>NW_011494932.1:99656-100074 GCF_000754665.1 Bison bison bison
GTTTTCCAAATTTGCTGGCATATTGAGTGCAGCACTTTCACAGCATCATCTTTCAGGATTTGGAATAGCTCAACTGGAATTCTATCACCTCCACTAGCTTTGTGCGTAGTGATGCTTTCTAAGGCCCACTTGAGTTCACATTCCAGGGTGTCTGGCTCTAGGTCAGTGATCACACCATCGTGATTATCTGGGTCGTGAGCTATAGAGTTTTCTAGGTATTTTATATATATGTGAAATATATATTTGTTCATAAGGGCTTCCCTGGTAGCTCAGTGGATAAAGAGTCTGCTTACAATGAGGGAGAGCCGTGTTCGATCCCTGGCTTGGGACGATCCCCTGGAGAAGGAAATGGCAACCCACTCCAGTATTCATGCCTGGAGCATTCTATGGACAGAGGATCCTGGGGGAATCCCAGACC
>NW_011494932.1:100385-101166 GCF_000754665.1 Bison bison bison
GCCTCACAGCATATGGCTTCTTCCCGGACCAGGGATCCAACCTGTGTCTCCTGCATTGGCAGGTGGATTCTTAACCACTGGACCACCAAGGAAGTCATGGGAACATCTTTTATCATATTTGTTCTGGTGCATGGGTGCATGGGTGCATGGGTGCATGGGTTTAGTTGCCTCACAGCACATGAATTCTTCCTGGACCAGGGATCCAACCTGTGTATCCTGCATTAGCCAGTGGACTCTTAACCATTGGACCACAAAGGAAGTCACAGGAACATCTTTTATAATATTTTTTTCTCCTGTCCTCAGTTACCAAAAACTTCAGAGCTAGCTTCAGAGCCATAAAGATGAAATGGGTGTCTTGTTATTCATAACAAGCCCCTTTCCACTACAACTGGGTTTATGTTAATGATATGCCTTTTGGAAACAAGCTGAGGATGAGGGCTGATTGCCTGGTAAGCAACCATGGAAAAAGGGTTGGAACTTTCAGTCCCACCTCCTGATTTGTGGAGAAGAGAAATGGGCTAAAGGTTAAATCCATCACCAATGGCCAATGATTTACTCAACCATGCCTATGTAATGCATCTTCCATAAACATCCAAAAGAATGGGGTTCAGAGAACCTCTGGGTTGGTGAACATAAGGAGATTCTGTGAGACTAATGTGCCTGGAAAGGCATGGACATGGAAGTCCCATACTTAAGTTCCATGCTTAGCCCTATGCATCACTTCCTTCTGGCTATCTCTGAGTTACATCCTTTTAAAATAATTAATAATAATAATAATATA
>NW_011494932.1:101401-103147 GCF_000754665.1 Bison bison bison
ATAAAGAATATATATATATATATATTAGATACTTTATAGATAGATATATATATATATATTATATATATATATATTAGATGCTTTGTAGATATATTTCATTGTATATATGTGTGTATATATATATACTTCATCATGAATATATTTCATCATATTATGTGTATATATATATAAATATTTCATCACTTATTTCACTGATAAACATTATCATTAGACTTAAGAAAATTGGACACTCAGAGAGATTGACTTGTTTAAGGTCACATAGGTAGTAATAGGTGGAAAATTGAAATAATGTATGATTGCCCTTTATTTGAAATCTATTTTCATATTCAGCACATTCCATTCCTTCATCCAGCTCTTATTAATTTTTCAAGTTGCTTCATTTCTCTGAGCCATACTTTCTTCATAGTAAAATGAGGATAGTAACTCAATACATTCTGTACCTTCAAGAGATGTTATGAAGCTCAAATGGGAAAGTGAATACAGAAGCAACACATAATGCCCCATATAAATGTAAGCTGCTATGATTATTATAACTTAACAATAAAAATAGATCCAACAATCGGGTAAATGGAGTTTACAGATGACAGGGGACCAATGTGAGGAGCATATAATAGTGCCCTGAAAGATACACTTTTTATGACATAAAATTATATCAAATATTTACAACTTGGAGTAAATGAATAAATGGATAAATGTCTTCATTAAGAGGCCATGTTTCTCTAAACATCAACTGTTAGCATCTCAAACAATAGAATATGGAGTGGAATCTAGAGGTGTGCAATGGGTGTCCAAATATAAAATTTCTTTAAGGGAACACTTTGGTGAAATCTAATATATCACTGGTTCTACAGTATCTGTATATGCATTTCAATTTAATTTGTGTGTGTGTTTTTTTTTAATTTTTGTTTTCTTACACTTACTTAGATTTTATCTGGCTGAGGGGAAAAATCCATAAGAAGTATGAGAGCTTCCTTTCAATGATAGATTGACTGCTATTGCACAAGAACGAAGACATTAGTTCTTTAAGGTCTCAAGAGGCAAAGCTTGGACATTGGGAGAGAATATATGGAAGTAGATTTTGGCTAATCAAAGGAGAATTTTCTCTCAGATATGTCTTTCTCAAGCTTGTCTAGGCAACTTTCTGGATATTTTTGGCACCCTTTTCCTGGAAGGTATCAATAAAAGCTACAAGACCAGTTGGCAGGGGTAAAAAAGAAGAGGTTCAAACGCTAGAACTGGAATTAAAGATGATGGCAGATACTAGCCCCTAAAAAGCCTGGAAATCTATGAGACTATGAAAAAGGGCAAAATGAATAGTGACACCAACTGAACATAAGTGAAGTGATTACACTTTACATTTGACCTCATGAAATTAAGAAGAATGACTTTGAGCAGAGCACATAGTCTTTCAGTGTCTCTGGAAGCTCTCAGGTGTCTAATAGCCAGAAGGTAAGGACTATTATAATGTCCATTTCACTGTGGCATTTAAAGAAACTTTTAAAAATGAGTCACTGCTATAATGTTTTTTAGCCTGAAAACATAGCTGCTATTTAACAATTTTCCTCTTTACTTTCCTTTGATTTGGGAGGACTTTATACAAAATTGCCACTTTAAGATAGCATTAAATTTGTAGTCATTAATTCACAACATAAAAAATACATGAGGAAACGTAGTCTTCCAAGTGAGTCAAGAAAGTATGGAATGGGGAAAGGAGACCAGGGAACAGGACTATGATTTTTTGAATGC
>NW_011494932.1:103247-104206 GCF_000754665.1 Bison bison bison
TTTTTTGAATGCTTATATTCTGCCAGAACCTTGCTAAATATTTTGCATACATAATCTAATTTTCATGGTAAACCTGTAAGGTCAATATGCTTAAATTTATTTTTCAGAAATGTACACTAAGTTCATAATAATACAGTTCACATTATGCATTCTTATTACCCGCTAGACACTATTCTAAACATTTTGCATGCCTTTTTATTGTTTCTCTTGGTAACCAAGAGTAGGTGCTTTAAATTATTCCAATCTACAGATGAAGAGATAAAGATATAGAAGGATTTATAACTTTTCCATGATGAAGTCAGCTCATAGGAGTGTAGTCAGAATCACAACCCCAATATTTTTACTTTAAAGTCACTAGGCTTTTGAAACTGATGGAATCAGAGGTTTTAATACTTCTGTTATAGTGATTAATGGGTGTGTGATGGGGGAGGTCAGAAAGTGATAGATGGAATCAAGTGACAATATAGGGACTAAAGGGAAAAGGCAAGAGCTTAAGGAAAGACATTTTCAAATATAGTTAGAGCACCCCAAGGCAAAGAGCAGAGACGTGTCTGAGTAGGAAAATGAATACCTTAAATATGGGTCCAAAATGGACTTGAGAGAATACTTGTGAAGGTCCTCTGAGCAATTGCAATTTCTTTCTGATGCCAACTTGAGAACCAGAGAAAAATACTGAACGATACAAAGCAAACGGTAGGCACAAGGATGAAACCAGCCTATAATGCAGCCAGAATACTCATTTCTGCCTCAGTGTTGACTGAGGTGGACATGAAGAGTGCCCCTGCTCCTTGTCTTTGGTAGTGTACAGATTATGAATTGTAAGGAAATCCTTGTTCTGTATGTTTGAAAAGCATGTTCAGTTCAGTTCAGTCCCTCAGTCGTGTCCAACTCTTTGCGATCCCATGGACTGCAGCACACCAGGCCACCCTGTCCATCACCAACTCCTTGAACTTGCTCAA
>NW_011494932.1:104352-105068 GCF_000754665.1 Bison bison bison
ATCCATACATGACTACTGGAAAAACCATAGCATTGACTAGGTGGACCTTTTGTAGGCAGAGTAATGTCTCTGCTTTTTAATATGCTGTCTAGGTTGATCATAGATTTTCTTCCAAGGAGCAAGTGTCTTTTACTTTCATGGCTGCAGTCACCATCTGCAATGATTTTGAAGCCCAAGAAAATAAAAATAATCACAAAATAAAAATCCCTAATGATAACTTAGACCACAAAGTTGGGAGAACACTTTGGTTTTATGAATTGTATAGAAAACTGTGATGAGGAATTCTTAAAGCAACCACAGCTACAGATAGCAGAATGGCTGGCAGGGGTTTTTAAGGAGCAGTAATCCAGCATGTGCTAGTTGGCCAAAATAGGTTCTCCCACTTAGACATCATATCCTTTGGGGATGTGAGCTATCTTCAGCTAAACAACAACAACCCCATAAACAACATGGGGTTCTTGCTCCAGCACCTTCTCTGCTGAGAACAAGCAGGACTTCATTGTAGTTAAGGATTCAAGTCGAGCAGTTAGACTGATAAAGGTTTCCATGCCTAAAGTGGCAGGATTCAAGCTGAGCTTTGATGTCCCAGCCCTGAAACAGCAGGAACAGCTGGAAAAAGCAAGTCACAAAGCAAATGGAAATTGCAGGACCCTTGTTGAACTGCAAATAAGCAGGTTCCCAGGGACAAGAAAAGAGAAGCAGAATAAGGTAAGTCA
>NW_011494932.1:105236-105946 GCF_000754665.1 Bison bison bison
TATCTCTGTGCCTTGGTTTCATTATCAGTAAAATGATAATAACACCACTCTTATATTGGATTATTGTCAGGCACAAATGAAAGTGTATGTTAAAACTCTTTAAAAATTGTAAGGTTGTTAACACACTAATGAAAACACTTGATCCTTGTGTTTCTTATCTATTAATTTTTCCTCAGAGTAGATAATAGTCTTTCTTCTTTTTATCATACTCCTCCTTCTCCTCCTTCTTCAAGTTGTAATATTTATAGCAGTGCTAAAAAACAATTATTTAAGTTAATATTTTAATGTTTGTAAAACTCAGTAAATTTGGGGAAACTCGGCAAATTGGGAAAACAGTTGCCACAGGACTAGAAAAGGGGAGCTTTCATTCCAATCCCAAAGAAAGGCAGTGCCAAAGACTGTTCAAACTAGCAGACAATTGGCTCATTTCATATGCTAGCAAGGTTATGTTCAAAATCCTTCAAGCTAGGCTTCAGCAGTATGTGAACAAAGAACTTCTAGAGGTACAAGTTGGGTTTAGAAAAGACAGAGGAACCAGAGATCAAATTGCCAACATTTCCTGGATAATAGAAAAAGCAAGAGACCTATATATAGAAAACTATAAAACACTGGTGAAAGAAATCAAAGAGGACACTAATAGATGGAGAAATATACCATGTTCATGGATTGGAAGAATCAATATAGTGAAAATGAGTATACTACCCAAAGCC
>NW_011494932.1:107588-108002 GCF_000754665.1 Bison bison bison
AAAAAAAAAAGAAAAAGCAAGAGAATTCCAGCAAAAAAAAAAAAAAAAAATTTACTTCTGCTTCATTGACTATGCTAACCCCTTGCCTTTGGCTGTGTGGATCACAACAAACTGTGGAAAATTCTTAAAGAGATGGAAGTACCAAACCACCTTACCTGTCTCTTGAGAAACCAGTATGTAGGTCAAGAAGCAACAGTAGGAACTGGACATGGAACAACTGGTTGGTTCAAATTTGGGGAAGAAGTACTACAAGGCTATATATTGTCACCCAGCTAATTTAACTTATATGCAGAGTGCATCATGTGAAATTCTGGGCTGGATGAATCACAAGATGGAATCAAGCTTGCCAGAAGAAATATCAACCTCAGATATGCAGATGATACCACACTAATTGTGGAAGGTGAAAAAGAACTA
>NW_011494932.1:109217-109674 GCF_000754665.1 Bison bison bison
GATGAGGAGCTCTGCATGCCCCCACCCTCAGCAAACCTGAGGATGCCCAAGCCTCACTCAGGCAGCACCTCTGGCCTCTGAGCAGTGCTCTGGGGAGTTGTAGGGGGGCTGGTGTGGGCCAGGTCATCATGGGGGCCAGGCTGAACTGCAGTGAGGCTGTCCTTGGCCCTCAGGGTCCCCAGGGCAGGGCAGGTCAGCCACCGACCCTCCTCCCGAATGTCTCTCCTTCCTGGGGGAAGAGTCTAAAGTCGCCCAACCGGTGGAGACTTAGAACCCTTGACTCACGAGTTCTTGGCCCCTGAGAGCCCCTCTGGACACTCTGCACAAGACAGGCCCGTGCGGGAAGGCGGGGGGGGGGGGCATCCGTGTAAACCGAGTGGAAAAGAGCCACCAGGAGACGACCCTGGGGATACCTCAGAGAGGAGGAGTGTGAAGTCACTATGAGCGGCCAAGGCCA
>NW_011494932.1:109774-110634 GCF_000754665.1 Bison bison bison
CCACCCCTGGAGTCGGCCGTGGGAGCCCTTGGGGTGAGAAGCGCACACTAGGTCTGACTGGGGACCTCCTGAGAGCGGCAGGGCCTCAAAATGGAGGACGGGATAAGCCCGGGTCCTGCCTGGAGTCCAGGCTTCATGAGAGGAAGGAATCAGGCAGTTAGACCCGAACATAGGGAGGAATCCTTGCCTTTGATGGGGGTCTTGGAGGCTGCAGAGTGGGGTGAACAGGGTGAGCAGTTTCTTGACCTCTGGCTTAGGGACCTCAAGACCTGAGGTGATCAGGTAGGGGGCTGAGGCTTCAGGTCCACAGAGGGTGGACTTCCCGGACACCGAGGGAGGACCGAGCAGACCCCTGCCCCTGTGCTCAGTGCTGGGAGGCCAGGCAGGACGTGAGGAGGAGCTGAGGACCTGCAGGAGGCCCTGGGCAGTGTGGCCACATGTGGGGACCCTTAGTGCTTTCTGTTCAGGCTCGCATCTTGTTCTGAGTTTCCATGCAGGCCCCCAGAGGGGTTGGACCAGGTCATGCCAGGATAAAGGTGAACACTACAAGGGAACTCTAAGGGGACCTCCCACCGCACAACTGGGGGGACCTCACAGAGTCCACTCCTCGTACCATCCCAGAAGGCTCAGGGCTGTGCCACAGGATACCCCTGAGGTGCCCCTCCATTTCTCTCACAGGGGATCCAGGAACCAGGAGGCAAAGGCAGAGGTCTGAGGACCATGTCCAGAGGTCAGAGAATAGAGGAGGTCCAGGCAGTGCCAGGAGTCAAGGTGAGGAGGGTGGCCTGAGTATGCACCAGGGGCTCCTCATCCCAGAACAGAGGGGAACCCACAAGGGCCTAATTCCCACAACTTGTCAC
>NW_011494932.1:110734-112584 GCF_000754665.1 Bison bison bison
AATGATTGTAGTGAATTCTTAGTTCACTAACTATAGAACTTAGTTCTATAGTTTTTGTCTGTCATTCTCTAGAGCTAATCCATATCTGTTTACTCGGATTTTGCTAGGTTATTCTTTAAGAAAGTAGGAGAAAATTGATGAGATAAATAGCCCCCCTTCTCACTGGTTCATTTAGTCCACAAAACTTCACGGAGCCTCTGCTCTGTGGAAGGCCCTGTGTTAGCAGTGGGGACACTAGGAGAAGCGGGACACCCCATACCCAGAGCAATGGTCTAGGAGCCACAGTCACACAAGGAAGGTGGAGAGACGTTCCATAGTCCCACAGAACAGGCAATACGGGGCATGCGGTGGGGATCCAGGAGGAGCACTCGAGTGTTGGTGCCTGAGCCAGGGCAGTTTAGGGCTTTGGGAAGCTGGGTTCCTTCTGTGGGAGATGATGGTAATCAACCTGAGTGGTGTCAACAGCCAGACTGTAGATAGTGTCTTACGAGTTATAGGAAAGTCTGGAATCAGACATGCGTGTTAGAAGTGCATCTTCTCTCCAATAAATCTCCTGGGTCTGAAAAAGAAAATGCACTTTGGTCAGAGCAGGTAGACACCTGGTTTTTCTGCTTGAGTCTAAATATACTCGAAAGTTTCCAAATGGGAAATGAGCACATTTTATTTGGTGCAGTCTATTCAGTCTTGGGGAATATAGTTGAAGACATTTCAATTACCACCCTCAGTCTTCTGGTAAGATTTTAATGGGGTTCTTCTTTGAAACTGACAATTGGACACTTGAACTCATGGGTCAGCTTTCCTAGGTGGTCAGACCCCAAGCCATAATGAAGGAGGAAACAGAACAGGCTCTATCTTGAAAGTAGGACTCCATCTTGGGCCGGACTATGGACTTTGAGCTATATGCCCAGCATATATGGAACCGACATACCAACTGGAAAACCAGGCCCTGGAAGGAAGAGCCCCAGGGCTCTCCATCGCCTAAAAGAATACCCTAATTATCTGTGTAACTGAAGAGAATCATACATTCCATTATGCTTACTGGGGTATGACCACAGGCTTATTAATAATTGTCCACTGTTAACTACCTAGGTGTAAGGCATATGATCACTGGTTAACTTTGATTGGACCTTTCTTTTTCCTTTGTTCAGACTAGTTTCAGGGAACCTTATACACTTAGGGTATATAAGGTTTTCACAAAACTGGTCGGGTCCTTGGCTAAGAGGAGACTCTGCCCTTGGGCCCGCTGGTGTAATAAACTGCACTCCACTAGCTGCATTGTCCTTCTGAGTGAGTTTGTTTCCTGGAACGCATGGCTACAACAATAAAAACTGTACTGAACTTGAATTCACACACCTCAGAATCCTCCTGGAGAAGGTGACGGCACCCCACTTCAGTACTCTTGCCTGGAAAATCCCATGGATGGAGGAGCCTGGTAGGCTGCAGTCCATGGGGTCGTGAAGAGTCGGATAGGACTGAGTGACTTCACTTTCACTTTTCACTTTCTATGCATTGGAGAAGGAACTGGCAACCCACTTCAGTGTTCTTGCCTGGAGAATTCCAGGGACGAGGGAGCCTGGTGGGCTGCCATCTCTGGGGTCGCACGGAGTCAGACATGACTGAAGTGATGCAGCAGCAGCAGCAGCAGCAGTAGAATCCTCCTTGCAGGTGAAGGGTGGTGCATTGTGCATATCCTTGCTGGATTTTGTAAAGGAAACTCCCACTGTACTTTTTCTCCCATTGTCGCTTGTCTGATACCTGCCCCTCATGAAGGTCATGGCTGTTGGGGAGCCTATGGGCACCTGTGCACGTGCTCAGGCAAGTTCTATCCTGTGGAGGCAGCTGAGTCTCCC
>NW_011494932.1:112684-113181 GCF_000754665.1 Bison bison bison
TCACTGTGAGTGGCCAAAGGCCATCTCCAGGCTGCTGAGTTCTTGCTAACTCACCTGCCACTCCTCACAGTCTTCAGCTAAAACAACATCATTTAAACAAAAATTTCCAAAGTCTGGTGATACTGAGGGGCCCCCATGGGAAGGTGAGTGGTTCCCTGTGCTCCCCCAAGGTCATGGGTGCAGCAGGCCCTCATTTAGCATCTGTGCTAGGACTGTAGCCTTCTCTCAAGGGTTAAGGAGGCCCCCTCCTGAGTGAGGACATGGGCGTGCAGTCACCCTGGAACAGAGAGTCTCAGAACACAACTCCACACCTACTGGGACTCCTGGGGGCCCTGGTGCAGGCTGTCAGGCTGAGACACCACCACCCCCCCCCACTTCCTCAGTGAACTTGGGGATTCAGGGGTTGGTCTTTGGGGCACAGTCTCAGGTGGGCAGAGGGAGGTGCCCATGTTCTGCTAATACTCAAGGTGAGGACCAGAGGAGACTGAGGGTCCCCA
>NW_011494932.1:113281-116145 GCF_000754665.1 Bison bison bison
AAGTCAAAGCAGTGACAGACTGTTTTCTTGGGCTCCAAAATCACTGCTGAGAGTGACTGCAGCCATGAAATTAAGACACTTGCTCCTTGAAAGGAGAGCTATGACAAAGCTAGACAGTGTATTAAAAAGCAGATACATCACTTTGTTGGCAAAGGTCCATATAGCCAAAGCTATGGTTTTTCCAATAGTCATGTACGAATGTGAGTATTGGATCATAAAGAATGCTGAGCACAGAATTGATGCTTTCAAATTGACGTGCTGGAGAAGACTCTTGAGAAAGATCAAATGAGTCAATCCTAAAGGAAATCAACTCTCAAAATTCATTGGAAGAATTGATGCTGGAGCTGAAGCTCCAATACTTTGGCTACTTGATGTGAAGAGCCAACTCATTGGAAAACACCCTGATGCTGGGAAAGATTGAAGGCAAAGGAGAAGTGGGCAGCAGAGGATAAGATGGTTAGATAGCATCACTGAATCAGTGGACATGAGTTTGAGCAAACTCCAGGAGATAGTGAAGGACAGGGAAGCCTGGTGTGCTGCAGTTAGTGGGGTCACAAAGAGTCAGACACAATTTAGTAACTGAACAATAACTTAATATTTGGGCCTTTCTAAATTTAGCAGGGAAGTGGTTTCATTTGTAGTTGGAGAGTCACTCTCTGAATGTTCTGTCCTTGGGGCCAAGAGAGGGAAAGGGAAAGAGCTGAAATATGGAGCAAGACTGAGATACTCAGTTGGATAACCTTTTTGATAAATAAGGAAGTGAAAAAAGTCAGCCAGAGAAACCAGGATACCCATGATGGGATCAATGCAATAGATTTGCAGAGTCTGTATGCCAATCTATTCTACCTAACATAGAATGAAGAAAGCTTAGGTCTGTGAGAAGCCATAGGTGAAAAATCATGACATCTTCATAGACAGTACAAAAGTCCAATAAATCTGGAGTTATCGACCCATTCACAACTGAACTCAGGGTCAGAATATCTGGAACAGATCTATACCAGTAATTCAATGTGCTAGGATCAGAAACAAGTTTCATGATCTAATTAGTTTAAAAATCATGTTCCCAGGAAAATCTTTTGTGAATTATTGCTCCACCCTATCAGATCCCTTGCAGTCATTGCACCTTTTACTATTGCTTCATATTGTCAATCAAGGGTCATATGATTATCCACTTAATATCTGTCCTCTCCCATTATTAACCTGTAAGCACCTTGTATTTATTGAATGAGTAAATAGAGTCATTAAAAAGTAAAAAAACAAAGCCATGACCAAAGACTTATCTCTTTTGAAGTAGCAGCTGATGGTTGGCTGAGACTTCCATTAGAAAATAGTACAGAGTCTTTAGAAAAGGCACAATGCCATCAAGTGCTAATTACTTGAATTGCAGGCAAAGGACCTGGTCAGAATGAGTATCAAGTTCAGCATTTTCTAAATTTTTCTGAAAATAAAATCACTTAGAGTTACTTATTAAAATACAGATGACTGAATCAGAATCTGTACATAAGAGGTTGGACACCTATATATTTAACAATCTGCCTAGAGTATTCTAAGCAACAAGAAATTTGAACAACCTGATTTATACCAAAATTCTTCTAAGTTTGATCCTTGAACATTCTCCTAGGGAATCCCCTGACATTCTTGTGAAATAAACAGAGACCTAGGATGCACTGCATACTGACTTTTAAAATATTAAATCAGTGCAGTCCCAGCCACCAAATAGCATGTTTCTTCCATTGTAATTGGAAAAATTTTGTGGTAACCTCTCTTAAGCCAACCCTTGACCAATGAAGTGTGGTCAGAGGGGTAGCATCCTAATAGTTGCTCATGATGTCCAGGCATCGGGAGGAGTTCTACCAGAAAAAAAAAAAAGAGAGAGAGAGAGGACATGAGATAAAAGTGTGTAAGGCCAAATAGTTACTGTGTGAATAGTATTATTAATTCCAAAGGGATGCTTCTGTCAGAAACAAGCCAGTTCTAGTAACATGTTTAAAAGAGCAGGTTGGCAGTGCCAGGTGAGATCTTGAATATATTTTTTAATTGTTTTAACAGTAAAAATTTGGATGGGGGTAAGACAAAAATATGGCTTCCCAGGTGGCCCTATTGGTAAAGAACCCACCTGCAAGAAGCATAAGAGACATGGGCTGAATCCCTGGGTTGGGAACATCTCCGGGAGGAGGGCATGGAAACCCACTCCAGTATTCTTGCCTGGAGAATTCCATGGACAGAGGAACCTGGTGGGCTACAGTCCATAGGGTCACAAAAAGTCAGACATGACTGAAGTGACTTAGTGCATATCTCATCTTCTATCCCCTTAAGTGCTTAATTTTCTTCATAGCATTTATAACTTCCTAACATATTATTTACTTATTTGTTTATTGTCTTTCAATCCTAAAAGGCAGGAATTGAAAATTTCCCCTACATTGTTCAGTGGTATCTTCACTGTGTTAGGAATATAGCCTCCCCAAAAATGTTCATTAAATGAATGCTTGAATAATCCTCACAAAGTCAAAGAAGGTATCTCACAGTTGAGAAAGTAGAGTGACACAAAAGGATTTAAGCAAATAATTATAGGATGCTATAGATTTTTATTTATTTATTTTCGTTTTGAAAACTATTAGTTTCCTTCTATTAGAGTGAAGAAAAAATTATAAAGAATTCTGGTTTGAGTATAAATAAAACGTAAATTTTATTTATTTTTAATAAAAATTTATTATTTTAATTGGAGACTAATTTCTTTACAATACTGTATTGGTTTTGACATGAATCTGCCATGGTTGTACATGTGTTCCCCATCCTGAGCCCCCCTCCCTCCTCCCTCCCCATACCATCCCTCTGGGTCATCTCAGTGCACCAGCCCCAAGCAT
>NW_011494932.1:116245-116761 GCF_000754665.1 Bison bison bison
ATTAATGGGGTTCTTCTTTGAAACTGGCAGTTGGACACTTCAACTGTTGGGTCAGCTTTGCTAGGTGGTCAGACCCCAAAGCCATAAAAACTGCACTGAACCTGAATTCACATACCTCAGAATCCTCCTTGCAGGTGAAGGGTGGTGCATTGTGCCTATCCTTGGTGGATTTTGTAAAGAAAACTCCCACTGTCCTTTTCCTCCCACTGTCTCTTGTCTGATACCTGCCCCTCATGAAGGTCACAGCTGTTGGGGAGCCTACGGGCAACTGTGTAGGTGCTCAGGCAAGTTCTATCCTGTGGAGGCAGCTGAGTCTCCCAGGCTACACTCCCTGGCATCAAGAGGTAGGGGCACATATTCACTCTGCTGAGACTGTGGCCGGGCATCACTGCAGACGGTAGGGCAGAAAGAGCACTGGAGGGAGTGGAGGGAGGGGGATCCCCTCCCTGACATTCCACAAGAGCCTTGGAAACTTAATCAGATCTTGCATTTGAAAAGTGCTGATACAGAGTAGTT
>NW_011494932.1:116861-126705 GCF_000754665.1 Bison bison bison
TAATCAGATCTTGCATTTGAAAGTGCCAGTACAGAGTAGTGACGAGAAATAGTTGGGGATTCAAGGCATCTTTGGCTTTCTCAGAAACTCCTCAACACACGAAGGGCATTGTCTTCATCACAAGTACACCTACCAGCTGCTGTCTGTTGAGCATCGAGCACACTGCAGGGCAGGGGAGAGACTCCAGGTCCTTGCCCACATCTCTTCTCCCTCTGCTTCCTGGAAGCTGCCTGCAGGGAACATGGGATCCTTATGTAAACCTACAACAATTTGGAAATAAATATATGATTAATTCACCAATTTTAATACAAAGACAGAAAAAAATGGTTCATCTAAATAACAATAGCATGTTGTTTGAGGGAAAAGCATCCCCTTTGTGTTGATGCCTGGGGTGGGATGGAAAGGTATTTTGGATGCAGGTGGTGCCACATCCATGGGGCTGAGCTCCCAAGAAGCAGGAAGGGCTCCTGTCTGACTGGCTGATGGAAGCTCTGTCCAGGCGCCATCCATTCAGGGCCAAGGGTGAGGACTTGGGCTCCTCCCAGTGGCACAGTCAGAAGGTGGGTGTTTTTAGGAGAACTACTCTCTTCCTAGAGCCTTCCAGGACAGTTGTGATGTAGACAGGTGGAAGAGGATGGTGCATTTTGGATTCTGGGCACTGCAGAGGGTATCCTGGGGGTAGTACAGCCAGAGGGACGGAGGAGGGTGGAGAGCCCTGGGAGCAAGGGGCAGGGATCCAGCCTAGGAGTCTGGAGCTGAGCTTCAAGCCAGAGTCACATGAGGACCACACAGTCCTCACCCTCTGGCCTCCTTCTGGGGTCCATCCTTCTCTCCCTTTCCCTTTGTCACATGGCAGGGCTGGGTCAGGAGAAGAAGAGACATGTAGATGGGGAACTGGTGCCCGAACCTCTACGGAGAGGAGCGCAAAGTGCCAGGTGGGAACCATGGCTCACAGGTCAGTAGGACTGTTATGATATCTCCCATGGGAACCATCTTCCTTTGGGAAGAGCATGTCCTGTCACCACCATTAATAGAGTAACCAGTAGCCACATGAGGCTGGGTACTGTGAACTCAAATGTGCTTAGTGTGTCCCACAGCCTGGCCGTCTGCCTTATAAAATGTGGAATCAAATGTAAATAGCTAGAAGTGGGTAACGGCTAGATAGCTCCGCTGAGGAACTGCAGAAGCTACATGGAGGACCAGAAGCACAACTTTCCTTGTGGGTCACCGGGAGTGGTGGTAGGTGGGGTCACTGTTCCCTCTGGTTCCAGGGCCATGTATCTTACTTAGTGGGGGAACTAATGACGACAGATGTGGAGTTTGCCCAGTCCCTGGAGGGTGAAACCCCAGCACCACGGGCTCTCATATCCCAGTGTGCACCTCACATGTGCTTCGTAGAGGCCATTCCACTGCCCCAGGAGACCAGCAGCTCTGGAAGCTGTGGTCTCAGGGCAGTGAGGGCTTTGGTGTAACGGTCCAGCCTTGGGTAAACTCAGGGACATCTTGTACCTTCCAGAGCTCAAGATGAGGACCCTGAGGAGGACACAGGGCCCCTCAGATCCCACCCCTGCTGTCAGCCCTAGGCATCCCTGGTGGCGGCATGAGCACTTGGCAGCGGGTCCTACCTTTGGCATCCCTGTCCCTGACAGGTTGGGGCCCTGCTTTAAGGGACGGGCCTTAGAAGGAGAAGGGGAGGATCTTAGGTTCTGAAGAAGTCTGGGTGAGGACCCTGAGAAAAGACTGAGGGGAACCTGGATCCCATCACAGTGGGCTCAGGGAACACATAGGGTGGGATGAGCACATGCCGCATTTCCTGACATCCAGGTCTCAGAGAGACTGGGGACCCGCTATAGGCGGCGGGGCCTCAGGCGGGCAGAGAGGAGAATTCCAGGTCCTGTGCGGTAACCAGTTGAGGTCCCTGAGGGGGGACTAGAGACCCTTGACCTCAAAGAAAGCTGTCTCTGTTGTCGGTCCTTGGAGACCGTGAGGTAGGATGAGAACAACAGGCATGGTCTGACTTCCTGACATCCGGGTCTCAGAGAGACGGGGCACGTGATACAAGGGGCGGGGCCTCAGTTGGGGAGAGACGAGGATCTCTACTCCGAGACAAGGTAAGGCCCTGAGGCAGGACTAAGGGGACCCCCAAGGAGGACTGATGGAGCCCCACAGATCCCTGCCCCTGTCATCTGCCCTGCGAGACCCTGGGGTGAGAAAAGCACACTACCCCTGTCCTGACTTTCTGACATCCGGGTCTCAAGAGGGACTGGGGCCCTGGTGTGAGGAGCCGGGCCTCAAACTGGGGGAGGACAGAGCCCCGGTCCTACCGGGAGTCAAGGTGAGGATCCTGATGGGGGAGTGAGGGGAGCGGGACCCCAGAACAGAGGGGACCCTAGTAGTCCCCAGGCAGGACGACCTCGTGCCGCATTTCCTGACATGGGGTCTCAGAGAGACGGGACCGGGTGAGAGCGGCGGGCCTCAAAATGGAGGACGGGCCAATTCCAGGTCCTGCCTGGAATCCAGGCTCCAGGCGGGGAAGGACTGAGGCAGTTAGACCCCAACACAGGGTGGGATCCTTGCCTTTGATGGGGGTCTTAGATGTCCCAGAGCGGGTTGAGCAGGATGAGCAGTTTGTCGACCTCTGGCTTAGGGGCTTCAGGAGATGAGGTGCTCGGGCGGAGGGTGGAGGCTTCAGATCCACAGAGGGTGGACTCCTCGGACAGAGCTGAACCCACCCTTGTGGTCAGTGCTGGGAGTCCAGGCTGGACGTGAGGTGGGGACCGAGCATCTCCCCAGCCTAGGACCCGCGGAAGGCCCTGGGCAGGTGCGACCACATGTGGGGCCCCTTAGCGCTTTCCCTTCAAACTCGGGTCTTGTTCTGAGTTACTCTGCAGGCCCCCAAAGGGCAGGGTCCAGGCTGTGGCAGGGGAAAGGTGGGCACTACAAGGGAGCTACAAGGGGACCACTTCCCCCACAGTTTGTTGAGGGGAGCCTCAGAGTCCAGGGCTGTGCCACAATCTACCCCCAAGGGGCCCCCTCCATTTTTCTCACAGGGGTTCCAGGAACCAGGAGCAGAGGTCTGAGGCCTGTGTCCAGACATCAGAGAAAAGAGGAGGTCCAGGCAGTACCAGGAGTCAAGGTGAGGAGGGTGTCATGAATGAGCACCAGGGGCTCCCCATCCCAGAACAGAGGGGACCCCACAAATCCCTAATCCCCCCACCGTGTCAGCCCCAGAACCTCTGGCTGTGTTGGCTGCACCCAGGAGAGCCACTGCCCTTCCTCCTTTGGGTAGCAGGGGGTCAGACTGCCCAGGAGGAGGGCCCGTGTGAGGCCGAGAGCACCCCTCAAGAGGAGACCTATAAGTGGCCTGTGTTGACCACCCAGGGTGTATTTCTTAGCTGAGGCCCATGGTCCACAATGTCCCCTGCCTCACTCCTGTCTGTGCTTTGATCCCAGGCATCGTGCTCGTGGTCGAGATGAGTGAGCAGAGGAAGCCCAAGAAAGACCTTCAGGACCTAGGTGACACCCAGGGCCCAGAGGAAGCACAGCTCTTAGGGGCTGAGGGAGGGGAGGCTGCAACCCCTTCGGCCTCCTCCCGCCCAGTCTCTTCGTGCTCTGCTGAGGAGGCCTTGACCCAGGAAGCTCTGAATAAAATGGTGGCTAACATGGTGAAGTTCCTGCTCTGCAAGTATCGAGCCAAGGAGCCAACCACCGATGCCGAATTGATGAATACGGTCCTCGGGGATAACCAAAAGTACTACCCAGTGGTCTTCCGCCAAGCGGTTGAGTGCGTTCTGCTGGTCTTTGGTGTAGATGTGAGGCAGGTAGACACTGCACCCATCTACATCATGGTTCCCTCCCTGGGCCTCACCTGTGATACGATACAGGGAAGTGGGCAGGGGCTGCCCAAGGCCGGCCTCCTGGTGGTGGTCCTCAGCCTGATCCTCCAGAATAGGGATTGCAGCCCTGAGGAGGAGATCTGGCGAGCACTCAGCAAGATGGGGGTGTGTGTTTTGAGGGAGCACCCCATCTTTGGGGAGCCCAGGGAGCTGCTGACCCAAGTGTGGGTGCGCGAGGGGTACCTGGAGTACCGGCAGGTGCCTGACAGCGACCCTGCTCGCTTCGAGTTCCTGTGGGGTCCCCGGGCCTTCGCGGAGACCAGCAAGGAGAAATTCACGGAGTATCTGCTCAGGGTCAACCGAAGGGCTTTTAGGTCCTTCCCACTCCCTTCTGCAGAGGCTGTGAGGGAGGAGGAAGAGGGGTCCTGAGCCAGAGCAGCAGCCAGGCTGATCCTTCCCTCTGTAATTGAAAAGGGAGTGGTCAGCCTTCTCAGGAGTGATGGCCTGGGCCACTTGGGGAACCCCGTGTGCAGCATTTTTAGGTTCCTGTTCTCTGTGATGACATGGAGACTGATCTCTGTTTTCTTTAGGAATTTTTCAAATGTGCCTTTCAGCATAAGGCTTAATAAACTTCAGTATCCAACTTTGTGAATGACATTGATCACACATGTATTTGTACTTACCCAATTTAAGGACAAGAGTTTTGCTAGTTTTTAAAAGTTTGGGAACTCTCCAATTTTATTTTGTGACCCTGAACATGGTAACATGAGATATGACTTATAACTATTTTGGAAATATGAACTTACCTAGCAGTAATGTACTTGGTGAAAGAATTAGAAAATAAAATGTGATTATAGCAAAATCTTGCTTCTCATACTTTTTGTCTGTCATTTTATACAGCTCAGCTATCTCAGTTTATTTGGGTTTTCCCAGGTTATTATTTAATAAAGTAGGAGAAAACTAATCCAACTAAATAAGCCCCTGCTCCTGGCTCATTTATTCCACAGAACTTCAGGGAGCTTGTGCGCTGTGACAGGCCGTGTTAGCAGTGGGGACACTAGGAAAAGCAGGACACCCCCCACACCGGGATTGATAGCCTAAGAGCTGCAGCCACATGAGGAAGGTGGAGAGGGGTCCCCTAGTCCCACAGAACAAGGCAACATGGGCCAGGGCGGTGGGGTTCCAGGAGGATCCCTCAAGTGTCAGTGCCTGAGCCAGGGCAGTTTGGGCTTCGGGAAGCTATGTTCCTTCTGTGGGAGGTGATCGTGATGAGGCTGGGTGGTGGCAGTACCAGACCTCTCGACGATGTCTTATGGGTGAGAAGAAAATCTGAGATAGGACATATACATTAGAAGTTCCTCCTAACTCGGAGATGAATCTCCTGGGTCCAAAAGAGAAAGTGCACTTTGATCAGGATCAAGTAGACGTCTGGTTTTTCTGCCTGAGTCTAAATACACTCGAAAGGTTCCAAATGAGACATGAGTGAATTTGGGTTGGCACACAATCTTCTCAGTCTCTGGGTTTATAGCTGAAGACATTTCAGTTACCATGTTGCAGAAACCGATACTCGAGAATCCAAGCACAACACTCAGAGGGTTGGAGAACTCAGGTTTATTATGCTGGTGGGCCCAGAGGAGTCAACACTCCAAGCTCTGAGCCCCGATCAAAGGGATTGCAGAGTTTTTATAGACAGACTGTAGTGGGCAACACTAGCTGTTAATAGGCTGTTTTAAACTAAGGGGTTTCTCACACGTGGGAACAGTGGTCAAGATGGGGAGGAGGATGCCTGACCTGGACAGGCATGATTAAGCAGGTTTGCAGGGGCAAAGAGCAGGACAAGGGTGAGTGAGATAAACTCCAGTTTCTAGCATTGCAAGTTCCCGTTTTCTGAGACTACAGGACCTAGGTCATCTAGACTTTGCAAGGGGTAAGCTGAGTTACAGAGGCAGAAGGAGACGAGGTCATGTAAAATTTTAACTTTTCCTCTTCATTCCCCACTCGATGCGTCTATCACTCGCTGTAGAAAGCATCGTCCCATGTTTTTGGTAGGACATTCCGGGCTCCCCATCATTTAGGGAGGTGTATTGAACTATTGCCGTTTGTAACTTTGTGGCTTCAATCCAAGAGTTTATGAACTGGATTGAGAATACAAGGGCCAAACAAGATTGCTGCAAAGAGCATGAAGAGAGGACCTGTTAAAGGGAGAAGCCATGATGCCCAGCTCCAGATATTGCTCCAATTACCCCAAGAATTAGCTAGTTTTTCTCTCTTTTTATGATTTGTTCTCTTTGATGCTGGGCCATGTTCCTGACTATTTCTGACTGGTGTATATAAAAGCAGCATTCTTCATTCAAGAAGAGGCAGTAAAAGAAGAGGCAGCTGAAAAGGCAGACACTTTTCAACTGTCAGTAGGTCTGCTGCTGCTGCTGCTAAGTCACTTCAGTCGTGTCCAACTCTGTGCGCCCCCATGGACTGCAGCCTGCCAGGCTCCTCCGTCCATGGGATTTTCCAGGCAAGAGTACTCGAGTGGGTTGTCATTGCCTTCTCTGGTCAGTAGGTCTAGACCTCTCTTATTATGCAAAACCACCTCAGCCAGGGAGTCTAGTTGGTCCTGTAAGGCCACTAAAGATTTGGCCACTCTCTCAATGTCGTCTGTGAAGTCTTTGGACAGTGTATGATAAGAGGTGGTTGATGAAGCAATTCCTCCTATTCCCATACCTATCCCAGCCGTGATTCCCAGACTAGCTAGTAGGGGTATAAACTGGATGACTCTTTTTGACCGCATATGTGCTGCCAGAGGTACGGTGAGAGTCTGGTTGTTAGGGACAATATACATCTGGGGAGTGAGGAAAGCTAAGGTGCAGATACCCACCTAATTGACAGGTAGACATAAGTATCTGTCCCACAAACAAAGAAAAGGCCTTGATGGGGGCGGCACCATCTATAACAGCAAGGGACACCAAACGACTGCAAAGCAGCCTGCACATAACAGATAACTGAAGACTTGCAGAAGGTTTTCTCCCCATCTTTGTGTTGTCATGGCTATAGCAACTGAGCCTATCATGAAGGGGCATCAGTTATACTGTGGAGCAATTCAGTTAGTAGGGAGAATCGATCATAAGAGACTTCTAGTAAGAATGAGGCTTCCCATTACAGTGAGATAACAGACAGTAAACTGTAGATTCTGACCCAAATCCTAGTCCTGGGGTGGGTCAGAAGCTAGTCCTGTGGCGAAGGGCACAGAAATAATAGCAATCAGGGGTAGAGTCCAGGGTTGACAATGAAAATCCATTGATATTTTGATAGCCGGATCCTCAAGCTCCCGCCATGTGTTGAGCAGCCAGCTGCCGGAATGTGGCTGGAGCAAGGCTGAAGAATCCTCAAGCTTCTGCTGTGCATGTACTTAGTCAGCTTCCGGAGTAACTAGAGCAGAGCTCAGCATCCTTTATGGGTGGCGGTCCTTGTTTCTGAAATAGACCTTGAGGAGCTTTTTGGGGTCCTGAACTGCTTTCCAGGTGTCCTCATTACAGGAAGCCACTGCCTTCTTGACTCTGGTGTGATGGATCCAAGGGATGATACCTATAACTTTAACAGTAGTAGGGGTTGCCAGAATGACCATGTGAGGGCCTGTGCAAACTGGCTGAAGTGGTTCTTTTTTCCAGTCTTTAACCCATACCTCATCTCCTGGCTGACAGGGGTGAACCCAATTGCCCCGTGAAATGCGTGTCCTTCTCAAGTTTCTTAGGCAATATGGCAGAAGACTTTCCAGGGCCTGGAGGTGTTGGGACATCTCCAGGTCAGCTGGTTGTTGGTGGTCTCCTTTGAGCTTTCTTATCACTGGGGGTGGTCTCCTGTATAAGATATCAAAAGGAGAATAGCCTGAGGTCCTCAGGGTGCATTTACAGAGGGCAATGAGAATCCACAGGCTAAGGCAGCTTGTTCTAGTGTTGTCTGAGCATTGGCCAGGGGATATTTTTGTCATACTACTACTTGGAGAAACAAACTTAACGAGAAAGTTAAAGATATATGGCCCAAAGTTTAACAGAAGTAGGAAAGCTGCTGAGGTGCAACTAGGAGAACCAAGTCCAGACATTGGTTCGTGACATTAGTGTTTCTCTATGTGTGAGAAGATGCAAGAAGTTGGACACATAAAAATCTTTACCTGAAAATATCTGACTATCTTAAGGCCTGTTTTCCTGGGTTTTTCCCAGAGCACAGAGTGCCTTATTTTTTGTCTCCACCCTGAACTCCTTTCAAGGGGGTGTTGAAGGTCAGCATCTTGTAGTGGTCATGATTCAGTCTTTGTAGAGACAGCTGGCAAGGGCCAACTTCCAGTCAGCAGGGCCCCTTCATAGTCATATTTGACCATGTTTGGGGGGCATTTCACAGTTATTGTGTCCTGCAGTGCTGGGAAGGCTCATTCCCAGGTCTAACAAAGATTCCATTGACAGGCCACTCAATGTGTTGTCACTAGATCAGGCCTTGTAAGTAACAAAAGTTTCTGGACCATACCTGTCTTACTAGCTTCTTGGTCCAGGAAAATGTTTCCTCTTGTTGCTTCTTCCCATATCTAAATTTACATTATTACAGTTACTGATCTCATATGGAACTGCATATTAGCATTTTATCACAGGCTCTATCACACATTTGGTAATATAAAAAATAATCTTCTGAAACAAGCTACATAGAAAATAAGATAGCTAGCGGTTATTAGTAAGGTCACAAGCAGAAATTTAAGTCAAGAACTTTCACTGGGGATAGCCCGGTATACCCCAGGTCACCTGTCTCAGTTAAATGATTATAGCCAAGTGTTAATCTCCTGGTTGTACATCATGGAGCATCTGACCTTTATCCAAAGACTGGCTGCTGAGGTAAGCTTTAGAAATAATCTTAAGAGTGTCCTTTTTAATAATTGAATTAAAACTTTTAGCAATACAACATAACAAGGAACTATCACAGAAGTGAGTGTTAGTAGCACAGACCTTAATTAACAAAACTAGAACTTAATATTTAATGAAACATGATTTTTTTTTGGAGAATTCATGTGAGGGCATTAACACTGTAGCCAGGTAAGGCTTTAACCCATCAAAAAATGAGGTCTGTCAGGGAGCCGGGAAAAGCTAAGCAGCCATCTTGGATTTTCCATAGCCCTAGAGCTTTGATTTTTAGCTACTGTTTATTTATTTTTAATTTCCTGATATAAAATCAGACTGTCACCATGTTTTAAGGACATCAAGATAACAAAAGTCTAACCTTGAAGGGTTATTTTTTGTTGAAGCAGAATGAGCTTTGTCTACATGTACCATAATCTTAAATAATGTTTATTTACATTACCAAAGTAACAAAAAGATTTTTAAAACAAATAAGAATCACTTAAAGGCAAATAAATTTATAATCTGTTATCGAAAGCTGAATTTTTAAGAAAACTTTGTTCTCTAAACAGAGAGAAGACTGAATTCCAGTCTGGTACCAGCTTACTGTTAATAACAAAATTTGTTTATCTGTTTAATCTTAGAAAGTCTTTTACACAAATCTTGAAGAACTAGCAGTATTCTTCTAAATGCATGAGAATAAATTCATAGAAGACATGATTAAAATCTGATTCTTTTGTGATTGACAAGGAAACCTGGTCATAACACTTTAATATGGACATGGAACAATAGACTGGTTCCAAATAGGAAAAGGAGTACGTCAAGGCTGTATATTGTCACCCTGCTTATTTAACTTATGTGCAGAGTACATCATGAGAAACGCTGGGCTGGAAGAAGAACAAGCTGGAACCAAGATTGCCAGGAGAAAGATCAATAACCTCAGAAATGCAGATGACACCACCCTTATGGCAGAAAGTGAAGAGGAACTAAAAAGCCTCTTGATGAAAGTGAAAGAGGAGAGTGAAAAAGTTGGCTTAAAGCTCAACATTCAGAAAACTAAGATTATGGCATCTGGTCCCATCACTTCATGGGAAATAGATGGGGAAACAGTGGAAATAGTGTCAGACTTTATTTTTG
>NW_011494932.1:126805-127548 GCF_000754665.1 Bison bison bison
CATGCATTGAACCTGGACTGACAATTCATTTCACATATGATATTATACATGTTTCAATGCCATTCTCCCAAATCATCCCACCCTCGCCCTCTCCCACAGAGTCCAAAAGACTGTTCTATACATCTGTGTCTCTTTTGCTGTCTTGCATACAGGGTTATCATTACCATTTTCTAAATTCCATATATATGCATAGTATAGTGTATTGGTGTTTTTCTTTCTGGCTTACTTCACTCTGTATAATAGGCTCCAGTTTCATGCACCTCATTAGAATTGATTCAAATGTATTCTTTTTAATGGCTGAGTAATACTCCATTGTGTATATGTACCACAGCTTTCTTTTCCATTCATCTGATGATGGACATCTAGGTTGCTTCCATGTCCTGGCTATTATAAACAGTGCTGTGATGAACATTGGGGTACACGTGTCTTTCAATTCTGGTTTCGTCAGTGTGTATGCCCAGCAGTGTGATTGCTGGGTCATATGGCAGTTCTATTTCCAGTTTTTTAAGGAATCTCCACACTGTTCTCCATAGTGGCTGTATTAGTTTGCATTCCCACCAACAGTGTAAGAGGGTTCCCTTTCCTCCACACCCTCTCCAGCATTTATTGCTTGTAGGCTTTTCGATAGCAGCCATTCTGACTGGTGTGAGATGGTACCTCATTGTGGTTTTGATTTGCATTTCTCCGATAATAAGTGATGTTGAGCATCTTTTCATGTGTTTGTTAGCCATCTGTATATCTTC
>NW_011494932.1:129080-129350 GCF_000754665.1 Bison bison bison
TACAAATAGAGATATCTCCCAGGGGTCAGCCTGATACCATGGTTTTTATAAGTGATCTGAAGGAAAGAATGAAATTGACACTAAGCTCTTCTGCAGATAGTGAGATATCAAACTGGCAGGGACAAAGTGCAGGAAAATAACATAAAGCCATATGAAATGGGAGAAAATATGTATGTAACTACAAGGAAAAATATATTTCATTTTAAGGTATTAATATAAGGTAAATTATTACTATGAGAAGACTTATGGGTCTTTGGGTCTGCTCCTTAT
>NW_011494932.1:129450-133609 GCF_000754665.1 Bison bison bison
AACTCCAGGAGTTGGTGATGGACAGGGAGGCCTGGCGTGCTGCAATTCATGGGGTCGCAAAGAGTCGGACATGACTGAGTGACTGAACTGAACTTAACTGAATTGTTGCTTCTTGACATGCATACAGGTTTCTCAGGAGATAGGTAAGATGGTCAGAGATTCCTATCTCCTTAAGAATTTTCCAAAGTTTCTTATGATCCATACATTTGGGATTCCCTGGTAACTCAGTTGGTAAAGAATGTGCCTGCAATGCAGGAGACCCCGGTTTGATTCCTGGGTTAGGTAGATCCCCTAGAGAAGGGCTAGGCTACCCACCCCAGTGTTCTTGGGCTTCCCTCGTGGCTCACCTGTTAAAGAATCCACCTGCAGTTCTGGAGACCTGGGTTCGGTCCCTGGGTTGGGAAGATCCCCTGGAGAAGGGAAAGGCTACCCACTTCAGTATTCTGGCCTGGAGAATTCCATGTACTGTATAGTCCATGGACTGAGCAACTTTCACTTCACACAGTCAAAGGCTTTAGCGTTGTCAATGAAACAGAGGTAGATGTCCCTCTGAAATTCCCTTGCTGTCTCTATGATCAAAAGAATGTTAGCAATTTGATCTCTGGTTCCTCTGCAAAGACACTCTAGGATGTCTGGCTCTATGTGAGTGATTCTACCACTGTTAATATCCAGGTCATTAAGATCTTTTTTGTACAGTTCTCCGTATTTTTGCCATCTCTTCTTAATTTTCCAGGGGAAAAATGAGCACTACAAGTGAGCCCTGAGAGGACAACACACCCCAGAACCGGGGGGACCTCACAGAGTTCACCCCACTTTCCAGCACAGAAGGCCTAGGGCTGTGCTACAGTCGACACTGGATATGAGCCTTTGTTACTTCTCACAAGGACTTCAGGAACCTCGAGGTGAAGACCTAGGTCTGAGAATGTGTCCTGAGGTCACAGAGTACAAGGTCCAGGCAGTGTGAGGAGTCAAGGTGAGGCGGGGGCCCTTGGTGTGCACCAAGGACTCCCCATCCCAGATTAGATGGGACCTAACACACCGCAAATCACTTCCCCTGTCATCCCATGAAGTACTGGCTGTGCTGGCTGCACCCTCAGGAGCCATCTCACTTCCTCACTTGATACTGGAAAGTCGACCAAGGAGGAACGCCCTTGTGAGGCCCAAGAGCAGCCCTCAGAAGGGGATCTGTAAGTGGCCTGAGTCAGAGCAGTCCAGAGCATGTCTCTCAACTGACCATTCACCGCCCTTCCGGGCCCAGCCCCCGCCCCCACCCCCGCCAGGCCCGAGGTCCCCGTCTGTCCCCTGCATCACTCCTCTCAATGGTTCGATCCCAGTCATCATGCTCATGGTTGAGATGAGTGAACTCAGCAAGCCCAAGGAAGACCTTCAATGCCAAAACCAGGCCCAGGACCCAGTGGAGGTGCAACTTAGGGGGGCTGAGGCAGAGGAGGCCTCATCCCCTATGACCTCCTCCTGCCCAGTCTCCTCTTCCTCTGGGTCACCCATGCAGAGTCCTTGCTAAAGGCTCTGAATGTGATGACAGCTGAACTACTGGGGTTCCTGCTGCTCAAGTATAGCACCAAGGAGCCAATCTCTCAGGCTGAAATGCAGAGTACGGTTCTCAGGGATAACCAGGCTCACTTCCCGGTGGTCTTCCGTAAAGCCACACAGTGCCTGCCCCGGTCTTTAGCGTGTAGGTGAAGGAGGTAGATCCCAGAGAGCACATCTACTTCCTGGTCCCCATCCTGGGCCTCACCCTCAATGAGATGCAGAGGGATGGGCAGAACATGCTCAAGGCTGGCCTCCTGGTGACGGCCCTGAGCCTGATCCTTCTAGCAGGGGACCTGACACTGAGGAGGAAGTCTGGGGAACACTTAGCAGGATGGGAGGGTGTGTCTGGAGTGAGCACTTGATCTTTGGGGAGCCCAGGGAGGTACTGACCCAAGTGTGGGTGCGGGATGGGTACCTGGAGTGCCAGCAGGTGCCTGACAATGACCCCGCTCACTGAGTTCCTGTGGAGTCCCCGGGCCTATGTGGAGACCAGAAAGTGGCAAGTCAGGGTATTTCTGCTCAGGGTCAAACAAAGGGCTCTGAGGGCCTTCCCACCGCTGTCTGCAGAGGCTGAGGGGGAGGAGGAAGAGGGGGCCTGAGCCAGAGCAGCAGCCAGGCTGATCCTTCCCTCTGTGATTGAGGAGGAAGCAGCCGGCCTTCTCAGAAGTGAGGGCCCGGGCCAGCTGGGGGAACCAGTGTGAAGCATCTTTGTGTTCCTCTTCTCTCCGATGACATGCAGATTCATCTCTCTTTTCTTTAGGAATTTTTCAAACTTTGGCTGTTTTCATAGAAGGCTAAATAAACTTCAGTGTCTTAGCTTTGTGGATGATGCTGATCACAGCGTGTTTGTGCTTACCCAGTTCGAGAACAAGAGTTCTGCTGTTTTTTAAAAGTGATTGGGAACTCTTCCATTTTGTTCTGTGACCCTGAACAAGATGAAATGGAATTGGAACAGAACTATTTTGGAAATGTGAAAAGACTTAACTGTAATATCATTGGGGAAGAATTAAGAGATAAAATGTAATTGAGGTGAGTTCTTGCTTCTTATATTTCTTGTCTGTCATTTAATACAGCTAAGCTATCCCTGTTCAGTTGCACCTTTTTGGGCTATTATTTAAGGAAGTAAAAAAGAAATCTGATCCAACTTAATAAGTCCCCTGCTCACTGGCTCATTTATTCCACATTTATTACTTCATGGAGCTTCTGCTCTGTGGAAGGCCCTGTGTTAGCAGTGGGGGCATGTTAGCAGGGAACATGGGATCCTTATGTAAACCTACCAAAATTTGGAAATAAATATGTGATTAATTCAATGCTTTTTAAAGTAATTCATTGGAAGGACTGATGCTGAAGCTGTAGCTCCAATATGTTGTCCATCTGATGTGAAGAGCCAATTCATTGGAAAAGACCATTGTGCTGGGAAAGGTTAAGGGCAGGAGAAGAAGGGTGACCAAGGCAAGAAATGGTTGGATGGCATCATCTATTCAGTGGACATGAATTTTGTCAAACTCTGGGAGACAGTGAAGGACAGGGAAGCCTGACATGCTGCAGTCCATAGGATGGCAAAGAATGGGATGTGACTGAACAACAACAAATTCACTGTTTTAAATATAGATAAAGGTTTTATCTAAATAATATTTGCACGTTGTTTGGGGGGAAAAGCATACCATTTGCACTTTGCCTGGGGTGAGGTGGAAATGTATTTTGGAGGCCGGTGGTGCCACATCCATGGGCCTGAGCTCCCAAGAAGCAGGAAAGGCTCCTGACTGACTGACTGATGGAAGAGCTGTCCAGGCACCATCCGTTCAGGGCCAAGGGGGAGGACCTGGGTTCCTCCCAGTGGCACAGTCAGAAGGTGAAGTCGCTCAGTTGTGTCCGACTCTTTGCGACCCCGTGGACTGTAGCCTACCAGGCTCCTCTGTCCCTGGGATTCTCCAGGCGGGAATACTGGAGTTGGTTGCCATTTCCTTCTCCAGGAGATCTTCCCAACCCAGGGATCGAACCTGGGTCTCCCGCATTGCAGGCAGACGCTTTACCATCTGAGCCACCAGGGAAATCCACCAGGGAAGTCAGCAGGCGCAGTCAGAAGGTGGGTGTTTTTCCAAGGACTGCTGTCCTCCTAAAACCCTCCAGGGCAGTTGTGATGTAGACAGGGTGGAAGAGGAAGGAGCATTTTGGACTCTGGGCACTGCAGATGGTATCCTGGGGGTGGTGCAGCCAGAGGGACTGAGGATGGTGGAGAGCCCTGAGCCAAGGGGCAGGGATTGAGTGAGTCAATTCCTAGGCAGGTTGATAACACGTCTAGGTTCCCTGAGGAGGAGAAAGGGGTCTGGGGCTCTCAAGGAGGAGATAGGGGTCTCGAATTCTCAAGGAGGAAGAAGGGACAAATGTTTTTCCCCTCTACATTTCTTAGTCTTAGTCACATAAAATGTTTTTTCCTTTAAGCCTCAAACTGATGATTACACAACCAACAACTCAGCTTCAACTCTGTACTAGGGATTATATAGCAACAATGTATCCTGCTTGAGGACAGTTTCTCCTACCTGAAAACCTTCTGACTAATCCTGATATTTTAGAATGTATATTATGGGAGTGGGTCTGGTAGGATCTT
>NW_011494932.1:133709-135574 GCF_000754665.1 Bison bison bison
AGTATTGTGCTATCACATCTCAAACAAGACATAAAAGAGCTGAAGAAAATCCAGGGGGACAAAACAGAAACAATCAGTGAAAAGAAGGAACTGCCATATAGGAAAAAATCAAAAGATTATCTTTCTTCAACCTGAAAGAGAAAAATAAGGAAAGCATATCATTGAAGTCTATAAGCTCTTGAAGGTGAGGGGACAATAGAGAAAGAGAATGTGGCCATGCCTGTTGCATTGTAGTTTATCAAAACCAGAGGGGCAAAGAAAGAGAAATTCTTTCTTTTTTTCTCTCTCTAGATAGCAGATACAAAATTGATTCATCTATTTCAAGATTTGATGAGAACATGCCATAGCCCAGAAACCCCAAGTTATGAAAAAAAATCATTTTTATTAAACATTCCCAATCGGGAGTGGAAACAGAGATGAACAAGATTTAGTCCCTCCCTTCAATGGGCTCCAGGCTGTAAGGGGATAAACACAAGTAAATGTCTAATTATAATTTTACCCCATCAGATAAACCTGCAAATATATCTTTAATACATTCATTTCTATTGTCACTACCACCCTCCACTCTGTGCTTGGATCATTTTAAAAGGTTCTTAAGAAAAAATCATCCTCCTTCAACTTATTCCTTATTCTAATCTATTCTCTTTACAATATCCAGAACCATTTTAATAATTAAGTTATATCCTGATACGTTTCTATATGCAAGATTTCAATATTGTCCCATCTCTACATGCTGGCCTCTAAGGATTTGCATGATCCAGCCTCCTGCCCTTCTTTCCAGTTTCATCTTGTGCTACTCCCTCATTGTTTAACCACTGACCCTTTTTTTCTGTTCCTATAACAAATCAGTCTCTTTTCCACCTTAGGGAATTGACATGTGTTGTTTCCTGAAAGGAATATTCTTTCTTCTGCTGTTTGAATGGCTAGCTCCTTCTCATCCTAAGAAGCTCAGTTTAAATGTCACTTCTTCAAAGAGTAATTCTCTGTCCACCAGTCTAAACTAGCTATCTTGCCCTTGTCTGTCTCTATCACAGTGCTATATTTCCTTCTTTCATTGCTCTTAATAAAGCAACATGTCCATTTTTTTTGCAACTGGACCATGAGTTACATTGGAGCCGATACCAATGTAAATGTCTTTGTCTTTGTGTCTCCAAGGTATAGGTCCATTACCTGGCACATAGTCACCACTTCTTAAGTTGGAATGGAGAAAATGAATAAATGAATATGATAACTTCTATAAAAATGATGTAGGGCAATTCAGCTACTTAAGAAAGAGTATAATTCATGGTGTACCGTTTATATATTCATAAATTTTGAGTAGCATTTCACATAACTTAATCTTAAAGAGGGGAGTGCAAAAGAAGAAGGAAATTGACTATCTCATGAACTTCATTAACTTAAGAAGTGATGAAGATTATAAAAATGCTTAGCTATCTCCGTGATTAAGTGACTACAATGGATTATTAACTAAAACTGGGATGTTTGAGATGACATCCTAGCACTTAAGATTGGTATGAGGAAGAAAGTTGTACTCTTAAATATCATTCCCTCCTTAGTTTTGCACGGATTGACCCAGGCAGGAGGAGCTCTTTCTATGATCTTATTCTCTTATGGTGTTTATCAAATTTCCTTTCAATTTTTCATAATTGTTGACATATCCTTAAACATTTGCATCTACAATAAAGAACAAGTTTATTTCAAGACAACCAATAAGTCAAGAGTTTAAGGTTAAAAATGTAGTTAACAGCATTGTTTTTAATGATTAGAGTCGTATTAAAACCTTAAAAATGTTTCAATATTGCACTAAAACAGAAAAGACTTCCTCTATATTCAAGCCACTATCTCTCTGAGTTAAAATGAAGCCC
>NW_011494932.1:135674-137795 GCF_000754665.1 Bison bison bison
GTAAGATTTATACAACCCTGAGACAGTCTTTTGATTAATTGTAATAACCAATTATAAAAAAGTATATAACTCCCTGGCTAACACCAGCAAGGGGCGCAGTCTCAGTCCCCCTTCTGATGTCTATGTCAGAAGCTTTCTCTGTCCCTTTTCTTACTTTAGTGAAACTCCTCTACACAAAAGCTCTTGAGTGATCAAACCTGGTCCCTGGTCCCAAAGCTAAATCTTCTTCAGAGATCATGAATCCAACACAATTGACCATAAGCTATCAGGATGCAGCCTAGGAGTCTGGAGCTGAGCTTCAAGCCAGAACCACGTGAGGACCACACAGTCCTCGCCCTCTGCCCTCATTCTGGTGTCCATTCTTCTCTCCCCTTCCCTTCCCTACCTGGCAGGGCCAGGCCAGGAGAGAGGAGACATGTAGATGGGGGACTGGCCTAAGAGCCTCTGGGGATGGTGAGAAAGCAGCTGGGGTACACGAGACTATGAAGGCCGTTTATACCGAAGCAGCCTCCGGAATCTCGGGTTCCTTCTCTAACCAGCACAGTCGTGAAACATACCACTATGTTTGCACACCAGGATGAGCTACGGTCCTGTGTATTTGTTCCTTTTTCATGAAATGTCACACTCTGCATGTCTCCTGATGGTAGCGGGGGTGGTGGACTTCATACAAGGGGCCACCCTTCAGGAAACAAAGTCCAGGAATTCCTTCCTGTCACCTGCTCACTTTAGCTCTCAGAGCAGCACCTTTCCATTGTCTCAGAGCTCTTCGGTCCTCCTGATGGTGCGTTGGAGGCAGCAGCCCAAGTGGACCTCTAAGCTTGGGGGCACCCTGTCCCTGGCGTCCAGCCCAGAGCTCGCGTCACCCCTACTGTGGACCCCTTGCCCCCACTGTCTCCAATCTGGCCTCACTCTCTGCATCTCGGAGCTCTACTCTTCCTGTTCCTGTCCAGACAACCTCCCAGCCCAAGATGGCCGCAGGGTTGGCATTCCCTTACAAGTCATATATGAAGGTCCCCAGATAATAGTCCCCTGTCACAATTGTTGTGATTCAGATAAAGGGACAGTCGAGGTCGCTTTTGCTGAGTGTCATGACGGCTAGTAAATAACAACCCTGTGCGATGTGAATAATGACAAAAGGCTATGATTATGAATGACTATTCAAATGATTCCTAAATTCCCAATCTTTGATGAAAGTGATCAGTGAGCCTGGGTAGTAGAAGACTATCCTTTCTGAGGTTTAGCCAGCAGCGTGTTGCCAGGATGGTGTGTCAGCCACCACAGAGCCAGAGAGGACCTCAGTGTCCACAAACAGGCAGTTGGAGCAGATGAAAGGCTGTAGCAGATGACAGGTGCAGTCACCAGCCTGCTCCCCAGACCCCATCATCCCCAGGCTCAAATGAGGGTGGGAAGTAGCTGGCTTCATCACAGTCTTGTTTGTCCACGTGTGGGTCACGGGCATTTCCTCACTGGAGCAATAAAGGAACCCTGGCATTTGAAATCCAGAATGTAGTGGTTGTTCATTCTCCTCTACATTACTGTGCAATGCACAAATATTGTAATCATAATAGCCGTGGTAAATACTCACTAGTTCTGTTCCGTTTATTCACTGGGACAAGAAGATGATCTGACTTGCCAAAATAACCATCAGGGCACAGAAGCCTTGAGATATAGCTTTGTGATTGAGTCCAACACAAATACGTGTGAGTCATACACTGGGAACTTCTGACAGGGTGCAGGGATCGCCCCTGCCCATAACTTAAACCTCCAGAGGCTAAGACTCTGTATCTAACTTGCATTTCATTCTGTTGTTCACTTCCACCTTAACATAATGTGAAATCAATGTAAATAGCTAGATGTGGCTACTGTGAACTTCCCTGCTGTGGAACTGCAGAACTTACTCTTAAGAACTGGAAGCACAACTTCCCTTGTGGGTCACTGGGAGTGGTGGCAGGTGGGGCCATGAGTCACTGGGAGTGGTCGTACGGGGAGTCATAAATCTCTGGGAGTTGGGTTGTAGGTGGGGTCATGGGTCAGTGGAAATGGTGATCAGTGGGGTCACTCTACCATCTGGTTCAAGGACCATGCATCTTACCTCGTGGGGAACTAAGGATGGCAGATGTG
>NW_011494932.1:137895-139059 GCF_000754665.1 Bison bison bison
CCCTCACTTTTGTGAGTTCTCAGAGCATTTGTGTGTCCCTATACTATGAAATGGAGAAGGCAATGGCAACCCACTCCAGTGTTCTTGCCTGGAGAATCCCAGGGATGGGGGAGCCTGGTGGACTGCCGTGTATGGGGTCACACAGAGTTGGACACGACTGAAGCAACTTAGCAGTAGTAGCAGCAGCATACTACAAAATGGGCTTCCCAGTTGGGGCTGGTGGTAAAGAACCTGCCTGCCAATGCAAGAGACATAAGACACTTGGGTCCAATCCCTGGGTGGGGAAAAGGAAATGGCAACCAACTCCCATATTCTTGCCTAGAGAATCCCATGGGCAGAGAGAGGAGCCTGGTGGGCTACAATCCATAAGGTTCAAAGAGTCGGACACAGACTGAAGTGACTTAGCATGCACACACTATGAAATACATTTGTTCATGATTTCAGGAAATAAATATGCATTGTCTATTTAATACATAGACTTAATATGTCTACCATGCCCAGGTCTACCTGGCCAGATCCAGTGCTGGACACACCACAGTGTATGTGGACAGCCTACCTCTCCAACTACTCTCCATGAGTGTAGAGCATGTAACTGATTATTTCCTGCATTTCTACCTGACAAGATTCCTAACTCAGTGCTTGACATGTATGAAGTGACTTATAAAGGAGAAATGATTAAATCAAAGTAGTCCCTTTAAGACACCACCCGTGGATTTTGATTTCTACAACATTGGCTCAATATTTGAACTTCAAAAATCATCCCCAAAACATGTAAACCTATCACTGCTGAGCATTAACCCTTGCATTCACCTCTTTAATAAAACAAATCTACAAGCAGATTTAATAAATATGGAATCCTCACATTGACACTACAAATTAGTGATTCTGCCAAGAAAATCTTTATGAAGTTTTATAAAACTCTTATTCTAGCCCAGTAAAAATTTATTCTGAATACTTCTTTCTTAACCAAACAAATGGGCTTGACCTCATTATACTATATTGCAACAAATTAAAATGGCAGGAAAAATATTTTTAACAATTCCTAATACATATTTACATTATGGCAAATATGGCAGAAATCATAGAAGAACTAAAGAGCCTCTCGATGAAAGTGAAAGAGGAGTGTGAAAAAGTTGGCTTAAAACTCAACATTCAGAAAACTAA
>NW_011494932.1:139530-141239 GCF_000754665.1 Bison bison bison
CAGAGGATGAGACGGTTGGATGGCATCACCAACTCAATGGACATGAGTTTGAGTAGACTCCAGGAGTTGGTGATGGACAGGGAGGCTTGGCATGCTGAAGTACATAGGGTCACAGAGTCGGACATGACTGAGCAACTGAACTGAACTGAATACATGTTTGTATGATAGTAGTTAATAGCTCTTGAGATACTGCCAGAGACTTTCAAACAAACAATGAATACTTTAAATGACCCAAAATTTGGATTTACATGATGCTGCGGTTCATGGGGTCACAAAGAGTTGGACAACTGAGAGACTGAACTGAACTGAACTGATACTTTTTAAACAAGATATGTGGGAAATTAAAACCCAGAAGGTAAACTATGAGCAGCTTTAAAATTCTCTGTTTACATGTTCATTAAAAGGCCAGACAGGCACTTTATTACTGACATGGTGACTCGGACAACCATGTACTATTTAAGAAGCACACCTTAGTTGTTCAATGGCTATCATCTTTTAAAATTTTAATTTCACAAAAAAATAAAGGATGATTCTCAAAGTATTCTAAAACTACAGAGTGGCCCCAGTTTTGGTAAATCAGATGAACAGTTTCCAATCATCAGTCACAGAGATGTGTTATAAAAGGAAATAAACGTGGTCTTTTTCTTTCCCTTTACCATGAAAAAAATATGTATATTTGCCTGTTTGCAGAAATGATTTTAGCTAAATTAAGGTAGTCAGAAATGTAAGTATATAGAGATTCAAAACATTGATGTTATGTAGTGAGAGCTGGGTTTTATTTAGGTTCTCTATTTTTCTCCTAATAAAATTGCTTGATTTTCCTTATCTGGAATGCTTTATCACAGCTGTAAAGTGCAATGTTCATACTTTTTCCCCTCAAGAGCTATCAGTTTTCCTTGCTTAATATAACTATAAAAAATCCAGCTGTGTTGAAAAGACAGCATGCTTCATCTTATATTTTCTGTTTTAAGGGTTATCATTCAAAATTCATTTACCTACTTTGAATAGAATCCACTATCAATTAACAAGGTAATGAGGTGAAGCATCCTTCTGTTTTAATTACACAATCTCTAGGTAGTTAATATTAAACCAACCACTTTTCAAATCATGTGAGTCAGAGCACCCAACTCTACAGAGAAGCAGCCTGCTTAGAAATATTAAATAGCCAAGAATTATAATACATGGCATACTTTAAAACATTGTACTAGGTCAGTTCAGAGAAATTTACATCTCTTAATGACAAAAGTATTTTTTTTTAATTTGAGTAAGAGCACTTAACATGAGACCTCCCATATTAACAAGCCTTAAGTGCATCACACAGTATCGTTAACCATAGAGGCACAATGTCCAGTCCGGCAGATCTCTAGAATATATTCATTTCATAGAACTGAAACTTTATACCTGTTTACACTCTCCACTTCCCCCTTTTGATAGCCCCTCTCAACCAGCACTGCATTCTCTGTTCCTATGAGTCTGACTGTTTTAGACTCCTCCCATAAGTTGCATCATGCAGTGCTTGTCCTCTGTGACTGGATAATTTGACTTAGCAAAATGACTTGGCTCCATCTTTTTAATAAAGTTCAGTTGCTCAATCAGATCTGACCCTTTGCGACCCCATTGACTGCAGCACGCCAGGCTTCCCTGTCCATCACCAACTCCCAGAACTTACTCAAACTCATGTCCATTGAGTCAGTGATGCCATCCAACCA
>NW_011494932.1:141339-142168 GCF_000754665.1 Bison bison bison
TCTATACCCCTTTGCAGATCATAGCCTCTTTCTGCCACATCAGTTTTGCTGCTTTTACAATAATAGAGACCACATTCCTTTTGAAATTTAAGTGCCACCTGCTGAATTGAAGGGGATGTGATCCAAAACTTCCAGGTTTTTGTGTGTGTGTGTGTGTGTAGAATTACAAGAAACACTGTCTCTGGAGTCGACACCTGCACAGGAATAATGCCAGAATTTTCTGCCCACAGGGACTGCTGTGGGCACTGTCCTCCTTTGGCTTTCCAGGGTCTGACAAACCAAATGTCACTCGGGCACTAGTTGTGAACACGCATGAGGCAGCTTGGGGATTTCGACCAATCAACCCTGTCGTGACTTTAAGAGGATGGTGATTCCATATCAGGGAGGACTGAGAGAAACTGGTGAAATTTAACTTTTACTCTTTACACTATTCCTAAGGAAACAGGAAAACTGGTATTACTGAGAGACAATATGAACTTGCATAGCAAAAATTCTAGTGAACCCACCAAAAATAAATAAATAAATAAAACATATAAGAACCAGTTAATGAGTTCAGCCAGTACGCAGGATATGAGATCAATGTTTTAAAAACCCGATTACATTTCTGTATAGCAGCAATGAATCATCCCAAAGTGAAATCAAGAAAACAATTCTGTTCAGCATAGCATCCAAAGGAAGGAAATTCTTCAGAATAAGACTAATAGACAAACAAAAGACATATGTGACTTGCACACTGAAAAGTACAAAACTTTGCTGAGTGGAGTTTACAAACATCTGTAAGAGAGAGGGTCTCTCTGTTCATGAGTCAGGAGGTGCGATGCTGTCAGAT
>NW_011494932.1:142268-147436 GCF_000754665.1 Bison bison bison
TCCAACACCACAGTTCAAAAGCATCAATTCTTCAGTGCTCAGCTTTCTTTATAGTCCAATTCTCACATCAATACATGACTACTGGAAAAACCATAGCTTTGACTAGACCAACCGTTTTTAGCAAAGTAATGTCAACAAAGTAATGTCTCTGTTAAAAGGAAGAGACATTACTTTGCCAACACTACTTTTAGTACAAGTTGTTACACAAATGATTGTTTTCACAAGTCCACTGACCAAACAATAATATTGTCCAGAGTTATAATTGCAGACTTGGGAAGATACCTCCTTATACATTTCATGCTCAGTTCAGTTCAGTCGCTCAGTAGTGTCCGACTCTTTGCAACCCCAAGAACCACAGCACATCAGGCCTCCCTCTCCATCACCAACTCCCAGAGTTTTCCCCAAACCCATCTCCATTGAGTTGATGATGCAATCCAACCATCTCATCCTCTGTCATCCCATTCTCATCCTGCCCTCAATCTCTCCCAGCTTCAGGGTCTTTTCAAATGAGTCAGCTCTTCACATTAGGTGGCCAAAGTATTGGAGTTTCAGCTTCAGCATCAGCCCTTCCAATGAATATTCAGGATTGATCTACTTTAGGATGGACTGGTTGGATCTCCTAGCAGTCCAAGGGACTCTCAAGAGTCTTCTCCAACACCATAGTTCAAAAGCATCAATTCTTCAGTGCTCAGCTTTCTTTATAGTCCAACTCTCACATCCACGCATGACCACTGGAACAACCATAGCCTTGACTAGATGGACCTTTGTTGGCAAAGTAATATCTCTGCTTTTTAGTATGCTGTCTAGGTTGGTCATAATTTTTCTTCCAAGGAGTATGCGTCTTTTAATTTCATGGCTGCAGTCACGATCTGCAGTGATTTTGGAGCCCCCCAAAATAAAGTCAGCCACTGTTTCCACTGTTTCCCCATCTATTTGCCATGAAGTTATGGGACCAGATGCCATGATCTTAGTTTTCTGAATGTTGAGCCTTAAGCCAACTTTTTCACTCTCCTCTTTCACTTTCATCAAGAGGATCTTTAGTTTTTGCTTTCTGCCATGAGGGTGGTGTCATGTGCATATCTGAGGTTATTGATATTTCTCCCAGCAATCTTGATTCCAAGTTTCATGCTGAGGCTTGTTAAAAATCACTTCTCTCTATAGAAGCTTTGCAAATAAAACTTTCTCAAATGCTCAAAGAATGATTCTTGGGTGGAAAGAAATATCATCTCAAGAAATTGCTCTGATGAGCTTGTAGTCAGGCCAGAATATCCTAGACTACATTTCTAAACAGTCCTGATTAGTTTCTAAGAAAAAAGTATGAGGTCATCACCTCATGGAAAATTTTCATCTGTCTTCTCTTAGATTTTCATTTCTTGAGTGTGCACCATGGAGGCTTATCTTGCTCCAATCATCCATTTTTGTTTTTGGTAACTGTGATTTGAAAGTGATATCCAAACAAATGCCTCTGTTTTCTCTTTCCCTCCTACAACCCCCATCTGTTTGCTTTTATTCTTCTCCTAGCCCTTTTCTCCAGCCACTGCTTCTTTACTCAAAAGAGAAAGTTGCTCAGTCATGTGCGACTCTTTGCAATTCCATGGACTGTAGTCCATGGAATTCTCCAGGCCAGATTACTGGAGTGGGTAGCCTTTCCCTTCGCCAGGCAATCTTCCCAACCCAGGGATCGAACCCCAGTCTCCCGCATTGCAGGCAGATTCTTTACCAGCTGAGACACAAGGGAAGCCGGAGAATACTGAAGTGGGTTCAGGTGTGTCAGAATCCCTTGGATAACAGAAGGAAGCCACCGGTGTTCCTGATGTAGATTAAATGATGCTGCTCTGAATGAAATGCAGGGACAACCTGAAAATAAAATATCATCAGTGAATTAGAATGAGTGAAAATGAGAAATGACTTTTAATATAATACATCCAAAATAACTTTAGAATTATATAATGTGAAAGATTGGGCTAGATGAATGCTGAGTTCCCTTTCATCTTTTTCATTTTGCAGATGAGGTCCTAAGAGATGATTACACCAATGTTTAAACTATGTGATTTGATCAAATGACTTGATCTCTCTAGACCTTTGGTTTCACATCTATATATGGGGAGAACTGTTGGGGAAAATGAATGATAAATTCCAGTGCTTCGTAAGTTGTGTCCTGGTGTTGGTGACTGAATGATCAGTTCATAAATAGGAGGAGGCTTCATGCCTTGATAAATTACCACTTAATGCATTCAAGGGCAATGATAATGAATAAAAAATAAATAAATGCATTTAAATTATGCATACTTGTCTTCTAAATGCTAGTCACTTTCTAAGTTATTGAAATATTAAGATGGATAAAATATAATCTCAGTCCTTATCTGAGTCATTCACAGCTCTGTGTCCTGATTCACATATTGTACTTTACTCTCACCTATTTGTTTTTTTAGTTGTTGCTGTGCAGCCTTTTAGTTTTCTCAAATCCTTGCTGAAAAAAAGATTCAGTATGAGTAAATAAGGAAATTATTTAGTCTGTATGCTTGCACACACAAACTAGCCCTTCCCCTTGTAGAACATTTTTGGGGAATCACATCCCTAAATAATCGCAACACAACATGATATACACTGCAATGGAGGTATGGTGCCAGGAAGCAGAGAGAAGGATTAGCTCATTTTGCAATTAGAGGCTGTCTGTCAGAGACTTCCCCAAAGAGGTAACATTTGAACAAAGCCTTGGGTAAGTGTCTATCAGGAGGAGCAAATTATGCTCCCTCAGGAAACAAAAGTGAAAAAGCAGGAAAGTGTCCAGGGAATGAAGAGTAGTTTGGTAAAACTACACTAAAAAAAGAATAGTGTGGTAAAATTGTCTAGTGTGGTAAAACACAGGTAGCAGGGCTCTAAAGGGTGATAGTCTGATGGTTAGCGCATGGTGAGCGGTGAAGGGAGAGAATACAGAATAAAATCATTCACCAAAGGAAAGCACACCACAGTTTTGAGACAATAAACTCAGAGGCATTTATCTTGAGTTGTCATTAGGTGTATTCCAGCAGACTTGCTATGTCCACCTGGAGTTGTGCACCCAGAAAGCAGAGTCTTTATCAAAGTAGTTATTTAAAATGCCAAGTCCTTTTGCTGTTTAGGCATGAAACACCTGGACTTCTAACAAGAATTTATAGATTTCCAACTGAAATATATTTTCACAGGAAAATAGATAAAAGCTTTGTTTTATTGATGTTAAATGAGGGCATTTTAAAGAAGCCTGGGCCTAGTTTGAATCATTTATGTTCTGACACCTTCCAGTCAGTTGAGGTGAGAAAATATCCTCTCACCACACAGAGCTGAACAAAAGGCTGTCATATTCTGAAAAAGCTTGCTTCGTTGCATGCTGCTCACATCTTTATTTGTATTTTAAAGAAAAAAAATGATCTTTCAGTCCCTCAAATGTCCAGGTCCAAGTCAACCAGAGAAGCATAGCATATTTTTTTTTTCTTTTCTGCATTTATTACTAACGCTTCTCACCCAAATCTCACCCATAGAAGGCATCACAGTTGATCAGATGGTGAGTGCCTACTCCAGAGCCTCAGGTCATCAGTGGACTGATCTCTGAGTTCATAATCAATAGGATAGCTAATCTCTAGTGACTTACATTTAAAGTGAAACTCAAACTATATCAGGAAAATTTCTAGTTCACCTGCCAGACTACTGAAGTTGCTTGCCAAAGTGATGACCAACAAAGTTTCTGGTAAAACTTCTGGACTCTGAATGGCCAGTAAGAGTGTCCTGGAATCCAAATGGACTATTTTTATATTTAGACGATCTATATAAGAAAAAGTGTATTTCTTCAGCAAAGAATGATATAAGAATAAACACCAGGGGGGCTATCAAAAATAAGTATATAGTCAGTTAACTAACGGTGATTTGATTCCTACCTGTTTGAGATTAAGTAAGTTATTAACCTATTTGTGTCTGAGTTTTCTCATGTGTGAAATGAATATAATAATAGCTTTGGGTAGGATTTTATAAGGTAATCCAGGAAAACACTTAATACTATGCCTAAGCATGTGTCACTTAGCATGTGTCACATGGCACTTAGCATGTGTCATAATCACTACGATTGTTATCTAGCATGACTGTACTGAATCACCAGAAACAAAGTCACTTGAACTACTTAAAAATTAAGAGCCACAACAAGCTAAAGTTTTTAATATTATTTAATTCAGTAAACATTTACTGTGGTTGGAATATGTGGTAAAGACAAATGATGCAGACAATCTCTTTTCCCACAGAGCTTAAAATCTAAAGGTAAATAGAGAAACATATATGAACAATTTGATACAAGATTGTGAAGGCTGCTATAGTAGATATGGAGAAGGGATCTGAGGAATTTAGAAGCTACAGGGCTTGACTCTGATGCCATATAGGATGTGGCCTTGGAAGAAACATTTATTGAAAACCTTCTTTAAGACAGGTTCTGTATTAGGCACTGGTCATAAACAGCTGAAAACAAGACAGACATGATCACTGCTGTCATTGGATGTATACTAAAGTCCAAGAGGATGTGGTTTCATTGGGGGAGAGGAACTCAGTTTTAAATATTTTTAATGTAAGCCTACTATAGAACATTTAGGCATAGATATTCATTTTGCACTTAGAGTGGTGGAAATGCAGTTCAAAAGAGAGATTGTTGTCATTCAATTGCTAAGTCATGTCTGACTCTTTATGACCCCAAGGATGTGGCACACCAGGCTCCTCTGTCCTCCACTATCTCCAGGAGTTTGCTCAAATTCATGTCCATTGAGTCAGTGGTGCTCTCCAACCATCTCATCCTCTGCCACTCCCTTCTCATTTTGCCTTCAATCTTTCCCAGCATCAGGGTGTTTTCCAGTGAGTCGGCTCTTCACATACCAGGTGGCCAAGGTATTGGACCTTCAGCTTCAATGTCAGTCCTTCCAATGAATATTGAGGGTTCGTTCGCTTTTTGATTGACTGGTTTGATCTCCTTGCTGTCCAAGGGACTTTTGAGAGTTAAAAGTCCAACATCATAGTTGGACTTCTCCAACATCATAGTTCAAAAGCATCAATTCTTTTGTGCTCAACCTTCTTTATGGTCCAACTCTCACATCTGTCCATGACTACTGGAAAAATCATAGCTTTGACTATATGGACCTTTGTCAGCTAAGTGATAT
>NW_011494932.1:147677-147803 GCF_000754665.1 Bison bison bison
GCCTTCAATCTTTCCCAAATTCAGGGTCTTTTCAAATGAATCAGTTCTTCACATCAGGTGCCAAAATACTGGAGCTTCAGTTTCAGCCTCAGTCCTTCCAGTGACTATTCAGCACTGATTTCCTTT
>NW_011494932.1:148748-151580 GCF_000754665.1 Bison bison bison
GATCTGCAGTGATTTTGGAGCCCAAGAAAGTAAAGTCTGTCACTATTTCCATTGTTTTCCCATCTATTTGCCATGAAGTGATGGGACCCAATGTCATGATCTTCGTTTTCTGAATGTTGACTTTTAAGTCAGCTTTTTCATTCTCCTCTTTCACTTTCATCAAGAGGTTCTTTAGTTGCTCTTTGCTTTCTGCCATAAGGGTGGTGTCATCTGCATATCTGAGGTTATTGAGGGTGGTATATTCTGCATATCTGAGGTTACTGAGGTTGAAGCATAGCTTGGAGAATTTTGAGCATTACTTTGCTAGCATGTGGATGAGTACAATTCTGTGGTAGTTTGGACATTCCTTGGCATACCGTTTCTTTGGGATCGGAATGAAAACTGACCTTTCCAGTTGTGGCCACTACTGAGTTTTCCAAATTTGCTGTCATATTGATTCCAGCACTTTCACATCACCATCTTTTAGGATTTGAAATAGCTCAGTTGAAATTCCATCACCTCCACTAGCTTTGTTTGTAGTGATGCTTCCTAAGGTCCACTTGACTTTGCACTCCAGGCTGTCTGGATCTAGATAAATGATCATACCATCATGTTTATCTGGGTCATTAAGATCTTTTTGCATAGTTCTGTGTATTTTTTCAACCTCTTCTTAGTATTTTCTTCTTCTGTTAGCTCCATACCATTTCTGTCCGTTACTATTCCCATCTTTGCATGAAATGTTCCCTTGGTATCTAGTTTTCTTAAAGAGATCTCTAGTCTTTCCCATTCAATTTTTTTCCTCTATTTCTTTGCACTAATCACTGAGGAAGACTTTCTTATCTCTCCTTGCTATTCTTTGGAACTCTGCATTCAAATGGATATATCTTTTCCTTTTCCTTTTACTTCTCTTCTTTTCTCACCTATCAGGAAGGCCTCCTCAGACAACCATTTTGCCTTTTTGCATCTTCTTCTTGGGGATGGTTTTGATCACCATCTCCTGTACAGTGTTATGAACCTCCATCCATAGTTCTTCAGGCATTCTATCCATCAGATATAGTCCCTTGAATCTATCTGTCACTTCCACTGTGTAATCATAAGGAAATTGATTTAGGTCATACCTGAATGGTCTAGTGGTTTTCCCACTTGCTTCAATTAAGTCTGAATTTGGCAATGAGTTCATGATCTGAGCCACAGTCAGATCTTGGTCTTGTTTTTGCTGACTGTATAGAGTTTCTCCATCTTCGGCTGTGAAGAATATAATCAATCTGATTTCAGCACTGACCATCTGGTGATGTCCATGTGTAGAGTTGTCTCTTGTGTTGTTGGAACAGGGTGTTTGCTATGACCAGTGCATTCTCTTGGCAAAAGTCTGTTAGCCTTTGACCTGCTTCATGTTGTACTCCAAGGCCAAACTTGCCTGCTACTCCACTTATTTCATGACATCTTTTTCTGGTGTTAGTTCTAGAAGGTCTTATAGGTCTTCACAGAACCATTCAACTTCAGCTTTTTTGGCATTAGTGGTTGGGGCATAGACTTAGATTACTGTGATATTAAAAGGTTTGACTTGGAAATGAACAGAGATCATTCTGTCATTTCTGAGATTGCATTCAATGCATTTCAGACTTTTTCTTTAACAATGAGGTGAGTCTGTGGACTTCTCATTGCAGCAGCTTCTCCTGTTGCAGAGCACAGGCTTTAGGGCACACAGGCTTCATTAGCTGCAACATGTGTGATCTGTAGTTGCAGCTTCTGGGCTGTAGAGCACAGGTTCAATAGTTGTGGCTTAGTTGCTCCATGGCATGTGGGATATTCCTGGATCAGGGATTGACCCATGTCTCCTGCAATGGCAGGCAATTTTTTTTACCACTGAGCCACCTTGGAAGCCCCTCATTTAAAAAATAGATTCCAAAGAGAGAAAGTAACTTATTCATCATCACCCAAATGCCTAGTAGTAATTTCAAAGCAAAATCCAGATCTCAACAATTAGAAATGTGCTAATTATTCTTTTATAAATCTACTCATTAGGCTTTGTGTAGCTTCTGCCATGAGTGGAGATGTTAAGGCATCTGATAGAGGGCTTAGGACACCATAATGTTCATTAGACTCCCCAACAAATGCCTCTATAAAGAAACATATGCAAGTAAGAAACAGTGAGATTGTTGTGCAAATTCAGCCCAGGATAAGTCATTAAACCATTCTCCTCCCTTCCCTCAATCATTTCTGATGCTAGACCCCACCAATATATAAAATCTAGAGCTTTAACTGTCTCTATTGATGTCACTAATATGCGTGGAAGAGATATTTCAATCTAATTTCATGGGTAAATCTTTTATAGAATTTTTACATTTTGTGAGCCACATAGAATTTTGCAAAATCGACTGGAAATGGAATGCTAGTGATGTCTTCCTATGAGTGGGAAAGTAGTGTCAGAGATATAGGGTGATTTACATACCATTTCCATCTCTAAGTGATAGTTAGGAATGAGATTGCAGCCAATTCAGGCCTCAGGTCCCTAGAGATAAGAGATTATAGTCTCATTATCAGTTAACTCCAGAACTTCACTATATCAAACACATATATATGTATATCAAACTATCACACTGTACACTTTAAATATCTTACTTTTGGTCAAGTATGCCTCAATAAAGCTGGGAGGGATGGGCAGAAAATTGAACAGAATGATAGAAATTTGAACAAAAGAGTGAAAAAACTGAGGTATATCCATAATATAGAAAAATAAGCACTCACTAGTCGGAGAAGGCAATGGCAACCCACTCCAGTACTCTTGCCTGGAAAATCCCATGGACGGAGGAGCCTGGCAGGCTGCAGTCCATGAGGTCACTAAGAGTCGGA
>NW_011494932.1:154453-155319 GCF_000754665.1 Bison bison bison
ATGCAGCCATTGGTCCTCATGAGCTAGGTTCTGTCAGACCCACAAAGGGAGGCGACTGCAACAGTAATCCACCACAAAACAGAAGTGGCGTCTCTGAGGAGATCAGACCTAATCAAGGCCATAGATTACAAAAAGGTGAGCTAAACACCAATATGACCTGCAAATGTGTCACAAGCACCTCTGCCACAGTTTATTCCTGGAGATTAATGGACCAGGAAGTTCTTTCCTGACCAGCTGCTAGGAATGGAGTGTAGAAATGCTGAGCATAGATGAGGGGTGGGTTGGCTGAACTGAAACTGCAGGTGGAAATGGACTCCTGCTGCAATACCACCTCCACCGCACGTGGCCATAGAGACAGTGGCGAGCAGAAATCCACTCCCAGTGGATGCGACTTCTGATGGTGCCTCTAGGGATCCACTATATATGGATAAAGGAAATGGCCTGAGCCAAGAATAGACATGGGCTTAAAGATGATGGAAAATGGATTGGCCAGTCAGTCAGGTACTTAGAATGAGACATTTTGGTAGATTGCCACAAGTAGGTTTGGAGAAGGAGTACATCAATGAACCTATAGGAAGGGACACCAAAAAGGAAGATATGTGCATTGCCTCTTGCTACTCACAAAAGCATGCAGCACACAAGAGGCAAGAAACATCACTGAAGACCCAGTGCCTGAAGAACTGAGAGCGCCCAGCCTCTGTCAGTGGTCCCTCAGGGCTACAAAATGCTCTCACGCATGGAGGAGCTGTGGGGCCAAGGATGAAGCTGCATCTGGGCTCAGCAGCACAGGCGCCACCAGCAGGCCAGATGAGCTACGGCACCTACCAGGGGTTTGCCCCACCATGGACAAAAAGTGATGCCGATCC
>NW_011494932.1:155419-156102 GCF_000754665.1 Bison bison bison
CAGGCTCCTCTGTCCATGGAATTCTCCAGGAAAGAATATTGGAGTGGGTTGCCATTCCCTTCTCCAGAGGATCTTCCCCACCCAGGGATCAAACCCAGGTCTCCTGCATTGCAGGTAGATTCCTTACTGTCTGATAGACAATAAGAATGAGTGAGCAGGAGGATGCAGGAGAGTGCTCCAAAAGAGTCATGATGTCTTCCCCAGTTCCCAGACCTGAGTCAATTGTCAGAAACAGAATTCATTGACCAAAGGGAAGGAAGGATCCTTATGAGTAAAGACTCTGCAACACCATGGCAGATGTATGCAGCCATCATTCCCCAAGTCTGTCCCACAAAGAGACCCACACCGTTCACCTTGGTGACTGGATGCGGGGGAGAGAGGAAAGACGCAAACATTATAAGGACGTCTAGAAGCGAGATGCTCTGGGAAGTGATAGTCAGGCCTTCACTCCGTCAGTGTCCGCAGTGGAGGGGGAGCATGTGTGCACCAGGAACATATGGAGGTCTGGCCTAGATCTGACCCAGAGAGCTCCTGCCTGCCACCTCCAGATGTGTGATTAGAACAGACGTGCTTGATGATGGGCACAAGCCCTGAATGCACACAAGCCCATTAGTATAGAAGCTATCAGAGCGGGGAAGATCAAGTGCACTCCCTGCACCTTGACTGTGAGAGTAAATACAAAC
>NW_011494932.1:156202-156660 GCF_000754665.1 Bison bison bison
TGACTAGCCCACTCATTTGCCCAGGGCCACCGGAGTTGGTGGATGAGGACTCAAAGCAAAATTCTTTTCCAGAATTGCCCTCCACCGAAGGGGCTGCCTCCCTGGGGGCAGCTCATTGTGAGAGACTACTCACAGGATAAGTGTGGGGAGGATACAGCGGCCTGACCCCCTCGCCTGGATTAAGCTGATCTCTGCAGGGTCTTCCCTTTTAATGTCTGCTTTCTGAAAATTAGTATGACCACCATGCTCTGAAATGGAACCAGAAGTGAACAACAGAATGAAATGCAAGTTAGACACAGACTTAGCCTTTGGAGGTTGAAGTCACGGGCAGGGGCAATCTCTGTGCCCTGTCAGAAAATTCCAGGAGTATGACTCCCATGTATTTGTGTTGGACTCAATCACAAAGCTATATCTCAAGGCTTCTGTGCCCTGATGGTTATTTTGGCAAGTCAGATCAT
>NW_011494932.1:158379-159131 GCF_000754665.1 Bison bison bison
CCAGGACTGCCTCATATAAATGGTTTTACCGCCTCTTGACTGTGCTCCTGCTCACCAGGTGTGACATCCACACTCTTTCTCTCCAGGATTGCATCTCTGCCTTGCTTCTGTCTCAACTAAGCCATTTCTTTATGTGCTCTCCCACTTGTCGTGCTATGTTTCTAATAATAAACTTTGTGCCTGCATTTACAGTTTCTGCCTCTGTGATAAATGCATTTTTCACTGGAGGCAATGATCCATGAAACAATAGCTTTTGGCCTCTAGCTCTTGCTAGTCTGGGGGCTAGGATTCCGGGCTCTCATCCAGGCTACCCAGGTTCAATTCCTGGGCAGGGAATTAAGACGTCACTTCACTCAACCTCTCACTGCTGCCTCACGAGATCAGTGCCACTGGGAGGAGCCCAAGTCCTCACCTTGGCCCTGAATGGACGGCTCCTGGACAGAGCTTCCATCAGTCACTCAGGAAGGACCCTTTCCTGCTTCTTGGGACCTCAGCCCCATGGATGTGGCACCACCTTCCTCCAGAATATCTTTCCACTGCACCCCAGATATCAGCACAAATGGGATGCTTTTTCCCCCAAAACGTACTATTGTTATTTATATGTAAAAGTTTTTTTTTTCTGTTCTTTGTATTTAAATTGGTGAGTTGATCATGTATTTATTCCCAAACTGTTGGAGGTTTACCTAGGATCCCATTGTTCCCTGCAGGCAGCTTCCAGGAAGCAGAGGGAGAAGAGACGTGAACAAGGACCT
>NW_011494932.1:159603-161167 GCF_000754665.1 Bison bison bison
CCTATTCAGAGCCTGCATAAGCAAGATCTCCGCATCTCCAATGGCAGAGGAAGATGAGACTGGAGGGAAGGAGGCCAGAGGGGTTGAGGCATCCTCCGCCTCAGCCCCCAGGAGCTGCGCCTCCACTGGGCCCTCGGCCTGGATTTGGCCCTGAAGGTCTTCCTCAGAAGTGCAGAGCTCATTCGTCGGGACCACAGGCATGATGACTGGGGTCTTGTGCCCAGTGTGGGTGTGGCAGGGGGAAAATGGAGACCACTGACCTGGGAAAGAGAGAGAGTGTAAATGGTCACAGTTTTGAAATGCGCCACGGGTGGCTCTGACTGAGTCCACTTACTGGTCTTCCTTGAGGGCTGCTCTTGAGCGTTACAGGGGCGCTCCTCCTTGGTGGTCAGTCCCCTGTCAAGTGGGGAAGAGAAATTCTGGCTCAGGGTGCAGCCAGTACAGCCTGAGCTTCTGGGGCTGACAAGGTGTGGGGGAATTAGGGCCTTTTGAGGTCCCCTCTGTTCTGGGATGGGGAGCCCCTGTGCACACTCAGGACACCCACCTCACCTTGACTGCTGGCACTCCTGTGACCTCAGAACACAGACCTCAGACCTCAGTCTTCTCCTCCTGGTTCCTGGAGCCCCTGTGAGACAAACGGAGGTGGCACCTCGGGGGTAGATTGTGGCACAGACCTAGGCCTTCTGTGCTGGTGGGAGGGGTTGACTCTGTGAGGTCCCCCCAGAACTGGGGTGGCTATTCGCATTGGGGCTCACGTGTAGTGCTCACTTTTCCACTGGAATGGCCTGGACCTTCCCCCTTTGGGGGCCTGCAGGGAAACTCAGAACAAGAGCCACATCTGGACAAAGTTTCAGGGGGCCTCATATGTGGCCACACCTGCCTAGGGCCTCCTGCGGGTCCTAGGCTGGGAAGATGCTGGGTCACCGCTCTTCACGTCCTACCTGGCCTCCCAGCACTGAACAGAGGGGTGGGCGTCTGTTGAGTCCTCCCTCGGTATTCGGGGAGTCTAGCCTCTGCAGACCTGAAGCCTCCGCCCTCCACCAGAACACCTCACCTTAAGGCCCCTAAGAAAGAGGTGAATAAGCTGCTCACCCTACTCTGGAGCCTCCAAGACCGTCCCCTGCGCCACCCTCCCCACCCCGGGCATGAACAAGGATCCCTCCCTGCCTTAGGGTCTAACAGCCTCAGTCCTTCCCCGCATGGAGCCTAGACTCCAGGCAGGACCCGCGATTGTCCCGTCCGCCATGTTGGAACTCCGCCACATTCACCAGGTCCCCAGGCTCTCTGAGACCCGGGTGTCAGGAAATCCTGCACATGGTCATCCTGCCCGGGGACCACCAGGGTCCCCTCTGTTCTGAGGTCGGGCTCCCCTCCTCCCTCAGTGTCCTCACCTTGACTCCCGGTAGGACCTGGGCTCTGTCCTCTCCCTACAGCCTGTACTGTACTGAGGCCCGGCTCCTCACACCAAGTCCCCAGTCTCTCTGAGACCTGCATGTCAGGAAGTCAGACAGGCTTAGTGTGCTCTTCTCACCACAAGGGCTCCCAGGGCCAACTACCGGGGTGT
>NW_011494932.1:161872-162408 GCF_000754665.1 Bison bison bison
AAGGGATAATGCCAGACCATAATGAATCTTGCTCCTCACGGAAACCTTCACTTCGAGATCCATGTTGGCTGAGGGGTGTGTGTATGAATGCAGGGGAGTGTCCCAGTGTAGGTCAGGTGTGTTTAAAAGAAACCAGATAATTGACTTGAAGGAAGACAAAAATTCAGAAGTACTGCTTCATATAAATGACTTTACCGCCTCTTGACTGTGCTCCTGCTCACCAGGTGTGACATCCACACCCTTTCTCTCCAGAATTCCATCTCTGCCTTGCTTCTGTCTCAACTAAACCATTTCTTTATGTGCTCTCCCACTTGTTGTGCTATGTTTCTAATAATAAACTTTGTACCTGCATTTACAGTTTCTGCCTCTGTGATAAATGCATTTTTCACTGGAGGCAATGATCCATGAAAAAATAGCGTTCAGCCTCTAGCCCTTGCTAGTCTCCTGGCTAGGATTCCAGGCTCTCATCCATGCTACCCAGGTTCAATTCCTGGGCAGGGAATTAAGATGTCTCCTCACTCAACCACTCACTGCTG
>NW_011494932.1:164956-165279 GCF_000754665.1 Bison bison bison
CCACAGGACCTGGGAATTGGCGCACCTGAGTCTCACCCCCATATGTGAAGTCCCCAGTCTGAGACCCGGATGTCAGGAAGTGAGACCCCGCATGTTGGGCTCAACCTATCCCAGGCCCAGAGTCCCCGCAGACCTCCCTCAGCATCCTCACCCAGACTCTTTCAGAACCTAACATCATATGTGGCTCCCCTTCACGCTCTGAGGCCCATCCCCTTATATCAAGTTTCCAGTGTCTCTGCAATCCTGTGCTCATGCTACCACCAGGGTCTCTCAGGGCTGACAGCAGGTGCCAGGACCTGTGGGGTTACCTGTGTCCTCCCTCA
>NW_011494932.1:165768-166170 GCF_000754665.1 Bison bison bison
CCGGTCCCCTGCTAGGAGAATCAGGCTCAGGGCTGCCACCAGGAGGCCAGCCTTTGGTATGCTCTGCTCATCCCTATGCATCTCATTGAGGGTGAGGCCCAGGACGGGGACCATGACATAGATGTGCTCTCTGTGGTCCACCTCTTTCATATCCAGGCCAAAGGAGAGCTGCAGGCACTGTGTGGCTTTACGGAAGACCACTGGGAAGTGGGCCTGGTTATCCCTGAGGACTGTATTCAGCATTTCAGCCTGGAAAATCGGCTCCTTGGTGCCATACTTGAGGATCAGGAACTCCAGTAGTTGAGTCGTCATCTCATTCAGAGCCTGCATAAACAAGATCTCCGCATCTCCAATGGCAGAGGAAGATGAGACTGGAGGGAAGGAGGCCAGAGGGGTTGAGGC
>NW_011494932.1:166507-166910 GCF_000754665.1 Bison bison bison
TCACTCTGCTGACCTAAACACAAGCTCCGTGACTCAGGCCCTCATTTCTCCCCTCCCAGCAGGCTCAGTGATGTCACATCTGGACACCACACCCCGTGGTCACCCATGGCTGTTGGGAGAGCTGCACATGCATCCCTTGGGGACCCTCTGTCCTCACCTCTAGTCTCTGCAAGGCGTGGGCCCCTCCCTCTGTCCACATGAGACTGTGCCCTCAGGCTGACTCTGACTCCCTGAGTCGCTGAGGAAGTGGTGGAAGAGGCGGGGCTCCACCTGACAGCCCGGACCAGGGTCTCCAGGAGTCCCAGTAGGAGTGAAGTTGTATTCTATGAGAACCTCTGTTCCTGGGTGACTGGACCCCCTCATCCTCATTCAGGAGGGGGCCTCCTTAACACTCGAGAAAAGG
>NW_011494932.1:167119-167537 GCF_000754665.1 Bison bison bison
GAAGTCCCCAGTCTGAGACCCGGATGTCAGGAAGTCTGCCCCTTGTTTCAGGACCTCAGGCTGAGACCCGAATATCAGGAAGTGAGACCGCACATATTGGGCTCAACCTATCCCAGGGCCAGGGTCCCTGCAGACCTCCCTCAGGGTCCTCACCCAGACTCTTTCAGAACCTAAGATCCTCCCCTTCACCCTCTGAGGCCCCTCCCGTATATCAAGTCTCCAGTGTCTCTGCGACCCTGTGCTCATGCCACCACCAGGGTCTCCCAGGGCTGACAGCAGGTGCCAGGACCTGTGGCGTTACCTGTGTCCTCCCTCAAGGCCCTCATCTTGAGCCCTGGCAGGTCCGGGGATGTCCTTATGTTGCCCTGAAGCAGGACCCTCACATCAAGGCCTTCACTGCCCTGAGACCCCGGGAGGA
>NW_011494932.1:167844-168664 GCF_000754665.1 Bison bison bison
AATAAAGACGGACTACTCTGAGGTCTCCTCTGATTGTGGTCCACGATACCCTATTTCTCCCTCAGTGTCCTCACCTTGACTCCCGGTAGGACCTGGGCTCTGTCCTCTCCCTACCTGAGGCCCGGCTCCTCACACCAAGTCCCCAGTTTCTCTGAGACTTACATGTGTGACAGGCTTAGTGTGCTCTTCTCACCACAAGGGCTCCCGGGGCCAACAACTGGGGTGGGGATCTGTGGGGTTCCATCGGTCCTCACACAGGGACCCCTCAGTCCTCCTTCAGGCACCTCACCTTGCGTCCAGTCAGGACCTGGGATTCTCGCCTCTCCCCAACGGAAGCCCCGGCCCCTTATACCAGGGCCCGCCTCTCCAAGACCCGGATGTCAGGAAGTCAGACCACGCCTGTTTCCCTCATTCTATCCCACGGACACCCTGGACTGATAACAGAGACGGGCTTAGCACTCTGAGGTCTCCTCTGATTGTGGTCCACGATACCCTATTCCTCCCTCAGTGTCCTCAACTTGACACACCACAGGACCTGGGAATTGGCTCACCTGAGTCTCGGCCCCATATGCGAAGTCCCCCGTCTGAGACCCGGATGTCAGGAAGTCTGCCCCCCCTTTTTTTTTCCCCTAATTTTATTTTATTTTTAAACTTTACATAATTGTATTAGTTTTGCCAAATATCAAAATGAATCCACCACAGGTATACATGTGTTCCCCATCCTGAACCCTCCTCCCTCCTCCCTCCCCATACCATCCCTCTGGGTCGTCCCAGTGCACTAGCCCCAAGCATCCAGTATCGTGCATCGAACCTGGACTGG
>NW_011494932.1:169773-170380 GCF_000754665.1 Bison bison bison
GATTATTTACCAGCTGAGCCACAAGGGAAGCCCGAGAATACTGGAGTGGTTAGCCTATCCATTTTCCCATGGGATCTAAGGCACAGGCTCAATAGTTGCAGCACACTGGCTTAGTAACTCCACAGCATGTGAAATTGTCCCGGATCAGGGATCAAACCCGTATCTCCTGCATTGGCAGGCAGATTCTTTACCATTGAGCCACAAGGAAAGCCCAAGACTTTTTTAGAACACTTTTCTATGAACACAAAAATAGAGAGATGGTACAGCAATTTTCCATTTACTTCCTGGCTCCAAACAAACATAGCCTCCTCTGTTATTAAGAACCCCACCAGACTGGTACATTCATTATAACTGAGGAACTTACACTGATATGTCATAATCATCCAGAGATTATAGTTTACACAAGGATTCCCTCTTGGCATTGTATATTCTATTGGTTTGGACAATTGTAAATGAAATTCCACTTTCTAGATGTACTAAAGTGTATCCTTTCACTGACTCAAGGATGTCTGGTTTGCATCCATGTTTTGACAATAATAAGTAAAGTTGCTAAAAACATTCATGTGTAGGTTTCTGTGTGGACCTAAGTTTTCAACTCTTTTGGGAA
>NW_011494932.1:170596-171074 GCF_000754665.1 Bison bison bison
TGCTCCACCTCAAACATCTTAAACTTTGGGATCCCACTCTGACTAAAATCAGTCTCTCATGCCCTCACTCTTACCACTGTCACCCAAGCTGCTCTCTCATGAGCCCCCTGCATTTGCTCTCACTCTTGTCCTTCTGCTGCTACTTCCCAGCAAAATAATAACAAAACCAATAGAATTATGCCAACTGGTGCAAGTAATTTTCTATTTTAGCTTACCTTCAGCATAGCTCATCAATCTCATTGCATTTTGAACTGTTTTTAAGTTGTGTTTCTTTTCTAGGGTTACTGTGACTAAATACCACAAACTACATGGCTTAGAACAACAAAAATGTATTCTCTCACTATATGGAAACAGGAAGTCTGGAATCAAGGTATTTGCAGAGCTTTGCACCTTCTGAAACCAGTAAGAGAAGGATCTTTCCTTACCCCATCCAGCTGCTGGTGGTTTACTGGCATTTTTTGCTATTCATTGTCTTGTC
>NW_011494932.1:171174-174061 GCF_000754665.1 Bison bison bison
TGGATCTCCTTGCAGACCAAGGGACTCTCAAGAGTCTTCTCCAACACCACAGTTCAAAAGCATCAATTCACCAGGGAAGCCCAAAGCTCAGCAAATGTCAAGGCTGCAGTGATGCCCAGTCCTTCTTCTGTGCCCTCATGTTCCACTGGGTTTTACTTCAGCAGTATCAGGTTCTGGTTGTGATTCAATTCACTTTCACTCCCTCCAGGAGTCCGCAGCTAGAAACCAGGCTGTGTGTGTGCTAAGTCTCTACAGTCCTGTCTGACACTTTGTAGCCCACCAGGTTCCTCTGTCCATGGGATTCTCCAGGCAAGAATACTGGAGTGAGTTGCCATTTCCTATGATGGAGGATCTTCCTGACCCAGGGATCAAACCTGTGTCTCTCATGTCTCCTGCATTGGCAGGCGGGTTCTTCACCACTAGTGCCACCTGGGAAGCTGCAGAAACCAGGCTAGTCCTGCTGTATCATCCACCTCCTGGCAGCCCAGATCCAGATCCGTGCACCAGCCACTCCCCAGGCAGTTAGAGACCCGTCTAGCACATCCTGAGACAGTCGCTGCCTGGAACGGGGCCCTTGGTGCCCAGCACTTGTGGTAGCAATTGCAGTCCACATTGGGCTCCTCAGATTCAGTTCACATGCCCAGAGACAAGGGTGCTGCCTGCTGCTCTGTGCAGGGTGAGAGCCCTCACTGGCAGCGCGCTGAGCACAATCTTGGCTGCTCTGCCTTCTCACTCAAGTACTTCTGATTGTGCTGCTCATCTCAGTGATTCCTCGAAGTCCAACACATTGTGCCAGCCCTGTGCATACAGCAGTGAATGGAAGAGGCAGAGGTTGACTTTATGGAGTGCCCATCTGAAGATCCCAGATCGGATTGAAACAAGCCTTGAATTCTCCCTGAATCCTCATCCTTCTGCTGTGGCAGGATATTTGGGGATGTTGACCAACAGACCCATGTGTTATGCCCTCACCCCAGGAGTTAGGGTCAAAGGTGGGAGGATGATAGAAATCCCAGGTCAGAGGAACTTGTGATCCCTCGCTGGACTGTACCCTGAACAGTGTTCAGTCTTAGAAGTCCTCTCCCACCAGCATGGCTCTGCTGTGGAATTGCCGGAGGCAGCTCCCTGTGCTTCCTGTGGCACTAAAGTAGCATAGGAAAGCAGCTGAATTTACCTGTGTCCCCAAGAAGAAGTAGTGATTGTGGCAGAGAAAGAAAAAGTCACCCTCCAAAGGATGTTGCTGTGGACGGTGTAGCTAGGAACCAGGCTAGGATGACGACACCTCATTGGAAGCCAGCATGAAGATGTGCTGTCTTTGAGGGCCACATGGGATGTACTGCTACATCACAGTCCAGTGGATGCTGGCGTGTACAGTGGCCAATGACAGGGGCCAGATTCTCTGTTTCTCCAGATGCCAGGAAACTAAGCCTCACAGAATTTAGGTGATAGCCTGCTAGGAGGAGAAAATCCCAAGTTGCTGGATAGCAATAATTAGTCATTAGTAAGAAGTAACTGGAGCAATGTGGAATTAAAATGTCTGTTCTCTGGTGGAGTCGAGGTTCCAGATAGGGCTCGTTTGTGGTAGGTCAAATTCTGTATGGCCTCCAAGTTTTCTACCCGTCCCCCACCCCCGGGTATATATGTCCGTGTATAATCCCTTCTCTTTGAATGTATGTTGTACAGGTGGAATGGACTACTTGTTTGCCAACAATAGTGTGTGTGGGAGGTGTAGGAATTTTTGCAGATATAATTAAGGTCCCTAATCAGATGACTTTCACTTAATCAAAAGGGAGATTATCCTGTGTGATTCTGACCTCATCAGGTGATCCTTACAAAAGAGGGCCAGGCTTTCCCCGCATTAGAGAGCTTCCCCTTGCTGGCCTTGATGAAGTAGACTACCATGTGAGAGCACCTGTAAGAGGGCTGTGTGGCAAGGAACTGTAAGTGGTATCTAGGAGCTGAGAGCAATTCTTGGATGATGGCCAGCAAGAAAATGAGGACCTCGGTCCTATACCCCAAGAAACTGAACTCTGTCAACAATAAGAATCAGTTGGAAGAGAACCCAGGGCCTCAGATGAGAACATAGCCCTGGCTAGCACATCGACTGCAGCTTTGTGAAACCCTGAGCAGAAGACCCAGTTAACCTGCACCCAGACTTCTGACCCAAAGAAGCTATGAGGTAATAAATGGGTGGTCTTTACAGCCACTGAGATTGTGGTTACACAGCACTTATTGGTCCTTCTTCATTCATCGAAGACGCAGGCACCTGGCTCACTGGTGTCCTTGGCATCCTGAGTCCTGCATCATCCTGGGTGACTTTAGTATCTACCTGGGCAGCCCATGCTACTCATAGTTCCTTGACTTCTCCCTTGCCTCTGACAATCTCTCTTCTCTGCACCTCAGCTCCCCACCTGCACAGCCACATTCTCCACTTTTCATTCTCACGATCTGCTCCACCTCAAACATCTTAAACTTTGGGATCCCACTCTGACTAAAATCAGTTCTCTCATGCCCTCACTCTTAACCACTGTCACCCAAGCTGCTCTCTCATGAGCCCCCTGCATTTGCTCTCACTCTTGTCCTTCTGCTGCTACTTCCCAGCAAAATAATAACAAAACCAATAGAATTATGCCAACTGGTGCAAGTAATTTTCTATTTTAGCTTACCTTCAGCATAGCTCATCAATCGCATTGCATTTTGAAATGTTTTTAAGTTGTATTTCTTTTCTAGGGTTACTGTGACTAAATACCACAAACTAGATGGCTTAGAACAATAAAAATGTATTCTCTTACTGTATGGAAACAGGAAGTCTGAAATCAAGGAATTTGCAGAGCTTCGAACCTTCTGAAACCAGTAAAAGAAGGATCTTTCCTTACCCCATCCAGCTGCT
>NW_011494932.1:174161-175229 GCF_000754665.1 Bison bison bison
CCCAAAGCTGAGATGATCCCACAGGGGTTCCTCAACCCTCTTTCTCTTTGTCACCTTGACTCCCAGCTCACCTAGGCACCGCCCTCAGCTGCCAACTTTGCTCGCCTTAGAGCCAGCATCCCCCCAAGCCAGGACCCCTGAAAGGCAAGCAGGAGAGGGGGCTCATTCCCACAAGCCTGTGGAGGTCTCCCAGGGCTAAAAGCAGTGACGACCTGTATGTCCTGCGCTCCCAGGGCCCCCCTCATAGTTCTACCTTGACTCCTATCACAGCTGGGCTCCTTCACTCTGCTGACCTAAACCAAAGCTCTGTGACCCAGGCCCTCATTTCTCTCCTCCCAGCGGGGTCGGTGACATCACATCTGGATGCCACACCCCATGGTCCTCCACGGCTGTCAGGAGGGCCAAACATGCATCCTTTGGGGACCCTCTGTCCTCACCTTGAGTCTCTCCAGGACGTGGGCCCCTCCCTCTGTCCACATGAGACTGTGCCCTCAGACCAACTCTGACTCCCTGAGTCACTGAGGAAGTGGTGGAAGAGGGGTGGCTTGGCCTGACAGCCCAGACTGGGGTCTCCAGGAGTCCCAGTAGGAGTGGAATTGTATTCTATGAGAACCTTTGTTCCGGGGTGACTGGACCCCTTCATCCTCATTCAGGAGGGGGACTCCTTAATACTTGAGAGAAGGCTGCAGTCCCAGGACAGATGCTGGATGGGGGGTTCCTGTGCCTGTGACAATGGGGGAGCACAGGAAACCACACATCTTCCCATGGGGGCCCCTCAGCTGTCACCATACTTCAAAAACATTTTGCATAAAATATTTGATTTTAGGTGAATAGGCTGAGTAGTGGCAGGTGATTTAGCATAACCCTTGGTTTGATGATTAGATAATATTACCTGTTGTTCATTCACTCAATCGTGTCCGACTCTTTGCGATCCCATGGATTACAGCATGCCAGGCTTCCCTGTCCTTCACTATTTCCCAGAGCTTGATCAAACTCATGTCCATTGAATTGGTGATGCCATCCAACCATCTCATCCTCTGTCATCCCCTTCTCCTCCTGCCTTCAATC
>NW_011494932.1:175329-175987 GCF_000754665.1 Bison bison bison
AGCATCAATTCCTCAGTGCTCAGCTTTCTTTATACTCCAACTCTCACATCCATACACGAGTGCTGGAAAAGCCATAGCTTTGACTAGACGGACCTTTGGTGGCAAAGTGATGTCTCTGCTCTCAGTTGCTTCAATTAATCTGCCTTTGTGGCTGTCCTGGTGTTACCCCAGGGTATTTATACCTATGGTCTGGGGCCACCTCAACTTTGTGCAATGAAATGGATCCAAAGTTTAAAATCTTGTCTTCTTAGCCATCCCACTCTCTGCACCTATGCAGCCCAGAGCTTCTCCCTAACTTCCCCTCTGCTTCCCATCCCCTCCCCAAACACAAGAACCAGCTCTGCACAGTCTTCACTCTTCCCCAGAGCTTTCTCATGTTATGTTGTTTAGATATTGTTTATGACTATGTTTTACAAAATACTTTTAAAATGTAATTTTATTTTTATTTATTTTTGGCTATTCTGGGTCTTTGTTGCTGCCCGGGCTTTCCTCTAGTTGTGGAGAGCAGGTGCTACTGTCTTGTTGCGGTGCGAGAGCTTCTTATTGCAGTGGCTTCTCTTGTTGCGGAACTTGGGCTCTAGGCACTTGTGCTTCAGTAGCTGAGGCTCATGGGCTCTATAAAAGTTGCTCAGTCTTGTCTGACTCTTTGTGACCCCAT
>NW_011494932.1:176125-176434 GCF_000754665.1 Bison bison bison
CTAAAGGTTTGAGAAAAGTTAAGTTCAGGTGGTAACAAGTATCATCATAAGTTCAGGTGGTAACAAGTATCATCATGGAAATGCAGAATTTTAAAAGAAATCTCCTTTTACTTTTGTATAGAGAAGGAAAAAAAGTCTGACATTTGTAGTTTGTTTCCTTCTGCTGCTTAAGAGAGGGGAAAAAAAATTCTGACACTTGCCCGAGTCCACAGGTCAGAGATCAGAGGAGGTCCAGGCACTGCCAGGAGTCAAGGTGAGTAGGTTCCCCTGAGTGTGCACCAGTGACTACACAGATCGGAAGAGCACACG
>NW_011494932.1:176534-178179 GCF_000754665.1 Bison bison bison
AGATCAAACCAGTCAATCCTAAAGGATATCAACCCTGAATACTCATTGGAAGGACTGATGCTGAAGCTGAAGCTCCAGTACGTTGGCCGCCTGTTGCAAAGAACTGACTCATTGGAAAAGACCCCAATGCAGGGAAAAATTGACACTTATTTGTTTCCTCCTGCCACTTATGACCAACCTAGACAGCATAATAAAAAGCAGAGACACTACTTTCTCCAAAAAGGTTCATCTAGTCAAAGCTATGGTTTTCCAGTAGTCATGTATGGGTGTGAGAGCTGGACCTTAAAGAAAGTGGACCTAGTTTACATATGTGAGTGTGCATGGGAAGTGCATCCTCATGTTTTATCCCTACTCTTTTGTCCCCTGGTTGACACTAAGTCTGTTTGCTTACTCTGTGTTTATTCCTCCTTTTTGAATGAATTTGTCTGTTTCAGGTGGTCAATTTCACCTCTGAATGATAGCGTGCAGTCTTTGTCTTCCTCTGTCTGATTTCTTCCACTTAGTAGGACCCATCCCTGTAGCTGCAGATGGTTTCATTTCATTCTGACCTATGGCTGAGCTACACCCACTTATAACTGGGCATCTCATCTCCTGGATGCAATCATCTGTCAGAGACATTATGGTTGAATCACAGCTTGCCTCTTTTAAAAAGGGTGGCAGGGATTGTTGGGGTTCACATGTCTTTTGTACCAGAGGTGTCTTCAAGCATACATATAGTGGGGAGGAGTGCCGCATCAAAGGCTACCTCAGTTATTCAGGCGTTAAGTCTCCCCATGCTGTTCCCCACTATGGCTGATTCCAGTTTCCCACCTAAGAGTGTGCTAGGAGCGATCCCTCTGTTTTATTCCTCCCCAACACGAAATGTGTGCAGAGTGTTTGATGTAGGCCACCTTGACTGGCAGCAGGTGATTCCTCCTTGGAATGTTCTTTGCATCGTGGAGAGACAAGTGTTGGGTTCTGGCTGCCCTAATTCCCTGTGATTTTATATTTTTCCTTTTATACTTAGAGTGAGTAAAATTTCCCAGTTGAAAAGCGCTTCTTGAAAGCCTGTCCCTCCTGGAGTTTGTGGTTGTATCCAGTACAAGTGCCATGCTTGAAGACAGGTGTTACTTACAACCCCTTAAGCCTTCTGAGTATTCCGTTCCCAGAAGCCCCAGGTTGAGTGGTGTTGCTGTGAGAAACAGGCATAAGACAGTAGCACTTCCTGATTTTCAACCCTCTATTTGGGGAAGGAGAGCCTTCCTGAAAATTGGTTTGCTGGGTTGTAAATGTGAGCGATAAGTGCCAGAGCACACTGCCAGTGGGCTGTGTTTTCTTTGTAGTATCCTCATTACTGTTCAGCCCCTCCAACCCATCCCCACTCTGAGACCAATCCTAACCTCTCCATTTGCTCCTCTGAAGGTGCCGCCTTCCAGAGGTAAGGTGACTCTAAGGTCCGAGGCCAGAGGTGGGAACCCCCACAATGGGAGAAGTGCAGACCAGCCAGCTTTGCAAAGCTCTTCCATCCCAATATGTCCTGCATTCTCTGGTTGCCCTAGGATTATTTGAATCCTGCGGGGACAAACTGGGTCTGGAGATTGTGCTTTGCTCCAGAAGGGAGTACAGACAGGTCTAAGGTGAGAGGATCATGGGTGCACATCGTGCT
>NW_011494932.1:178279-180873 GCF_000754665.1 Bison bison bison
ACACATTGAAAGACTTTGTGTGAGGAAGAATGGTTTCGAAGTAACAGGGTGGAGAGGAGACCCTGCTTTTCCAGGCTGTGCAGAGGAGATTTTGAACGAGGTTCCACACCCAAGGAAACTAGCACTTGGGAGAAGAGGCAGTAGGTCCAAGGCAGAAATGTTCTCTAGACATCCAGTGGGTCCCCCAGGAGGACCCTCTTTCTCAGAGCCTTGTGGAGGGGGTTTGGATCAGGATGGTCCACCTGGAGTAGGTCTTTATGCTCCTCCCCCTGACCACTTCCCACAGCCCAGAGTGTTTGCCCTGCCCTGTGCCAGGACCATAACCATCACCCTTGCTTGATCTAGACAGGTTATGCAATATTTAACAGTTCTGCCATGTGAGATGTACCATTCTCCATAAAAGATTTTCAGGGAGAAAAGGAAAACTACATCAATCAATGTGCATGAGGTTCAAAAGATATGTACTGGTTCAGAACCTTCACAATGTTGGGGAAGGTACATTTCAGACCTTCAGTTACAATAGCTACATCCACTGACCAAGCTTTTTACAGACAGGTCACATCAAATGGGAACTCACACCAGTGCATTCACCATGTACTGTTATGAGGCCCATTTTATAGCTGGAGAAATCCAAACTTTGAGTGCCCATGATTTCATTGGGTTATCAGTAGCAGGATACGTATTCAAACTGAGCTTCATGTAGGTGCAAAGCCCCGTCTCCCTAGGGGCCTGAATTGTCTCCTTGACAGTCAAGGGGGATCCAGCTGTCCTCCCACCTGATGCCTCAGATCACATAATGGAGAAAACACAGGGAAGCCAGGTATCATTGCCCATGAGAGATTGATACAGGATTCTGCCCACGTGGCCTCCCCAGCACCATCAGGTCACCATCCCACCTGAAATGGACACAAGGGCCATGGAGGAGGGATAGGGTGTAGGACTGAGAGTGTGAGGATAGAGAAGGCTCCTGGATGTGGGGGTCGGAGGCACAGCCCACTGAAGACGGCTCTTATGTTCAGGCTACAGCTCTGCTCTCTCATTCCACTGCCCCCTCTCCTCCCTTCTCTCCAAGCTCCTGGGGATTCCAACTTCTCCTGCAGACTGGATGTCAGGCAGGGGGAAGCACAGTGATCATGGGTCTGGTGGACTCACTGCATCCACAGGGGAGTGAGTATCTATGCCCTTCAGGGCCGTGTGGACACACCTCCATCTAGGTACTGGAGCACACAGGACATGTTCTGTACATATACCTGGTATGTCCATATATAAGCTCATGTAATCTCCAGACATTTTACATATATGTCAGAAACACACCATACAGACATGTGAAATGTATTTCTCTCTATGAATGAGGATTAAACAGTGAAAATCATGGTACTCCAGTTGGTAATATTATCTAATCATCAAACCAAGGGTCCCCCTAACTCACCTGCTGTTGTTCACCCTCTCTTCTGCTAAAACATCTTTTCTACAAAAGGTTTCCTGAAATATGGTGACTGTTGAGGGGACCCCCATGAGAAGATGTGTGGTTCCCTGTGCTCCCCCATGGTCATGGGTGCCACAGCCCCCCATCAATCATCTTTGTTGGGACCACAGCCTTCTGTAAAGGGTCAAGGAGGACCCTCCAGTGAGGACAAGGGGGTCCAGTCACCCCAGAACAGAGGGTCCAATAGAATACAACTTCACATCTACTGGGACTCCTGGGGACCCGGGGCCAGCCTGTCAGACTGAGTCCCCCTGCCTGGCTTCCTCAGTGAACTCAGGGAGTCAGAATCTTGGTCTGTTGACAAGTCTCATGTGGATAGAGGGAGCGGCCCACATCCTGCAGAGACTCCAAGTGAGGACCAGAGGAGACTGAGGGTTCCCAGGGGATGCATGAGTGGCCCTCCTGACAGCCCTGGGGGACCAGGAGGCATAGGATCCAGATGTGACATCACTGATACCACTGGGAGTTGGGGAAGTGAGGGGCTGGGTCAAAGAGCTCGGGTCAGGTCAGCAGAGTGAAGGAGCCCAGCTGTGCTAGGAGTCAATGTAGAACCCTGAGCAGGGCTCTGGGGCCCCAAGACATCCAGGTCGTCACTGCTTTTAGCCCTGGGAGACCCTGGTAGGGTTGTGGGAATGAGCCCCTAACTCTGGTTTCCCTCTCAGGTGTCCTGGCTCAAGATGGCCTGGGTCTCTAAGGGAAGCAAAATCAGGTGGGTAGAGGGCAGTGCCCAGACTAGCTGAGAGTCAAGGCGAAGAGCACAGGGAAAGCTGAGGGACTCCCAGGACATCACCTCAGCCCATGGCATCCTCAGCCACTAAGAAGCCATGGGCTTGGAGGCTTGATGTAATGTCCACAGACTCCTCCTGGGGCCTTAGGTCAATGAGTACCTTGGTGTGGGGGTCTGGTCTCTGCTGAGGACTTCGGCATCCCAGGACCTGCTGGGGCTCAGGATGAGGACCCAGAGGGAGAACACAGGTGACCCCACAGTTCCACGCCTCTACTGCCAGCCCTGGGAGTCCCTGGTGGTGGGATGAGCACTTCACAGGGTGTCCTGACTTCCACATCAGGGTCTCAAAGAGACTGGGGACCTAGGATAGGGGTGGGATCA
>NW_011494932.1:180973-181336 GCF_000754665.1 Bison bison bison
GTCCAGGCTGTTCCCAGAGTCAAGGTGAGTTGGTTCCCCTGAGTGTGTACCAGGGACTCCCCATCCCAGAACAGAGGGGACCCCACAAGGCCCTAATCCTCCACATGTCAACCATGCAACCTCAAGCTGTCTGGAGAGACACCCAACGTCCTCCTTTGGGTAGCCAGGAGTCAGGCTGCTGAAGAGGAGCTTCTCTATGAGGGCCAAGAGCACCCTTCAAGAGGAGACCTGTAAGTGGCCCAAGTCAGACCACCCAGGGTGGGTTTCTCAGCAGAGGTCGCTCACAGCCCACTTCTCCCGCAGGCCCAGGGTCCCCATCTGTAACCCTTCCTCATTCCTGTCTGCAGTTCAACCCCAGTCATC
>NW_011494932.1:181436-181925 GCF_000754665.1 Bison bison bison
CCCTCAGTGGAGAGTGGAATAGTGTCTGGGGGCAACAATGTGAGAGATTCCTGCCCTGCCATCATAGTGCAAACAGCTGCCAGGCCCTGCGAGCTCTGTCCTGTCTCTCAGGCCCATGCTGCAGCCCAACACACAGGGCTCTTCACACCCACTCGCCTCCTAGATGAAGAACTGAGGCCACGGGCCTTGGGCATCTTCCCAGGACCACATGCTAGTGAGGGTTGGGGTGGGCTCAGAGCCCTAGTCTCAATTCCTCTGGAGCCCCCGCCCTTCCTGTCCACCCCAGTCCACGGCCCGACCTTCCCACTTCTCCTGCCTTCCTCTTCTCAGTGCTACATGATGCCTCTGAGGTGACAAAAAGCAGCCTGCGGAAGGAAGTGGACAAGGCGAATCAGAAGCACTGTGGGGCTGCTCTGGGGTTTGCTGAGAACTGACTCTGCCAGGGGCCTGTGTCTCTGTCCAGTCCCAGCACCTCCCACGTGAGGGCAG
>NW_011494932.1:182025-182419 GCF_000754665.1 Bison bison bison
CCTGCCAGGCTGACCAGCTCCTCACTGAGCGGGAGGGAGGAGGGCCTGACTGTATGGTCCCAGTGCCCAATGGGATAAGGCCCCTACAAGAGCGTCCTCTGATATGGGAAGGAAGGTAACACAGGCAGACCCCTGAGGCTCCAGGTCTCCCCAGCCGCAGTGAGGGAGGGGAACATCTGGAGGGCCTTTGGGCTGGGGACGCCAAGCACAGGGGCAGGAAAGCCAGGCTGAGAAAGGCAGGCCTTAGACGTCATGAGGGCTTGTGTGTGCATAACACAAGTGTCCTGAGCCACAGCTGACAAAGGCGCCTTGGTGCCATGCAAACCCACTGCCAGGGCCTGGGTGGTGCCTGGAGGAGGGGAACCAGAAAAGGGAGCTCCCTCAGGACCCAGGG
>NW_011494932.1:182786-185168 GCF_000754665.1 Bison bison bison
GTGTGGGAGGTGTACCTGGAGTACCAGCAGGTGTCTGATAGCGACCCTGCTCGCTATGTGTTCCTGTGGGGTCCCCGGGCCTATGCGGAGACCCGCAAGTTTAAAGTCCTGGTATATCTGGACAGAGTCGGTTGAAGGGGTCCCAGCTCCTTCCAGCCCCTCTGCAGAGGCTGCGAGGGAGGAGAAAGGGGGACTCTGAGCCAGAGGTGCAGCTACGCTCCTTCCGGTCCCACGTCCAACACCTTGTCATGGGGGTCAGGAAGGGAGGCTAATCCTTCCCTCTGTGATTGAAGAGGGAGCGGTCAACCTTCTCAGCAGTGACAGCCCAGGCCCATTGGGGGAACCCAGTGTGTGGCATCTTCATGTTCCTGTTCTCTACAGTGACATGGACACTTATCTCTGTTTTCTTTAGGAATATTTCAAATGTTATTCATTTCAATAGAAGACAATGTGTTCCAGTTTCTAACTATGTCAGTGACGTTGATCACAGTGTGTGTGTACTTTGCCAGTTGAAGTTTTCTTGTTTTATAAAAGAGATTGGGAATGCTTTCATTCTATTTTGTGGTCCTGCACAAGATAACATGGAATTAGAATTAGAATGATTTTGGAAATGTGAATTTCTCTAGCAGTGATATAGTTTGTGGAAGAATTAGAAAATAAAAAGTGATAGTAGTGAATTCTTGCTTCTTATACTTGTTGTGTGTCATTTTGTACAGCTAAGGGATCTTGGTTTACTTGGATTCGCCTGGGTTATCTAAGGAAGTAGCAATTAATCTGAGTCAAGCAGCTGACTCCTCACCAGCTCATTTATTCCAAAGACCTTTATGGAGCCTCTGCTCCATGAAAGGCCCTGTGTTAGCAGTGGGGACACTGGGAGAAGCAGGACAGCCCCACACCTGGAACGATGGTCTAGGAGCCACAGTCACATGAGGTGTGTTATGGGAGTGAGGGGAAATTCTGAAATGGGACATTGCTGTGAAGTGTCCTTTTGGATCTTGGATAAACCCCAGAGATATCTCTTTCTGGGGCATGATGGAAGGGGTCCTGGCTCTTGTTGCATTGCTGCTGACCACAGGGATGGAGTGGGTGTTTTCTACCCCGTATCTGGTAGGCATCCTGCAGAACTCAGGTCACACTCCCTTGAAGTGATGCCCAGAAATCGGTGTTAAGTCGTTTTTAATTATCTTGATTGTAGTTGGGCATTAAAATCAAAGACTCGACCTTTGTTGGTAGTGCAATGATGAAAAGTAAGGGTTGGGATGGAAGACCACCTGGGACACAGGCAAAGAATGGTTCTTGCTTCTATTTCCTGGAGCAACTTGGGTCCTGCTGGAACACTCCGCCACACCCAAATTTCACAGGTGCTGTAACTGGAAATGGGGCTTCCCGGGTAGCTCATATGATGAAGAATCTGCTTCCATAGTGGGAGACCTGAGTTCAATCCCTGGTCAGGAAGATCCCCCTGGAGAAAGACATAGCAACCAACTCCAGTATTCTTGCCTGGAGAATTCCATGGACAGAGGAGCCTGGCAAGCTACAGTCAATTGAGTGACAGAGTCAGACATGATTGAGCATCTAACCCTATGGTATAAGTTGAAAAGTTTCTTAGTTTGATATATAAAACATCCTGTTGGCTACTGAGGAATTCCACATCCTCAGTTCAGTTCAGTCACTCAGTCATGTCCGACTGTTTGCGACCCCATGAACTGCAGCACGCCAGGCCTCCCTGTCCATAACCAACTCCTGAAGTCCACCCAAGCCCATGTCCATGGTGTTGGGGATGCCATCCAAACATCTCATCCTCTGCAGTCCCCTTCTCTGCCTGCCCTCAATCTTTCTCAGCATCAGGGTCTTTTCAAATGAGTCAGCTCTTTGCATCAGGTGGCCAAAGTATTGGAGTTTCAGCTTCAACATAAGTCCCTCCAATGAACACCCAGGACTGATCTCCTTTAGGATGGGCCGGTTGGATTTCCTTGCACTTCAAGGGACTCTCAAGAGTCTTCTCCAACACCACAGTTCAAAAGCATCAATTCTTTGGCACTCAGCTTTCTTTATAGTCCAACTCTCACATCCATACATGACTACTGGAAAAACCATAGCCTTGACTAGACAGACCTTTGATGACAAAGTAATGTCTCTGCTTTTTAATATGCTGTCTAGGTTGGTCATAACCTTCCTTCCAAGGAGTAATCATGTTTTAATTTCATGGCTGCAATCACCATCTGCAGTGATTTTGGAGCCCAGAAAAGTAAAGTTAGCCATTGTTTCCACTGTTTCCCCATCTATTTCCCATGAAGTGATGAGACCGGATGCCATGATCCTTTGTTTCTGAATGTTGAGCTTTAAGCCTAACTTTTTCACTTCTCCTTTTTCACTTTCATC
>NW_011494932.1:185268-186834 GCF_000754665.1 Bison bison bison
CGATGGCCCTGCCATTTGGGTAAAGGAGAACAGGTCCACAGTGGTGGTTGGGACAGGGGCAGGGGTGGAGAAGATCAGAGCTGGCCTCGAAGAGAACCAGTGAAGTGCTTGTTTTCAACAGAACAGGCTGTGCCTTGAGCCCCCAATCAAGTATTTCAAAGGGAAGGTACAGCCAGAACTGGAGGTAGCAGAAGCCCAACCACCCCATTGACAAAAGGAAACAGGGCTTTTGAAGAAGCCTCCAGGGAGGCTGAATCCGAGGATCTGGGAAGGGGAGGGGGAAAACACACACAGGTGTTCACAAAGTGAAGGCTCTAGGGCCACCAGAGCGGTGTTTATGGGAAACATTGGAAACTGAAGACAACAGCCTGTGATCTGCAGCGGGATGCCATCTGGTGGTGGGCAGAGCTTGGGAGACTGCAAGCTCAGTGGAGCACCTGGCTTTGCCCTCCCACACAGGCTCCTGGGGAGTCTGTGTCTCAGGTGCTTGGGAACAGTCAAGTGGAATATGAGGTTGCTCCCACTGTGCTTGAGCACAGCCCTACTCTGGGGAGAACTCAACCTTGGGGGCGGTGGTGGCAGGACAGCAGGACTCTGACTTTGGGACCATCTGAGTGGGACCGACCAACCAGTAGCACTAGCCAGAAGACCACAAAGCCAGAAGAGGGGGGGAGGATGGGGAGCATCAACTCAGGCAAGGCCAATTAGCCCCCTATGGACCCCATCTTCTGGGACGGATAGTCACCAGGGGCCCATCTGTCCCCTGGGGTCTCTCTTGGTGTTAGTAGACCCGGGACTCGCCAGGGCCTGGCCTTTCAGCAGAAACCAGTCACAGGCCTGCACATTGTTAGTGAGGGGAGTGGAGCCAGGGGCATATTTGTCAACCCGTCCAGGGCCTGGCCCCCTGAAACAAGGGGCCTGGCAGCAGATGGGAGCCTTTGCAGGCAACCTGAAACAAACTTTTCTGTACTTTCAGATAAGAGACAAGCTGGGGATCCCATCTCCATCTCCATGCCCCCTCCCCCACACAGGGCCAGGGCTGCCTCTCCACATCACCTCTGTGACATCATGAAACAGTTAAGGAAGCTGACCACTTAATTGGCTGCCTGTCCCAAGACCCAGATTCTAGAATCTCCAGAGAGTATTTATGGGGCACCCCGACCATGGTCTGAGGCCCGTTTTCCCTGAGCACTCACTGCTTGGATAGATAATGCTCCTTAGCTAGACTGGCTCCATGGCTAGTCAGAGTTCCCATGAGGCACGGGCAGCCCTGCTGATCCTATCAACTGATGGGGAGCCTGCAGCAGGGGACACCCGTGATTCCTCCCCAGATCCAAACCTGGATTTAGGGGAGGCTTTGGAGAAGCAGGGTGACCAGCCCAAGAGCCCAGATCCAGGCCTCCATGACAATCTGCTCCCACAGGGCCTGAACCCAGAAATGGCCAACAAAGAAGAGAACAACACTGTCCTTGGGCTGTCCTTTCCCAGGAAGCTCTGGAGGATCGTGGAGGATGCAGCCTTCACCTCTGTGCACTGGAACGATGAGGGAGATACAGTGGTCATCAA
>NW_011494932.1:186934-188191 GCF_000754665.1 Bison bison bison
TGGGTCCGCTGATGATGCCACAAGTTTCTGATCAGCAGCTGAGCATCTCCAGCTCCCGATCCAAGGGTGGCTCACTGGAAAGCAGGGTCACCTCACCTGCCAAGGGCCTTGCAAACACATGACCCCAAAGACAAGTACAAGGTTTCCCCAAGGTGAACACCAGCCCTTATCGCTCTGCCCTCACAGGTGTATTTAGGAGCCTATCTTTGGACACAGAGCGGCCAGGCACTGTGTTCAACACATACACTTTGTGAGCCAAGGGACACTTTACAGCAGGGCAAGGGTCACCTGCAAGGACAAACTACGGCTTATTTCTGGGCCTCTCTGCCTGACAGAGGCCTCGCCAGCTGTTGATGCTCAGCCCAGCCCCCAGCCTTCCCCCATCACCCCTGGACACTGTTCCAACATTGGGGAGTTTGAAACAAAACAGAGAGGGAAAAACACTAACCGGTTTCCTAACAACACATTTCTCTCAAATGCCCAGACCCAGCAGGGCCAAAACGAGTGGCAACGTCATCTTTTCGTAAAGCTCAAAGCCCTGGAGACTCTCACTGAGTCCAGAGCAGCACAGCATGAGGGAAGTCCTGGCCCCAGACCCCACACCAAGTGGGCAGTGCAACCCAGGGTGGGGCTGATTCAGACTGAACCAGATGGGCACGTCTAGGGCCTGGTGGCGACTGGATGGTGTCACCATGAGCTGGTCTCCTTCCTCTCAAGAGCCCAGTCTGGACAGGCCTCCTGCCCAAAGGGGATCAGGTGCTTGAGAATGTCCACCTGGAAGATGTCCTCCCCCCCTCCTCCCTTGGATGGGCCGCAACAGCCAGTGAGGGTAGGCGAGAGCAGTCATGTTACTTCTATTGCAGGTCAGGTAGCAGGGCTTGATTCTCCAACTCCTCCACCTGGTCGAGATCTAGGTTTTCTGGGCACAGCAAAGTGTCCCCAATGACTACGAGACCTGTGTGCAAAGACAGGACACAGAATGAGAACAAGGTCATTCAAAGTTGCACTTGCTTGAGACTAAAACCATATCATGGAGGGAACCCAAGCTGAACTGGGTCCTCTGGCTGAGCATTTCAGATGGGCTCACCTCGGCAAAGGGAACTTAGGGCGAGGCCAAGCAAGAGAGGGAGAGAAATGAAAGGGAGAGGACTGGTACTCCACAAAGCCACCAGGCCATGGGCAGCTCTCAGTCTGCCCACTGCAGGCCGCAGGGACAGAGCAGGAGGGCCCCAGCGGAGGACAGCAGACATCAGGTAA
>NW_011494932.1:188291-190278 GCF_000754665.1 Bison bison bison
GGGTATTGAACCCAGGCTGGGTGCTTTACTGCTTCTCATGGTCTCTTCCAGGCACACAGACACACATGTGGGGACACACACATACACACAGACAAGTGCCATGTGCAGTCCTAGACGCGCCTCTGCCTCAAGCACAAAAGGGGACTGAGGCCCAGAGTGGTGATCAGGCACCTTGTGCCACCAGTTCCCAGCCCATGGACCCTTGCTGTCCCTCTGAAGAAACCTCAGCCCCCACGCCCAACCCCACCAACTAGTTCAACAGAAAACAAACAAGTACAACCCAGCTGAGATTCAGGGCAGTGCCAGGGCCCATGTGGGCATCAGGGGGCAGGGTGTCACTTAACCCACGATCACTCCATGGCCGAACTTTTCCCCGGCAAGGCCTGGATCTGGGTGGGCTCATTCTGAGCCTCCGCTCCAGCAGCTCCCACTAGACCGAGTCTTTCCAGTCCTGGTACACCATGTGGATGGCCAGGGTACAGTGCCGGTGACCGTGTAGCATGGGCCACCATGGCATCTCCAGGTTCTTGACACTGTTTAAAACGAAACCCGCATAAGGTTTCGGAAGAACAGATAGCCGAACTTCATCTCCCAGGGCTCCTAGGGCTCCCAGGGCCTCATGTGGCTGCAGAAACACAAAATCACAAAGGTCAGGAGTGTGATTCAGTGGCCTGCAAGCTCACAGCCCTGGGCTGGACCTCAGCCCCACGAGCCTGAGCATCCTCCAAATCTGCTGACACAGAACACAGGGGTCAGAGAGAGCTGGCTCATTCCATTCGTCTTCACACAGTCCACCGATAGAGGGGAGTGACCCAGAGGACCCATCCATTACATGCAGTCTGTGGGGAGGTCAGCAAGGAGGGTGGGACAGTGGGAGAGAGGCACAAGGTGAGTTCCAAGACAGAAAGCCCTGAAATCCTGCGAGCACTGAAGAGGGAGGGCAAGCCCCCTGGTTTCAAAGCCCAGAGGCTGGGCTCTGGTCCTCTCCCAGCACAGACAGGCATTGTCCTGGGCTTGGCTTTCCCCACTCCCTGCCACCACCCCACCCTTCAGTTCCACAACCCCATCACTGCCCATGCTCTGCAGATCCCCCATCTTAGCCCAGGGATGCTAAGGGCATATCCATGCTAACCAATCTGGACTCGGCCCTGGGGCACCCTGGACCTCAGATGGCCCTGCCAGGTGTCTTCCCCATGCCTTTGGGAGCCACCTTCCTCCTAGCCCTTCCCATACCACTGCCTCCACTGTCAGCAGATGCCCCGGCCTCTGCCCAGAGCCTCGAGAAAGAACAAAGGAGAACAGGAACTAATGGGATGGGTGCACTCCATGTCATTACCAGGGCCTGGGACAGCACCATTCAGGTATCACAGAATTCAGACCTCAAATAATACATTAGGTTACCATCACCTCATTCAATGGCTGAGGTGGCACTGAGGCATAGACTGCAGGGAACCTTAACACACACATCTCCATTCGCACTTCTTTCCCTGTACCTGGAGGGGGGTCCCCGTTCACTGGAGGGAGCTGGAGGCAGAGGAGCAGAGCCATGAGCCTGAACGTCAGCAGGGTCTCAGCACCTCGCAAGGGGCCTCCATTTCCACATGGCTATGAGGACAGGAACAAGGTCCCAGGGGCACCCAACCCAGGGCCTTTTGGGCCTTTCCTTCATTTGGCACAGCAGAGCCACAGTTCTCACAGGCCCACAAGACCCCACATGATCTGGCTCCTACCCTACTGGCCTTCTCTCCTCGTCCCTGGATTCACCTCTGGTAGCCATGAAGGCCATCCTTCCATCCTTGGAACATTCCAGTGTGTTCCTACCTCAGACCCTTTGCTGGGTGTGAGGACTCACATCGCACCTCAGTGTGACCTTACAGACAAAGGAAAGGTCTTCACAGAGCTGATGGGGGTCAAGTGAGCTCATTAGGATGGACCCTCCTCTAACAGGATGGCTGTCCCCATACAAAGGACACATTTAGAGACAGAC
>NW_011494932.1:190378-192098 GCF_000754665.1 Bison bison bison
GCTGCTCCTCTAAAAAAACCTCAGCCCCACCCACCCCACCAACTGGTTCAACAGAAAACAAACAAGGACAACCTGGCTGGGATCCAGGGCAGTATCGGGACCATGGAGGCAGCTCAGGGCAGGGTGTCACTTGCCCATGATCAATCCACAGCCAAACTTGTCCCCATCCTGCAGCAAGGCCTGGATCTGGGCGGATATCATTGCCGGCCTCTGCTCCAGCATCTCCCACCAGGCCAAGTTCTCCCAGTCCCAGTGTGCAATGTGGACGGCCAGGGTACAGTGCCAGTGGCCACATAGCATGGGCCACCACCACGTCTCCAGGGTCTTGACACCATTTAAGACGACACCCACATAAGGCTGTCCAAAGGACAGACAGCCGAACTTCATTTCCCAGGGCTCCCAGGGCCTCATGTGGCTGAAGAAACACAGAATCACAAAGGCCACAAAGACCAGGAGCCTGACACAGTGGCCTCCAAGCTCACAGTCCTGGGCTGGACTTCAGTCCCACGTGCCCGAGCACCCTTTAATCCTGCTGACACAGAATGCAGGGGATCAGAGAGGGCTGACTCCTTCCATCCGTCTCCATATGGGCTACTGATAGGGGGTTGCTGACGAAGAGGACCAGTCCATCAAATGAAGTCCGTGGCCCGGTGGGTTCCTGGAGTACCAGCCCTCTCCCTTTCATTTCACTCCCTCCCTCGCTTGGCATTGCCCTGAATTCTGCCATAAGGGTGGTATCATCTGCATATCTGAGGTTATTGATATTTCTCCCGGCAATCTTGATTACATTCATCCAGCCCAGCATTTCACATGATGTATTCTGCATATAAGTTAAATAAGCAGGGTGACAATATACAGCTTTGATATACTCCTTTCCCAATTTTGAACCAGTCTGTTGTTCCATGTCGAGTTCTAACTGTTGCTTCTTGACCTGCATACAGGTTTCTCAGGAGGCAAGAAAGGTAGCCTGGTATTTCCATCTCTTTAAGAATTTTCCAGTTTGTTGTGATCACACAGTCAAAGGCTTTATAACATGGTCAATGAAGCAGAAGTAAATGTTTTTCTGGCATTCTCTTGCTTTTTCTATGATCCAACAGATGTTGTCCATTTGATCTCTGGTTCTTCTAATTGTACACCTGGAAGTTCTCAGTTCACATACTGTTGAAGCCTAGCTTGAAGGATTTTGAATATTTCGAAAATTACCTTGCTAGCATGTGAAATGAGCACAATTGTTCAATAGTTTTAACAGTCTTTGGCATTGAACTTCTTTGGCACTGGAATGAAAACTGACCTCTTCCAGTCCTGTAGCCACTGCTGAGATTTCCAAATTTGCTGGTTTTGCAATACTTTCACAGCATCATCTTTTAAGATTGAAATAAATCAGCTGGAATTCCATCACCGCCACTAGCTTTGTTTGTAGTGATGCTTCCTAAGCCCCACTTGACTTCAAATTCCATGATGTCTGGCTCTAGCTCTGATCACACCATTGTGATTATCTGGGTCATTAAGACCTTTTTTGTATAGGTCTTCTGTGTATTCTTGCCACCTCTTCTTAATCTCTTTTGCTTCTCTTAGGTCCTTACCATTTCTGCATTTCAGGATTTAATACAATAGAGCTAAGATTTACTGAAAGGCAAGGCTGATCTTATTGCAGGTGATCCTCATATCCTGAACTGAGATCCCAAGAACTCATGAGAGGTCTCTTCCAAATTAAGACAGT
>NW_011494932.1:192198-192681 GCF_000754665.1 Bison bison bison
AGTCTTTTTGGTGAAGACCCATAGGGTTGCTGGATCATACAGTAAGAGCATGTTTAGTTTTATAAGAAACTGCCAAGCTGTCTTCCAATGTGCCTGTGCCATTTTGTATTCCCACCAACAGTGAATTTGAGTTCTTGATGGTCCAAATCCTCAACAGTGTGATATTGTCCCAGGAGCAGAGTTTGGCTGTTCTAATAGGTGTGTGGATGCTCTGTGTGTTTCTGGGTGTGTGACATCATCAAGCGATATCTCAGGCCAACTGATCACTAGGGATCAAGCTGGGAAAGGCACAGCCAGAGTAAAGCATTTTAGAGTCCTACCCAAACCATCAGGAGACAGCTTTGGGCACATTATGTGAGCAGCTTCACATTCTCTGGACATAATTTCTATTCTGACTGCTTTCTAGAAGGAAAAACAGAAAACGAAATTGAAAATATTACAGAAAACAGCACGTTAGGATCAGAAATTGGTAACTCAGAGTAT
>NW_011494932.1:192781-193598 GCF_000754665.1 Bison bison bison
ACCAGGCCGTGCCAGGAGAAAAGTGAGCACTATACGTGAGCCCCAATGGGGTGACCCACCCGAGATCTGGAGGGACCTCACAGAGTCCACCCCTCCTACCAGCACAGAAGGCGCAAGTCTGTGCCACAGTCTACCCTTGAGGTGCTCCCTCCATTTCTGTCACAGGAACTCCAGGAACCAGGAGGTGAAGGCTGAGGTCTATGGCCCATGTCCACAGGTCAGAGAAAAGAGGAGGTCCAGGCAGTGCCAGGAGTCAAGGTGAGGAGGGTGCCCTGAGTGTGCACCAGGGGCTCCCCATCCCAGCACAGAGGGGAGCCCACAAGGCCCTAATCCCCCCACCGTGTCAGCCCTGGAACCTCAAGCTTGGCTGGCTGCACCCTGGGGAGACACCTCACATCCTCCTTTGGGTAGCCATGGGTCAGGCCACTCAGGAGGAGCTCCTCTATGAGGCCCGAGAGCACCCCTTAAGAGGAGACCTGTAAGTGGCCTGAGTCAGGCCACCCAGGGGGGGTTTCTCAGCCGAGGCTGCTCATAACCGGCCTCTCCTGCAGTCTCGTGGTCTGCCTCTGTCCCCCTGCCTCACTCCTGTCTGTGGTTTGACTCCAGTCATCATGCCTAGAATGCATGAACTCCGCCAGCCTGAGAGAGATTTTCAGGATCCAAGAGAGAATGAGGGTCTGATGGAGGCACAGTGCATTTGGGGTGAGGAGGAAGAGGAGATGAAGGTGGAGCAGATGGAGGAGCAGGGGAAGAAAGGAGATGCAGCTTACTCCTCCTCCTGTCTCCCAGTCTGGGGAACCCTGGAGGAGGTGGCTGC
>NW_011494932.1:193698-194298 GCF_000754665.1 Bison bison bison
TTTTTAAATTTTTTTTTTTTTTTTTTCTATTTCTTGTGTGTTGGGAATACTGCTACTATTAACATAGTGGTGTGCGTATTTCCCTCAATTATATTTTCATCCTCCCTTTGCCCAGGTGTAAAATTGGTGGATCATATGGCAACTCAGTGAATGAAAATTGTAGTAGATATTTCCATAGTACGGTTGAATTTACTAATTGCAATTTAATGCATTATTTTGCTATTGATCCTGGAGATGTAAGGAATTATTATCGCTATCCTAATAGGCATTGATTGGATTTGGAATCAAAGTGGACCCAGGTCACATTTCACCTGTATTGTAATCTGTGTGACCTTAGACGATTGGTTTCTCACTCTTACCCTTTCTCAGTTGGTGTCCTTAGACTGTAGATGGCATTCATTCATGAAAGCTGGTTGCCACTGATATGTTCAGTTACATTGTATAAGAGCATCTGGAAGGAGAGAGTGTAGGGGGTAAGCAATTGGGGATCAGTAACAGAAATCTAGGCCAAGTTCAGACTCTGCAAGATGGATCAAAAAGGAAAACAAATCCTATAATCTGAATCAAATACAAAAGGAAGTGTCTGAGTGTGGGAGACAA
>NW_011494932.1:194398-195402 GCF_000754665.1 Bison bison bison
GAGTCTAAATCCCAGAGTCTGGGACTCTGGGAAGGGGGCAGGGAAAGCACACACCCAGGTGTTCCCAAGGTGAGCCATGAGAGCGGTCTTTATAGGAAGAAATGGAAACTGAAGGCAACAACCTGTAGTGTTCAGTGGGAATGACGTCTGGGGATGGGCAGAACTCAGGAGGCTGCGAGTTCAGCAGAGCACCTGGCTGTGCCCTCTTACACGGCGTCATGAGGAGTCTGTGTCTCAGGTGCTTGGGGAACAGTCAAGTGGAACGTGAGGTCACTCTCACTGTTGCTCAAGCACAGCCCTATTCTGGGGAGGGCTCGACCTGGGGGTTGCTGGGGACAGGACAACAGGACTCTGACTTTGGGGCCATCTGAGCAGGACCTACCTACCGGCAGCACCAGTTGGAAGAGACCAAAGCCAGAAGAGGGGCAAGGAGACAGGGATGGGGGTTGGGGGTGGGGTGTGACCAACAACTCAGGCTAGGCCATCCAGCCCACTACGGACCCGGTCTTCTGGGAGGGACAGTCGCCAGGAGCCCATCTGACCCCTGGGGTCTCTCTTGGTGGAAGCTGAACCAGGGTTCACCAGGGCCTGGCCCTTTAGCAGAAGCCAGCCACAGGCCTGCCCATTGGTAGGGAGGGAGGTGGAGCCAGGGGCACGTTTGTCAACCCATCCAGGGCCTGGCCCCCTGAAACAAGGTGCCTGGCAGCAGATGAGAGCTTTTGCAGGCAACCTGAAACATGTTTTTCTGTACTTTCAGACAAGAAACAAGCTGGGAACCCCATCCCTGTCCACATCCCCCCTCCCCTACACTGGGTGCAGGGCTGCCTCTCCACATCACCTCGGTGACATCATGAAACAATTAAGGGAGCTGACCACTTAATTGGCTGCCAGATTCAAGAATCTCCAGAGAGTATTTATGGGGCCCCCCAACCCTGGTCTGAGGCCCTTCTGCCCTGAGCGTTCACTGCTTGGGTACAGAATACCCCTGAGCTAGACTGGCTCCA
>NW_011494932.1:195502-195972 GCF_000754665.1 Bison bison bison
TTCAGTATTCTTGCCTTGAGAACCGCATGAACAGTATGAAAAGGCAAAATGATAGGATACTGAAAGAGAAACTCCCCAGGTCAGTAGATGCCCAATATGCTACAGGAGATCAGTGGAGAAATAACTCCAGAAAGAATGAAGGGATGGAGCCAAAGCAAAAACAATACCCAGCTGTGGATGTGACTGGTGATAGAAGCAAGGTCCAATGCTGTAAAGAGCAATTATGCATAGGAACCTGGAATGTCAGGTACATGAATCAAGGCAAATTGGAAGTGGTCAAACAAGAGATGGCAAGAGTGAACATTGGCATTCTAGGAAACAGCAAACTAAAATGGACCGGAATGGGTGAATTTAACTCAGATGACCATTATATCTACTACTGCAGGCAGTAGTATCCCTCAGAAGAAATCGAGTAGCCATCATGGTCAACAAAAGAGTTTGAAATGCAGTACTTGGATGCAATCTCAAAA
>NW_011494932.1:196072-196291 GCF_000754665.1 Bison bison bison
AGTACCAGCAGGTGCCTGATGGCAACCCTGGTTGCTATGAGTTCCTGTGGGGTCCCTGGGCCTACTCAGAGATCAGTAAGTTTAAAGTCCTGTAGTATCTGGATAAAGTCTGTTGAAGGGGTCCCAGCTCCTTTCACCCTCTCTTCAGAGGCTACAAGGGAGGAAGAAAGGGGACTCTGAGCCAGAGGGGCAACCAGGCTCCTCCGGGCCCACGTCCAA
>NW_011494932.1:196391-196686 GCF_000754665.1 Bison bison bison
AATCACAGCACGCCAGACCTCCCTGTCCATCACCAACTCCTGGAGTTCACTGAGACTCACGTCCATCGATTCAGTGATGCCATCCAGCCATCTCATCCTCTGTCGTCCCCTTCTCCTCTTGTCCCCAATCCCTCCAAGCTTCAGTATCCTATCATTTTGCTTTTTCATGCTGTTCATGGGGTTCTCAAGGCAAGAATACTGAAGTGGTTTGCCAGTTCCCTTCTCCAGTGGACCACATTCTGTCAGATCTCTCCACCATGACCGGCCCATCTTGGGTTGCCCCACGGGCATGGCT
>NW_011494932.1:196786-197495 GCF_000754665.1 Bison bison bison
GGCCTCGGCTGAGAATCGTACCTGGGATGGTCTGACACAGGCCACTTAAAAGTCTCCTCTTGAGGGGTCCCCTCAGGCCTCCGTCAGGGTCCTCACCTAAACTCCTTCAGAACCTAAGAAATCTCCCCTCCAATCTCTGAGGCCCTGCCCCTTACATCACGTCTCCAATGTCCCTGAGATCGTGTGCTCATGCAGCCACCAGAGTCGCCCCAGGCTGACAACAGGTTCCTGGACCTGTGGGGTTCCCTGTGTCCTCCCTCAGGGTCCTCATCTTGAGCCCTGGCAGGTCCGGGGATGCCCCTTGTGTTGACCAGAGGCAGGACCCTCACACCAAGCCATTACTTCACTGAGACCCCAAAGGGAAGTCTGTGGGCATGACATCAGGGCTCCATGCCCAGGGTTTCCCAGAGCTGAGATGATGCCCCTGGCCATCCTCAACCCTCCTTCTGCTCTTCACTTTAACTCTCAGCAGGTCTGGGTACTACCCTCTCACCCTGACTTTTCTCCCCTTAAAATCAGGCCCACCCCAGCCAGGACCCATGAGAGGCAAGCAGGAGTGGGGGGCTCATTACCCCAACCCTGCTGGGGTCTCCCAGGGCTGAGAGCAGTGATGACCTGGATGTCCTGGGGCCCCGGAGCCCCCGTCAGGATTCTATCTTGACTCCTAGCACAGCTGGGCTCCTTCACTCTGCTGACCTGAACCCGGGCA
>NW_011494932.1:197595-198168 GCF_000754665.1 Bison bison bison
AGGGTCCTCACACGTGGGCCTTTCCAAGGTGCTGGTCTGTCCCCTACATGGTGATTTTGAAGAAGAGTGGCCCACAAAGGTCAGAGAACACACATCTCCAAACCCACTGCCCTATCGTCCATGTGCTGTGAAGACAGGTGACTCTCACTTGGGTTTCATCCAGTTCCACACCCAGACTCTCATCCATTTTCAAGTACAGGTAGACGGGGGCATCCTTTGGTCACATCTAGCTCAACAACTCAAGAACTGCCCCTGGGAGTGAGTGTGTATAAAGGAGACCCCTTGAAAAGCACCTAACCTGTGAGCCAACAAAATCATTCAATGTACCAGCCATCTGGGTAAGGGAGAACAGGTCCACAGTGGTGGTGGGGGCGGGGGCAGGGGCAGGGGTGGAGAAGATCAGAGGGGGCCTCAGAGAGGACCGGTGAAATGCTTGTTTTCAACAGAACAGGCTGTACCTTGAGCCCCCAATCAAGTCCTTCAAAGGGCATGTACCCATGGGACACCCAAGTTGGATGTGGGAGGCCAGGACTGGGGATAGCAGAAGCCAAACCACCCCAGTTATGAAAGGAA
>NW_011494932.1:198268-199535 GCF_000754665.1 Bison bison bison
AAGTGCCTGATCAGAGTAAATGCTCCTCTTCCTGTCCCCACTGCTACTAGTTGAGCTCAGGCCTCATGGCCTGGGGCCAGGGCTGTCAGCCTAGGCTCCCCCACCAGCTTGGACCCCTCTTGTCTCTCCTCTTCCACCCAGTGTTGCGCACACTATCGATTCTGTCGATGTGTGTCACACCGCACACACATCTGTCCTCAACCCTGGATGGGAAGTACAGCTGAGCCCAAGCCCCAACCCATCCATGGTGCCCTGGGGGGCTTCCTGTGGTCCCAGGTCTCCTTCCTCATTTCCCAGCACTCTGGAGGGCTGTGCTGGCCCTGGGCTCTGTGCAGAGTACATCTGGGACCCCACACTTCAGATCGTGCAGTTCCTGCCCCTGGACTGCTGGCTCCTCTTGTCCTGACAACCTACTGTCCTTCCAAGCACAGCTGTAACATCCCTTTTCTGTCTGCCCGAGTGTCACGTGCTTTCATCTGGCAGTTCTGGGGCACCCTGCATCTTCCTGTTGAAGCCTTTGCCCTGTTCTTCCATCCAGGCTGTGGCTGCTGTGCACAAGTCTGGACTGCCAAGGGTCACCAAGTCCCAGGAAGGCAGGCAGGGTCGATGTCTCACTGGTTCCCATTAGCCAGGCACCCATGCAACTGCTGCCGTGGGAATGTTATTCTGAGCAGTACTTTCCCTTCTAGCATGCTCTCTCCTTGCAGAACTCTCCCGGCTGTGAATTGAGGGGCAGAGGCTGCCTCCTGGATTTGAGGCCTCAGTGCTGCAGGGACCCGAGCGAATACCACACCCAACTCCCTCATGCTGGTGCCCGGATCCTTGCCCCAAGAGTGGTTATCAGCTACCTCCATATACCCCAGAACCTCCTGGTAGTGGTCTCAGATCATGAGAGAGGGTCCTGTGAATGGTAGGTAGGCTGCTGCTGTTCTTTCTGCATCCTGGTTATGAACTAGACCTTGCCCAGTGAACTGGACACCTATAATGTGTGGATGCTGATGGGGGCAGCTGTGAGGCCCTGCTCCATGGCATTTCTCCACACCTGTCCCATCCCTGCTGCTGGCACCAGTTCTCCTCACATGCCCAGATGTGTAGACCGATCCACAGTGGGTGCTGCCTCCCACCCCACCTGGGTCTCTGAGGCTTGGTGAGGGTTCCACTTTCCTCTTGCTGTGCGTTTACAGGCAACACTGACCCTGACCTGGGACAGGCTCGACCTAGATTCTCGGTTTTCCTCATGTCCTCCTTGGCCGATGTGTTTTCCTCT
>NW_011494932.1:199635-200405 GCF_000754665.1 Bison bison bison
GTCGCAGCCGCCTGCGCTTTAGCGCGCCCGTCGCAGCCGCCTGCGCTTTAGGAAGTAGCAATTAATCTGAGTTAAGCAGCCCCCTCCTCATTGGTTCATTTATTCTGAAGACCTTTATGGAGTCTCTGCTCCGTGAAAGGCCCTATGTTAGCAGTGGGGACACTGGGAGAAGCAGGACAGCCCCACACCTGGAGCGATGGTCTAGGAGCCACAGTCACATGAAGTATGTCGTGGGGGTGAGGGGAAACTCTGAAATGGGACATTACTGTGAGGTGTCCTTTTGGATCTTGGATTAACCCCAGAGAGATCTCTTTCTGAGGCAGGATGAAAGGGGTCTGGCTCTTGTTGCACTGCTGTTGACCACAGGGACGGAGTAGTAGTAGTACCCCCTATATCTGCTAGGAATCATACAGAACTCCGGTCACACTCCCTTGAAGTGATGCCCAGAAATCCATGGGCTGACCCTTTCTTTCCTGGTCCTGGGGATCCAGAACTCAAGGTGTTAATTAGCTTTTAATTATCTTGATTGTAATTGGCCATCATAATAAAAGATTCTACCATTGTTGGGGCTGCAGTGATGGAAAGTAGGGGTTTGGTTAAGACCAGCTGGGACACAGGCAAAGAGTGGTTCTTGCTTCCATTTCCTGGAGCAGCTTGTATCATGCTGGAACACTCCTCCACACCCAAATTTAACAGGTCCTCCAACTGGAAATGGGACTTGCTCAAATGATGAAGAATCTTCTTGCATTGTCAGAGACCTGGGTTCGATC
>NW_011494932.1:200505-200913 GCF_000754665.1 Bison bison bison
GAATCCCCATAGACAGAGGAGCCTGGCAGGCTACAGTCAGTGGAGTTGCAGAGTCAGACAGAACTGAGCAACTAACACTATGGTCCATTATGGTCTAGCTGGAAAAATTACTGTGTTTTATTTATAAATCATACTGTTTGGCTGATTAGCTATTCCACATCCTATTGAGGTACCTATCCTCTGACATGCCCTGGACCACAAAGCAGTCAACCACATCCCACAGTGGAGAGTGGAAGAGTGTCTGGGGGCAACAATGTGAGAGATTCCTGCCCTGCCGTCACAGTGCAAATAGCTGCCAGGCCCTGCGAGCTCTGTCCCATCATGCAGCCCAACACACGGGGCTCTTCACACCCACTTGCCTCCCAGATGAAGAACTGAGGCCATGGGCCTTGGGCATCTTTGCAGAAC
>NW_011494932.1:201013-201362 GCF_000754665.1 Bison bison bison
GTGGCTTTGAAACAGTAAGCTGCCATGATGTGAGATGACCACATGGTGGGGCAGTGTGTGACCTCTAGAAGCTGAGCATGGCTCCCAGCAATAGCCCGGAGCCCTGAGTCCCACAGCCACCAGGGTTGGTACTGCTAATAACTTCAGTAAACTCAGAAGCAGGTTTTCTCCAGTAAAGTCCCCAGATGAGAACCCAGCCCAACTTACAGCCTGGTTGTATCCTTTGGACCCTGAGGAGAAGATCCAACCAAACCATGCCTAGACTCCTGACCCACAGAAACTGAGAGGTGATAAATGGGCATTGCTGATGCCCCAAGTTTGTGGTGACTTGTAGCAGCAGAGATCTAAC
>NW_011494932.1:201462-201613 GCF_000754665.1 Bison bison bison
ACTATAAAACTCCTAGAGGAGAACATAGGCAAAACACTCTCCGACATACATCACAGTAGGATCCTCTATGACCCACATCCCAGCATATTGGAAATAAAAGCAAAAATAAACAAATGGGACCTAATTAACCTTAAAAGCTTCTGCACATCAA
>NW_011494932.1:201713-201961 GCF_000754665.1 Bison bison bison
CCAGCATCAGGGTCTTTTCCAATGAGTCGGCTCTTTGCATCAGGTGGCCTATGTATTGGAGTTTCAGCTTCAGCATTAGTACTTCCAATGAATGAATATTCAGAACTGATTTCCTTTACGATGGATGAGTTTGATCTCCTTACAGTCCAAGGGATTCTCAAGAGTCTTTTCCAACAACACAGTTCAAAAGCATCAATTCTTTGGTGCTCAGCTTTCTTTATGGTCCAGCTCTCACATCCATACATGAC
>NW_011494932.1:202061-202555 GCF_000754665.1 Bison bison bison
TCTTCCCAGCCACAGTGAGGGAGGGGAGCAGCTGGAGGGCCTCTGGGCTGGGGACACCAGGGCAGGGACGCCAAGTGCATGGGCATGAGAGAGAGGCTGTGAAAGGCAGGCCTTGGATGTCATGAGGGCTTGTGTGTGCACAACACAAGTGTCCCAAGCCACGGCTGACAAAGACCCCCTCAGTGCCACATAAACCCACTGCCAGGGCCTGGTGGTGCCTGGAGGAGGGGGACCAGAAAAGGCAGCCTCTTCATGACCCAGGGGGCGAGGAGGGACTCCAAGCATGGAAGGGGCAAGAAAGGCCACATAGTCAGGCTGCTCACAGATGTCATGACCTTCCATCCCATTTGAAGGAGTCACCAGGGGCCCCCACCAACATTCACAGCCTCCAGAGTCATGTCCCAGTCAGACTAACTGACCAGAAGGAAACCTTTGTCAACCTGCTTAGAAGCAGAAAGGCCATGGGGAAGCCCAAGTCGAAGCCTGGAGCTCAT
>NW_011494932.1:202655-203127 GCF_000754665.1 Bison bison bison
GGGCCACCAACTCAGGCTAGGCCAGTCAGCCCACTATGGACCCCATCTTCTGGGAGGGACAGTCGCCAGGGGCCCATCTGACCCCTGGGGTCTCTTTTGGTGGAAGCTGACCTAGAACTCGCCAGAACTTTAGCAGAAGCCATCCACAGGCCTGTACCTTGCTAGTGAGGGGAATGGAGCCAAGAGCACGTTTGCCAACCCATCCAGGGCCTGGCCACAGATGGGAGCCTTTGTAGGCAACCTGAAACATACTTTTCCGTACTTTCAGACAAGAGACAAGCTGGGAATCACATCTCCATCCCCGTCCCCCCTCCCCCACACTGGGCCAGGGCTGCCTCTCCACATCACCTCTGTGACATCATGAAAAATTAAGGAAGCCGACCATTTAATTGGCTGCCTGGCCCACGATACAGATTCTAGAATCTCCAAACAGTATTTATTGGGCACCACAACCCTGGTCTGAGGCCCTTCT
>NW_011494932.1:203227-206978 GCF_000754665.1 Bison bison bison
TGTGTATTCAGAGGAGGTTTTGGCAAAGCAGGGTGACCACCTGAGAGCCTAGATTTGGGCTCCCAAGACAACCCGCCCCTCCACAGGGCCCAAACCCAGAAACAGTCAACAAGAAAGAGAACAACCCCGTCCTCAGGCTGTCCTTCCCCAGGAAGCTCTGGATAATCATGGAGGATGCGGCCTTCACCTCTGTGCACTGGAACAACAAGGGAGACACAGTGGTCATCAAGGCAGATCTCTTCCAGACAGAGGTCCTCCAGGGCAGAGGTGTGGGCAGGATCTTTGAGACAGACAGCATCCAGAGTTTCATCTGTGAACTGGAACTGTATGAGTTCAGTAAAATCCATCCTTTGGGTAGCTCTGAGGGGAAAAAGAGGATGATGGTAAAGAAGAAAGCCCTTCCAGGGAGACTAGACTAGACGAGCCAAGTGCGGGACAGCTTTCATTTCCCAGGAGAACTGTTTTCTCATGAGAGGGTGGTTAAGGAAAGAGAAGAAAGCAGGGCCTTTCGTGTTCCACAAATCCCCTTAGACAGGATCCACATGGGTGACTCCAGATCCTGAGAGGCCACTTGATGTCAGGGACCGCCAGTAACTCCTCAAGCGAGACCGACCCCAGGGGAGCTCTAGGGAGCACACTCGCTAGGGGCTCATAACCTGCCAGGAATGAAGAGACCTTATCTCCCTCCTTAGGGAAGGCCAGGACTGTGGTGGGGAGGAGGGCATCGAGGAATGGCTATTCTTCTCCACAATGGCTAAAGTAATCCATGTCCTTTCAGACCTATCACAGCTCCAACTTTCAGAGAGACAAGCCTCTCTTCCTGCAGAACATCTGGACAAAAGGCAACCCCATAACAACTGCTCAGCCCGCCGCTGGCACAACGACTCCAAAGAGAAAGAAGTGAGCGTTGACGACCAGACACTCTCCTCGATTCCATCACAACGAGTCCACCCAAGAGGCTGACAAGAAGGCCCAGAAGGGAGCCCCAACTGCTCACGGAACCCACGGCCAGCACTCTTTTGTGTTCTGTGGCCTCTGGTTTATGGGCAGTGTAGCCATGCAGGCCGGGCAAACCATCTTCCCAGAGAACAGAGAAGCCCCAGTGGAGAGGGTACGTCCAGCAATGCCACATCTGTACCCCCAGCTACTGATGGAAGGGACACCACTGGGGAACTGTCCGAGAGCCCCCCAGAGTACCCAGGTTATGGTTTGGTGATGATTATGTACGGCACCTATTATTCCATCGTGAAGGCGGCCATTTCAGTTGTGCCCCCAAACGAGGCTCCTGAGGTGGAAGAGGAGCAGGAGTCCTCAGATTACAAGCGTGCCCTCTGTGAGCAGTTCAAGGACAACCCCAGTCCCTGAGCTGCCAGGTCCCCAGGGACACTCAAAAGCACTCTCTTGTAATCAAAAATCTATTTCTGGCTCTAATAAAGTAAAGCAAAACTTCACTGGAGTAAATAAAGAATTGAACAAGAACTTTGAGTCTGTGTTCTTTCTATCTGTCCATGCTATTCACACACGGCACTGGATGAGCCACATGAGGCTGGAAGCCCACGCCCCAGGAAAGCTTCAGATCAGTCCTCATGGTCCATTCTCATCTGAAGCAGCAGCATTTCATATGCTCGGCCAAGGGTCTGACCCACAAGCTGAGCGCTGAAGCGAACCCAGGACAGACTGGTCCCTGTGCCTTGCCTGCCACTCAGCAGACAGCCCGGCCGGGCTCCTGACCTTGAGTCATGTCACCTTCCATGAGTCATGCACCCTGAAGCAGAAGGGGCTGCTCCTGGGTCCCCCGATGATGCCATAAGTTTCTAATCAGTAGCTGAGAGTCTCCAGCTCCCAATCCAGGGGCCTCCCCAAGAGGCCTACTGGAAAGTAAGGTGACCTCACCAGCCAAAGGCCTTGCAAACACATGACCCCAAATCCAAAGACAAGTACAAGGTTTCCACAAGATGAATACTAGCCCTTGTCATTCTGAGCTCACAGCTGTATTTAAGAGGCTGTCTTTGGATGTGGAATAGCCAGGCGCCACGTCCAACACACACACTTTGTGAGCCAAGGGACACTTTTCAGCAGGGCAAGGGTCACCTGCAAGGACAAACCACGGCCTGCTTCTGGGCCTGTGGGCCTGTCCACGTGCCGGAGGCCTTGCAGGCTGCTGATGCTCAGTCCAGCCCCTGGCCCTCCCCCATCACCCACTGGACACTGTTCCAACATTGGGGAGTTTGGACCAGAACATAGAGGGAAAAGCACTAATCGGTTTCTTAACAACACATTCACAACCACCCAGACCCAGCAGGGCTGAAACAAGTGGCAATGCCACTTTTTTGTGAAGGTCAAAGTCCCGGAGACTCTCGCTGAGTCCAGAGCAGCAACACACAATGGGAGTCTAGGGCCCGGCCCTGCACCAAGTGGGCAGCCCACCACCAGGCAGGGCCAATTCAGACTGAACCAGGAGAGCATGTCCAGGGCACGGCGGTGACTGGGCAGTGTCACCATGTGCTGGTGTCTCAGTCACCTTCCACTTGAGAGCCTAGTCTGGACAGGCCTTCTGCCCAAAGGGGATCAGGTGCTCGAAGATGTCCACCTGGAAGATGTCCTTCCCGGCCCTCCCTGGGGCAGGCTGCACCAGCCAGTAGGGGTTGGTGAGTGCAGTCAGTACTTCTGTTGCATGCAAGGCAGCAGGGCTTGATTCTCCAGCTCCTCCACCTCGTCTGGACCTAGGTTTTCTGGGCACAGCAAAGTGACCCCAATGTCCACGAGACCTGCATGCAAAGACAGGACACAGAAGGAGAACAAGGTGATTCCAAGTCACACCTGCTAGAGACTAAGACCGCATTACGGAAGGGAACCTGGGTGAACTGGATCCTCTGTCTGAGCATTTCAGCGGGCTCACCTCGGCAAAGGGAATTCAGGGCGAGGCCAAGCGAGGGAGGGAGCAAAATGAAAGGGAGAGGCCTGGTGCTCCAGGAACGCACCAGGCCACAGGCAGCTCTCAGTCTGCCCACTACAGGCTGCAGGGGCAGAGCAGGAGGGCCCAAGCAGGGAGCCTGTGGACATCAGGTCCCCAAGTGATTCACCAGCACACAGGTGTTGCTGTGGGGCCTCACCCTTAGGGAGTCAGGGGATCTGCTCTGGCTCTGCTGCAGGCAGTGGGGATGGGGAACCCAGGCTGGGTGCTGCTGTGGTGCCTCTCACATTCTCTGCCGGGCACACACATGCACATATGTACATGCACAGAGACAAGTGCCACATGCAGACCTGGATCTGGGCGGGGCTCATCCACTGGAGCTCTCTGCTCCAGCAGCTCCCATCAGGCCACATCCTCCCAGTCCGGTGCCCAATGTGGATGGCCAGGGTACAGTGCCAGGTCTGCACAGCTGGGCCGCCACCACGTTTCCAGGTTCCTGACACCATTTAAGAAGAAACCTGGATAAGGCTTTCAGAAGGACAGACAGCCAAACTTCATTTCCAAGGGCTCCTAGGGCCTCACGTGGCTGTGGAAACACAGATCCACAAAGGCCAGGAGCCTGACACAGCGGCCTCCGAGCTCACAGCCCTGGGCCGGACATCAGCCCCACGTGTCCGAGCATCCTCCAAGCTTGCTGACACAGAGGGGAGGGTCACAGAGGGCTGGCTCCTTCCATCCATCTCCACACTGTCTGTAGACAGGGGTTGGTGAGTCAGAGGACCCGCCCATCACATGCAGTCTGTGGGGAGGTCAGCAAGGAGGGCAGGACAGCAGGAG
>NW_011494932.1:207078-207615 GCF_000754665.1 Bison bison bison
GGTTTCATCCAGTCCCACACCCCGACTCTCATCCATTTTCAAATACAGGTAATTGGGGGTTTCCTTTGGTCACATCTAGCTCAACAAGTCAGACTTGTCCCTGGGAGTGAGTATGGATAAAGGAGGCCCCTTCAAAAGTGCCTAACCTGTCAGCCAACAAAATCATTCATTGTACCTGCCATCTGGGTAAGGGAGAACGGGTCCATAGTGGTGGTGGGGACAGGGGCAGGGGTGGAGAAGATCAGAGCTGGCCTCGAAGAAGACCAGTGAAGTTCTTGTTTACAACAGAACAGGCTATATGTTGAGCCCCGAATCAAGTCCTTCAAAGGGCAAGTACCCACAGATACCCAAGTTGGACGTGGGAGGCCAGGACCAGGGGTAGCAGAAGCCCAACTACCCCACTGACAAAAGAAAACATGACTTTTGAAGAAGTCTCCAGGGAGGCTGAATCTGAGGCTCTGGGAAGGGGATGGGAGAAGCACATACAGGCGTTCCCAAAGTGAGCACTCTAGGGCTACGAGAGTGGTTTTTATGGGA
>NW_011494932.1:207715-207947 GCF_000754665.1 Bison bison bison
CCACAAATCCCAGAGAAGATGCATCTCCAAACCCATTCCTCTACTGTTCATGTGCAGTGAAGACCAATGATTGCCACTTGGGTTTCATCCAGTCCCACACCCGGACTCTCATCCTTTTTCAAATACAGGTAGACGGGGGCTTCCTTTGGTCACACATCTAGCTCAACAAGTCAGACATGCCCCTGGGAGTGAATGTGTGTAAAGGAGGGCCCTTGAAAAGTGCCTAACCCAT
>NW_011494932.1:208047-209388 GCF_000754665.1 Bison bison bison
GAGGAGGATGAGGTGGCCTGAGCCAGAGCAGCATCCAGGTGATCCTTCCCTCTGTGATTGAAGAGGGAGAGATCAGCCTTCTCAGAAGTGCTGGCCCAGGCCAGTTGGGGAAACTGGTGTATAGCATCTTTGGGTTCCTGTTCTCTATGATGACATGGGGATTCATCTGTTTTCTTTAGAGAACTTTCAAACTTTGATTATTTTCGTAGAAGGCTAAATAGACTTCAGTGTCTTAACTTAGTGAATGATGTTGATCACAGTGTGTTTGTACTTACCCAGTTCAAGAACAAGAGCTTCACTGTTTTGTAAAAGAGACTGGAGACTCTTCCATTGTGTTTTGTGGTCCTGAACAGGATGCAATGGAATTGGAATTGGAACTGTTGTGGAAAAGTGAGCCTACTTAGCAGTAATATTGATGCAGGAAGAATTAGATGATAAAAGTAATTGTAGTGAATTCATGGTTCTGTCCTTCTTGTGTGTCATTTTCTAAAACTAAATTATCTCTCTTTATTTGGATTTGCCTGGGTTATTTTAGGAAGTAGCAGATAATTAATTGAGCCCCCTGCTCACTGGCTCATGTATTCCAAAGACCTTTATGGAGCCTCTGCTCTGTGAAATGCTGTGTTAGCAGTGGGGACACTAGGAGAAGCAGGACACCCCCACACCTAGAGTGACGGTCTAGGACCTGCAGTCACATGAGGAAGGTGGAAAGACATCCCCTAGTCGCAATGAACAATGCAACCCAGGGCGGGGTGGTGGGGTTACAGGAGGAGTGTTGGGGTGTTGGTGCCTGAGCCAGGGTGGTTTGGAGCTTGGGAAAGCTGGGTTCCTTCTGTGGGAGGTGATTGTGATGAGGCTGGGTGGTGGCAGCCCTCAGACTTGCAGACAGTGTGTCTGGGGGGTGACGGGAAATTCTGAAATGGATCATTGCTGTGAGGTGTCCTTTTGCATCTTGGATAAAGTCCAGAGAGATCTCTTTCTTGGGCAGGAAGGAAGGGGCCCTGGCTCTTGTCGCATTGCTGTTGATCACAGGGGCAAATGAGGTGTTTTCATACCCCATGCTGCTACTACTGCTGCTAAGTCGCCTCAGTCGTGTCCGACTCTGTGCGACCCCATAGACGGCAGCCCACCAGGCTCCCCTGTCCCTGGGATTCTCCAGGCAAGAACACTGGAGTGGGTTGCCATTTCCTTCTCCAATGGGTGAAAGTGAAAAGTGAAAGTGAAGTCGCTCAGTTGTATCCGACTCTTAGCGACCCCATGGACTGCAGCCTACCAGGCTCCTCCATCCATGGGATTTTCCAGGCAAGAGTACTGGAGTGGGGTGCCATTGCCTTTTCCGTC
>NW_011494932.1:209488-210880 GCF_000754665.1 Bison bison bison
AATCTGGGCTCCCAAGACAACCTGACCCCACAGGGCCCGAACCCAGAAACAGCCAATGAGGAAGAGAACAACACCGTCCTTGGGCTGTCCTCCCCCAGGAAGCTCTGGAGGATCATGGGGGATGCGGCCTTCACCTCTGGGCGCTGGAATGATGAGGGAGACATGGTGGTCATCGAGACAGATCTCTTCCACACGGAGGTTCTCCAGTACAGAGGCACAGACAGGATCTTCAACACAGACAGCATCAAGAGTTTCATCTGTGAACTGAACCTGTATGGGTTCAGTAAAATCCACCTTTTGGGTCGCTCTGCAGGGAAGAACAGGATGATCATGATGTAGAAAGCCCTTCTGGGGAGACTAGACTAGACGAGCTGAGCGCTGGATGGGTTTCACTTCCCAGGAGAAGGTTTTTCTAGTGAGAGGGTGGTTAAACAAAGAGGAGAAAGCAGGGCCTGTCTTATTCCATTATCCATTTAGACAGGATCCACAGGTGTGACACCAGGTCCCGAGGGGCCACTTGATGTCAGGGAGGGCCAGTAACACCTCAAGCGAGGCCAGCCCCAAGGAAGCTGTAGAGAGCACACATGCTAGGGCCTCATAACCTGCCAGGAATGAAGAGACTTTGTCTCTATAGTTAGGCAAGGCTGGGATGGAGGTAGAGTGGAGGGCGGCGAGGAAGGGCTCTTCTCCCACACGATGGCTAAAATCTTTCCTTTCAGATTCATTGCAACCCCAACTTTCAAAGAGACAAGCCTCTCCTCCTGTAGAACATCCAGAAGAAAGTCAACCCCAGAACAACTGCTCAGCCCGCCAGTGGAGCAACAACCACCCCAAAGAGAAAGAAGTGAGCGATGGTGACCAGACGCTCCCCTCCATTCCATCACAATGAGTCCACACAAGAGGCTGATAAGAAAGTTCAGAATGGAACCCCAACTGCTCATGGAAGCCCCAGCCAGCACTCACATGTGTTCTCTGGCCTTTGGTCTATGGGCAGTGTAGCCGGGTGGGCTGAGGCAAACCATCTCCCCAGTGAACAGGGCGGCCCCAGTGGAGAGGGTACATCCAGCAATGGCACGTCTGTACTCCTGGCTACTGCTGGAAGGGACAGCATAGGGGAACTGCCCAAGAGCTCCCCAGAGTATCCAGGTTATGGTTCGGTGATGACTCTGTACAACACCTGTTACCCCATCCTGATGGCGGCCCTTTTAGTCATGGCCCCAAATGAGGCCCTTGAGGTGGCGGAGAAGCAGGAAGAGTCCTCAGATTACAAGTGTGCCGTCTGTGAGCAGTTCAAGGACAATCCCAATCCCTGAGCTGCCAGGTCCCTAGGGACACACAAAAGCACTCTCGTAATAAAAAATCTATTTCTGGCTCTAATAAGGTACAGCAAAA
>NW_011494932.1:210980-213103 GCF_000754665.1 Bison bison bison
TGACCACACACACCTCCATTCTCACTTCTTTCCTTGTACCTGGTTGGGGTTCCTTGTTTACTGGAGGAGGGTGGAGGCAGAGGAGCAGAGCTGCGGTCCTGAACCTCAGCAGCATCTCAGCACCTTGCAGGGAGCCTCCGTTTCCATGTGTCTGTGAGGACGGGGACAAAGTCCCAGAGGCACCCAGCTCAGGGCCTTCCGGGCCTTTCTTTCCCCAAACACAGCAGAGCCACAGTTCTCACAGGCCCACAAGGCCCCACCTGATTTGGCTCCTACCCTAGTGGCCTGCTTTCTTCAGCACTGGATTCACCCCAGTAGCTATGAAGGCCATCCTTCCATCCTTAGAACATTCCAGTGTGTTCCTACCTCAGAGCCTTTGTAGGGTGTGAGGAGTCACATTGTGTCCCCTCAGTCAGGTGCTGGAGTCTCAATCCCCTGTACCTCGCTGGACCTTACAGACAAAGGAAAGGTCTTCTTAGAGCTGACGATGGTCAAGTGAGCTCATTAGGATGGAACCTCCTCTAACAGGATGGCTGTCTCCATACAAAGGACACATTTAGAGACAGACAAACACAGAAGAGAACTCCGGGCGAGGAGGAAGGCAGAGCTCTCCAAGCCCAGACATGCCCACCATGGCCAGCAAAGCCCCAGAAGTGAGGGGGCAGATATGGGACAGACTCTCCACATCCATCATGAGAACCAACGTCAGTCGACACCTTGACCTCAGTTGCTGGCCTCCTGAACCAATGTGGTTTGTAGTTTGAGCCACCCAGCCTGTGTGACCCTGACACAAAACCCCTTCTCCAAAGAAGACTCTTTCTTCAAAGATGACATAGATGTCCAACAGGCACATGAAAAGAAGCTCAACATATGGTCCTAATTATTAGATTAATACAAATCAACACTCCACTGAAGTATTTCGCCTTACACTGGTCAGAATGGCCATCATCAATAAAACCTGTGAAGAATAAATGCTGGAGAGGGTGCAGAGAAAAGGGAACCCTTGTACATTGTTGGTGAAATGTAAATGAGTACAGTCAATAGGGAGAACAGTATGGAGGATCCTTAAACAACTACAAACAGAACTACCAGATGATCCAGCAATCCCACTCCTAAATATATATCTGGAAAAGACAGAAACTCTAATAGGAAAAGATACATGCACCCAATGTTCATTGCAGCACTATTTACAGGAGACAAGATATGGAAGAAACCCAAATGTCCATCAACGGATGATTGGATAAAGAAGATGTAAGGTTTACACACACACATGCACACACACGCACAGGAATACAGCTCAGCCATGAAAAATAATGAAGTAATACCATCTGTGGCAACACAGATGGACCTAGATTATCATATTAAGAGAAGGAAGTCAGAAAGAGAAAGACAAATATTCGATGGTATCACTTATATGTGGAATCTAAAAAGATGATACAAATGAAATTATTTACAAAGCAGAAACAGACTCAGAGAACAAATTTATGGTTACCAAAGAGGAAAAGCAGGGGAAGGGATAAATTAGGAGTTTGAGAGTAACAGATACACACGACTATGTATAAAATAGGACCACTGTGGTGCTGGGGAAGGCTCTTGAGAGTCCCTTGGACAGCAAGGAGATCAGCCAGTCCATTCTACAGGAAATCAACCCCAAATATGCATTGGAAGGACTGATGCTAAAGGTGATGGCAAGAGCTGACTCACCTGGGCTCTGTCCTCTCCGCACCCGAGTCTCTTCTCCTCGCATCACGTCCCCAGTCTCTCAGATACCACGATGTCAGGAAGTCAGGACATGCCTAGTGTGCTCTTCTCACCCCAGGGGCTCCCAGGGCCAATGACAGGGGCGCGAACCTGGGATCCCTTCAGTCCTCCTCAGGGACCTCACTTTGTATCTGGGTAGGACTTCTGATTCGCTCTCCTCCCACACTAAGCCCCCAGCCCTGGTCTCTCTGAGACCCAAATGTCAGGAAGTCTGCTCCCTATACCAGGAACCCATTCTGAACCCTGTATGTTAGGAAGGCAGCCCCCTATACCAGGTCCCCAGTCTCTCTGAGCCCTGCTGCTGCTGCTAAGTCGCTTCAGTCGTGTCCAACTCTGTGTGACCCCATAAACAGAAGCCCACC
>NW_011494932.1:213203-213865 GCF_000754665.1 Bison bison bison
GCACAGTCAGGTACTTCTGTCCCAGGGCTGGTAGCAGGGCTTGATTCTCCAGCTCCTTCACCTCGTCATGACCTATGTTTTCTGGGCACAGCAAAGTGTCCCTAATGTCCACCAGAACTGTGTGCAAAGACAGGACACAGAAAGACAACAAGGTGATTCAAAGTCATGCCTGCTAGAGAGTAAGACCATATCACAGAGAGGAACCAGGGTGAACTGGGTCCTCTGGCTAAGCATTTCAGATGGGATCAGCTCAGCAAAGGGAATCTGGGGTGAGGCCAAGTGAGAGAGAGAGCCAAATGAAATGGAGAGTGCTCCACGAACCCACCAGGACATGGGCAGCTCTCAGTCTGCCCACTGCAGGCTGCAGGGACAGAGCAGAAGGGCCCCAGTGGGGAGCCTGTGGACATCAGGTCCCCAAGCGATTCACCAACAGACAGGTGTTGCTGTGCGGCCTAACCCCTGGGGAGTCAGGGGACCTGCTCAGGCCTGGCTGCAGGCAGTGGCAGTGGGGAACCCAGGCTGGGTGCTATGGTGCCTCTTATGGTCTCTGCTGGGCACACAGATACACATGGGGACACACACAGACATACGTATATTCACAGAGACAAGTGCCATGTGCAGACCTGGACCCACCTCTGCCTCTCAGAGCACAAACGGAGATT
>NW_011494932.1:213965-214957 GCF_000754665.1 Bison bison bison
AGCACGGGACAGGGAATCAGTTGCCCGTGATCACTCTGTGGCCGAACTTGTCCCCGTCCAGCAGCAAGGCCTGGATCTGGGTGGGGCTCATCCCCAGCCTCTGCTCCAGCAGCTCCCGCCAGGATGCATCCTCCCAGTCCCGGTGTGCGATGTGGACTGCCAGGGTACAGTGCCGGTGGCCGCATAGCGTGGGCTGCCAACACATCTCCAGGATCTTGACACTGTTTAAGATGAAACCCGCGGAAGGCTGTCGGAAGGACAGACAGCTGAACTTCATCTCCCCAGGCTCCCACAGCCTCATGTGGCTGTGGAAACATAGAACCACAAAGGCCAGGAGCCTGACACACAGGCCTCCAAGCTCAGAGCCCTGGGCCAGACATCAGCCTCATGTGTCCGAGCATCCTCCAAGCCTGCTGACACAGAGGAGAGGGTCACAGAGGGCTGGCTCCTTCGATCCATCTCCACATGGTCTGCTGACAGTGGGTGGTGACCCAGAGGACCCATCCATCACATGCAATCTGTTGGGAGGTCAGAAAGGAGGGCAGGACAGTGGGAGAGAGGCACAAGGTGAGTTCCAAGACAGAGGGACTCAAAACCCTGGGAGCACTGAGGAGGGAGGGTGGGTCCCCTGGCTTCACAGCCCAGTGGCCAGGCTCTGGTCCTCTTCCAGCACAGAGAGGCACAGTCCTGGGCTTGGCTTCCCTCACTCCCAGCCCCCACCTCACCCCTCAGCTCCCCAGCCCCCAACCCTGCCCATGCACTGCAGATATCCCACTCAGCCCAGGGCTACTGAACACAGATCCATGTTAACCAATCTGGCCTTGGCCCTGGGTCCGCCCTGGACCTCAGATGGCCCTGCCACGTGTCTTCCCCAGACCTTTGGGAGCCATCTTCCTCCCAGCCTTTCCCACACCATGGCCTCCACTGTCAGCAGATGCCCCAGCCCCTGCCCAGAGCTAGAGAAAGAACAGAGGAGAGCAGAAACTACTGGG
>NW_011494932.1:215057-215428 GCF_000754665.1 Bison bison bison
CAGATCTGTGCTAACCAATCTGGCCTTGACCCTGGGGCTGCCCTGGACCTCAGACGCCCTGCCAGGTGTCTTCCCCAGGTGTCTTCACCTTTGGGAGCCACCTTCCTCCCAGCCCTTCCCACACCATGGCCTCCACTGTCAGCAGATGCACTGGCCCCTGCCCAGAGCCTAGAGAAAGAACAGAGAGCAGAAACAACTGGGACGGACGTGTCCTTGCCAGGCCTGGGATGGCACCACACAAGGATCACAGAATTCAAACCTCAAAAAACCCACTAGGTTACTGTCACCTCGTTCAACCGCTGAGGAGGAGCCGAGGGATAGAGAGATAGCCCATGACTGTAGGGGACATGACCACGTGCACCTCCATTCTC
>NW_011494932.1:215528-216095 GCF_000754665.1 Bison bison bison
TTCTTTAAAAAAATAAAAATGAAATGGAAGAAGCTTCTCAATTTTAAACAATTCAATTTAAAGTGAGATACATCAATGGGTCATCCTGGAAGATTTTCTGAGTTAAAACTCAGTTGCTAAAAACAGATGATCCAGAAATCCTACTCCTTGGTACGTATCTGGAGACAACTCTAAATGCAAAGATACATGCACTACAATATTCACTGCAGCACTGTTTTCAATAGCCAAGACATGGAGTTAGAAAGTGTTCTAGTTTCATTCTTTTACAAGTGGTTGACCAGTTTTCCCAGCACCATTTGTTAAAGAGATTGTCTTTTCTCCATTATATATTCATGCCTCCTTTGCCAAAGATACGGTGTCCATAGGTGCGTGGATTTATCTCTGGGCTTTCTATTTTGTTCTATTGATCTATATATCTGTCTTTGTACCAGTACCATACTGTCTTGATGACTGTGACTTTGTAGTAGAGCCTGAAGTCAGGCAGGTTGATTCCCCCAGTTCCATTCTTCTTTCTCAAGATTGCTTTGGCTATTCGAGGTTTTTTTGTATTTCCATATAAATTGTGAA
>NW_011494932.1:216195-217286 GCF_000754665.1 Bison bison bison
GGTTGGGCCCCACCGGGAGGGGAACCATGAACAAGCAGCCAAACCCTGCAAGGTCAGGGCCTGGTGGGGGTGGCTCGCAGGGGGCAGGTGGGGCTCGTGTGAGGTCACAGCCCAGGGCAGAGCAGTTCTGCCCCTAGACCACTGGCTCCTTTTTCCCTGACAACCTACTGTCCTCCTTCCAGGCACGACTGTAACATCCCTTTCTCCGTCTGCTCGAGTGTTAGGTGCTTTCATCTGGGAGCTCTGGGGCACCCTGCATCTTCCTGCTGTCTCCTTTCTCCCCTCTTCCTCCCAGGCTGTGGCTGCTGTACACAAGTCTGGACCCCCAAGGGTCACCGAGTATCAGGAAGGCAAGGTTGGTGTCTCACTGTTTCCTGTTAGCCGGGTATTCACACAGCTGTTGCCATGGGAATGTTGAGTCGGAGCAGTGCTTTCTCTTCCAGCATGCAGCCTGCTCTCTCCTTGCAAAAGCCTTCCGGACATGAGTTGAGGGGAAGAGGCTGCCTCCTGGATTTGAGGCCTCAGCACTGCGGAGACCTGAGCGATCACCACACCCAACTCCCTCGTGCTGGTATCCCACTCCTCACCTGAAGAGTGGTTACTAGCTGCCTTCAGAAACCCCAGAACCTCCTGGTAGTGGTTTCAGATCATGAGGGAGGGTCCTGTGAACAGATTGTGGGCTGCTGCTGTTCCTCCAAATCCTGGTTTTGAACGAGACCTTGCCCAGTGAACTGGAGACCTATGATGTGTGGCTGCTGATGGGAGCAGCTGTGAGGACCTGCTCCATGGTGTTTCTCTGCACCCATCCCTTCCCTGCTGCTGGCCCCAGCTCTCCTCACGTGCCCAGATGTGGGGACTGAGCCACAGGGAGTGCTGCCTCCCACCCCACCTGGGTCTCTGAGGCTTGGTGAGGGTTCCACGTTGCTCCTGCTGTGTGTTTGAGGGCAGCACTGACCTGGAACAGGCTCGACCCAGATTCTCGGGTTCCCGCATGTCCTCCTTGGCCGATGTGGTCTCTGAAATGCCTGTTGCCTATCTCTCCACTGAGCTGTGTGTCCTCTGTGTGCTGAGTTGTGGGCACTTCTTTTGGG
>NW_011494932.1:217386-219236 GCF_000754665.1 Bison bison bison
AGCAACACATACAGACACTATGAAAAAGAGCCACTACACTGAGGCAGACACACAATGAGACAGAAACACACACATGGAGAATGAGACACCCCGGGAGACACACAAACAGAGACACTGTGAGAGTCACACAGGGACACACACTCAGAGACACACATACTGAAAAGGACACACACACACTGAGAGTTAGGCATGCACACTGAGAGAGACAGACAAACAAACACACACACACACACTGAGAAAGACACACACATGAGAAAGACACACACTGAGAAAGACACACACGTGAGAAAGACAAACACTGACAAAGACTGAACACACAACATACAGAGAAACACACACACTGAGAAACACACACACTGAGAGAGAGACAAAAACACACTGAGACACACACAGAGACATGCAAACTGAGAGCAGCACACACACTGAGAGACAGACACACTGAGAGACATACACATACAGAGAGAGACGCACACACACTGAGAGACACACACACACTGAGAGACATACCCTTGCAGAGAGATACACAAAAACATGGACACATACACACACACTGAGAATCAGACACAATCACACTGAGAGAGAAACACACTGTGAAAGAGTGAACACACAACCTACAGATACTCACACGCTCTGAGAGACTCACACACTGAGAGACACACACACACTTAGACGCAAAAACACACTGAGAGACACACACAGAGACACACAGAGACATGCAAACTGAGAGGGACACACACACACTGAGAGACACACACACTGAGAGACATACACATACGGAGACACACACACACACACCAAGAACCAGACACACTCACAATGAAAGAGACACACACACTGAGACAGACACACATACTGAGACCCAAAAACACACTGAGAGACATACATATTGAGAGACACACACAGAGATACACAGAGACAGGCACACTAGAGGCACACACACAGTTAGGGAGACACCCTCATCCAGGAAGAGACACACACTCCTGAGAGTGAGCTATACACACACACTGAGGCAGAGAAACTTAAACAAGGAGAGAGAGGCACACACTCACACACTGAGAGAGACACACAAACACTGAGAGAGAGACACACACCAAGAGAGAGACAAAAGTACATGGAGAGACACAGACAGAGACACACAGAGACATGCAAACTGAGAGGGACACACACACTGAGAGAGACATCGTCATCCAGGAAGAGACACACAATCCTGAGAGTGAGATATACACACACACACACTGAGGGAGAGAAACTTAAACAAGGAGAGTGAGACACACACTTATACACTGAGAGAGACACACAAGCACTGAGAGAGAGAGACAGACACAACTTAGAGGGAGAGACACACACATTGAGCAACACACAGACACTAAGAAGAGACCCACAACACTGAGGCAGACACACAATGAGACAGAAACACACACATGGAGTGAGAGACACACTGGGAGACACACAAACAGAAACACTTTGAGAGTCACAGTGAGAACAACACACACAGACAAGCACACACTGAAAGCGACACACACAAACTGAGAGTTAGCCATGCACACTGAGAGAAACAGACAAACACACACACACACTGAGAAAGACACACACATGATAAAGACACATACATTCAAAGACACATACTGAGAAAGACTGAACACACAACATACAGAGAAACACACACACTGAGAGAAAGACAAAAACACACTGTTAGACACACACAGAGACACACAGAGACATGCAAACTGAGAGGGAAACACACACTGAGAGACACACACACTCAGAGACATATACATACAGAGAGACACACACATACAGGCTATGAAATAGATACACTCACAATGAGAGAGACACATACACTGAGAGAG
>NW_011494932.1:219336-220839 GCF_000754665.1 Bison bison bison
GAGAAAGACACACATTGTGAAAGAGTGAACACACAACATACAGAGAAACACACACACTGAGAGACACACTGAGAGAGAGACAAATACACACTGAGAGACACACACAGAGACACATAGAGACATGCAAACTGAGAGGGACACACATACTGAGAGACAGACTCACTGAGAGACATACACATACAGAGAGAGACACACACACACACCAAGAACCAGACACACTCACGATGAGAGAGACACACACACTGAGACAGACACACATACTGAGGCACAAAAACACACTGAGAGACACACATACTGAGAGACACACACAGAAACAGGCAGACTAGAGGGACACACACACTCAGAGAGACACTCTCATCCAGGAAGAGACACACACTCCTGAGAGCTAGACACACACACACACACACACACACACAATAAGGGAGAGAAACTTAAACACGGAGAGTGAGACACAACCTCACACAGAGAGAGAGACACAAAAACACTGAGAGAGAGACACACACACAACTTAGAGGAAGAGACACACACATTGAGCAACATACACAGACACTATGAAAGAGAGCCACTACACTGAGGCAGACACACAATGAGACAGAAACACACACATGGACAGACACACTTGGAGACACACAAACAGAGACACTGTGAGAGTCACACAGAGAAACACACACATAGAGGGACACACACTGAAAAGGATACACACACACTGAGAGTTAGCCACGCACACTGTGAGAGACAGACACACACACACACACACTAAGAAAGACACACACATGAGAAAGTCACACATTGTGAAAGAGTTAACACACAACATACAGAGACCCACACAGTCTGAGAGACACACACACTGAGAGAGCGAGAGACATCCACACTGGGAAGGAGAAACACACTGTGAGAGACACACACCCTGAGAGAGACACACACACTGAGACAGAGACAAAAACACACTGAGAGACACACACAGAAACACACAGAGACATGCAAACTGACATGGACACACATATTGAGTGAGACACTAACTGAGAGACACACACACTGAGAGACATATACATACAGACACACACACACACACAAAGGCTAAGAACGAGACACACTCACAATGAGAAAGACACAGTGACTGAGAGAGACACACACACTGAGAGAGAAACAAAATCACACAGAGACACACATTATGAGAGACACACACAGAGACACAGAGAGACAGGCAGACTAGAGGGACATATACACTGAGAGAGACACCCTCCTCCAGGAAGATATACACACTCCTGAGACCAAGATATACACACACACTGAGGGAGAGAAACAAACTGGGAGAGCAATACACACACTCAAACACTGAGAGACACACGAACACTGAGCGAGAGACACACACAGAGAGACAAAAGTACACGGAGGGACACACAGAGACATACAGAGGCATGCAAACTGAGAGGGACAAACACACTGAGAGGCACACACACTGAGAGACCTATACATACAGAGAGAGACACACACACACACGCC
>NW_011494932.1:220939-221345 GCF_000754665.1 Bison bison bison
AGTAATTTTCTGGTGGAGTCTTTAGGATTTTCTATGTAGAGGATCATGTCATCTGCAAACAGTGAGAGATTTACTTCTTCTTTTCCAATTTGGATTCTGTTTATTTCTTTTTCTGCTCTGATTGCTGTGACCAAAACTTTCAAAACTATGTTTAATAGCAGTGGTGAAAGTGGGCACCCTTGTCTTGTTCCTGACTTTAGGGGAAATGCTTTCAATTTTTCACCATTGAGGATAATGTTTGCTGTGGGTTTGTCATATATAGCTTTTATTATGTTGAGATATGTTCCTTCTATTCCTGATTTCTGGAGAGTTTTTATCATAAATGGATGTTGACTTGTGTCAAAGGCTGTCTCTGCATCTATTGAGATAATCATATGGTTTTTATTTTTCAATTTGTTAATGTGGT
>NW_011494932.1:221445-221877 GCF_000754665.1 Bison bison bison
ACCCTGTATGTGAGACAGCAAAAGAGACACAGATGTATAGAACAGTCTTTTGGAGTCTGTGGGAGAGGGCGAGGGTGGGATGATTTGGGAGAATGACATTGAAACATGTATAATATCAAATGTGAAATGAATCACAAGACCAGGTTCGATGCATGATACAAGATGCTCGGGCCTGGTGCAGTGGGATGACCCAGAGGGATGGTGTGGGGATGGAGGTGGGAAGGGGGTTCAAGATGGGGAACATGTGTACACCCATGGTGGATTCATGTTGACGTATGGCAAAACCAATACAATATTGTAAAGTAATTAGCCTCCAATTAAATAAATTTATATTTAAAAATATAAAACAGCTGTCAGTTGAGCACCAACAATCATATTGTATAGATAGTAAATCCAAGAACAGTAACAGAGAGCTTGATTGAAGAGACTGGG
>NW_011494932.1:221977-223001 GCF_000754665.1 Bison bison bison
GGAGTAATCCTATTTGTCGGTGTATCTGATGGGAGTGAGGCAGTCATGGGATGATTCACACAAAAGCAATCTGTAAACCAGAAAGCAGCTACTCTGAGTAGTGGTTGAAGAGGCATCTCTTGCAAAGAGAGCTTTCCCCAGAATGAGTGGGAATGCAGGTGTGTACCTTGAAGTCTGCAGCTGGGAGACAGGGAGACAGTGAAGAGCCTCCAATTAGGAAAGGAGGATAACATGGACACCATCGGCCCCCAGTGCCAAAGGTTCTATAGGATGTGGCCTGGGTTGGGACTTAAGGGCCATCGGTGGATTTTGAGCAAAGATGTATATAGTGGCCCCTGAGACAGAAGGCACTGTGAGCTGAGTCAAACTGCCAGGCTTTGTGAACTGGGGGCTGTAGCAGGACCAGGAATCCATGAAGATGGGAGCCTCTTCCCTGAACTGTGCAGGAGACAACATCTGCCTGCTACCTCAGGTCCATGACCTGCTTTCCACCATTCCATCACCCAGAACACTTCAGCACCCAAGTGTTTTCACCATCTTGACATAAACACTTTTGGTAGTAAAACCAAAAATGGATGATACCAAGAAGCTATTTATTATAGTATCCCTTATTTTCCCTATGTAGCCCACTTGGTTCTTCTGTGTATTCTTTCCACCTCTTCTTAATACCTTCTGCTTCTCTTAGGTCCATACCATGTATGTCCTTTATTGAGCCCATCTTTTCATGAAATGTTCCCTTTGTATCTCTCATTTTCTTGAAGAGATCTCTAGTCTTTCCCATTCTGCTGTTTTCCTCTATTTCTTTGCATTGATCACCGAGGAAGGCTTTCTTATCTCTCCTTGCTATTCTTTGGAACTCTGCATTCAGATGCTTATATCTTTCCTTGTCTCCTTTGCTTTTCACTTCTCTTCTTTTCACGGCTATTTGTAAGGCCTCCTCAGACAGCCATTTTGCTTTTCTTGCACATCTTTTTCTGGGGATGTTTCTTGATCCCTGTCTCCTGTACAATGTCACGAGCCTCTG
>NW_011494932.1:223101-224554 GCF_000754665.1 Bison bison bison
TGGAGTCTCAATCCCAAGTACCTCGGTGTGACCTTACAGACAAAGGAAAGGTCTTCACAGAGCTGATGGAGGTCAAGTGATCTCATTAGGATGGACCCTCCTCTAACAAGATGGCTGTCCCCATACAAAGGACACATTTAGAGACAGACAGGCACACAGGAGAACTGGGGTGAAGAGGAAGGTGGAGCTCTTCCAGCCCAGACACACCCACCTTGGCCAGCAATGCTCCCGGAAGTGATGGGGGAGAGATGGGACAGACTCTCACCACAGCCCTCACGAGAGCCAATGTCAGTTGACACCTCAGCTTCAGCTGCCGGTCTCCTGAACCAACATGGTTCATAGTTTGAGCCACCTGGCCTGTGCGATCCTGACACAACTGCTGGAAAATGAAGACAGAGGGTCAGCTCTGTCCAGACATCTGTCGGCAGTGCAAAGAAGGGAGTGGGGGGATGACTTTTACACTCCCAGCACCTCGGGCACACTCCTCCACGTCTGCACAACTTCATGTGTCTGTTTTCAACCTTACACGGTGTCTGTTTATACCTCCCAGTGTCGGGGGTCCCACAAGTTACTTATACTTCCCTCCTGATAGAAGGGAAGGGAAAAATTCTGCCAATACAATTACTCGATGTGACCACACACTCACTGACTGAAGGGCCATGAAGGAGGAGGCCTGGGGCACAGGGCACACACCCGAGGTGCTAACACATGCCAGCAAACAGCCTTCTGCAAAGGCTTCCCCGTGTCCACTCCCCCAACCACAGGCAAGGGTTCCATGTCCTCACGCACTGGCTGGCCGAGAGCATCATCATCCCACTGAACCTTTCCCCACCTGCTGGGTGACAAAGGGTCACCTTATTCACTGGGTCTGGGTCTGTTACCAGGGAGCCTGGTACCCCTGGGGCTTGGCCACTACTATGTCTTCTACTGGGGTATGTGACTGGATCCCAATTTCTGCCATTCAGTTTCTCAGCCAACCCAACCCCTTCCTCCTGGGTGCCACTGAATCTCAGCTGTGTGGGTGGGATCCCTGAGCAAGAAGGGGCTGCAAGCATTCCTACCTACCAAAGCAGAGAGTGCCTGCTTGGTGGCCAGAGGAGAAAACACTCTTCTTCCTGCTTGTCTGGGTGTCTTCACCTGCACAAGGAGGAGAGGAACAGGGACAAAATCACCTGTGACAAGATGTTTTGGACACCAAGTCACCACAGTCTTCTCCTAGGCAGGCACCTGAGACCACAGGGATCCAGGAGGGCCCAACTGATGTGAAACACACATGCAGGTTCCCTCAGGGTAGGTTCTGCTCATCACAGCAGCTGGCCTGTCCTCACGGGGCTGGGACAGGGACTCCATGATGCCTCAGTGCACAGCACAGAAACCCATCCCCCAGGGGTGATAGTGATTTACAGCCCAGGAGACACCACAGGGAACAAGAAAAAATGACTCCTCCCCTCAC
>NW_011494932.1:224654-226520 GCF_000754665.1 Bison bison bison
GAAGTCAGGCAGGTTGATTCCCCCCAGTTCCATTCTTCTTTCTCAAGATTGCTTTGGCTATTCGAGGTTTTTTTGTATTTCCATATAAATTGTGAAATTATTTGTTCTAGCTCTGTGAAAAATACTGTCGGTAGCTTGATAGGGATTGCATTGACTCTATAGATTGCTTTGGGTAGTATACTAATTTTCACTATATTGATTCTTCCCATCCATGAACATGGTATATTTCTCCATCCATTAGTGTCCTCTTTTATTTCTTTCACGAGTGTTTTATAGTTTTCTATATACAGGTCTTGGATTACTGTGATATTGAATGGTTTGCCTTAGAAATGAACAGAGATCATTCTGTCGTTTTTGAGATTGCATCCAAGTTCTGGATTTCAGACTCTTTGGTTGACCATGATGGCTACTACATTTCTTCTGAGGGATTCCTGCCCACAGTAGTAGATATAATGGTCATCTGAATTAAATTCACCCATTCCAGTCCATTTTAGTTCGCTGATTCCTAGAATGTCAACATTCACTCTTGCCATCTCTTGTTTGACCATTTCCAATTTGCCTTGATTCATGGACCTGACATTCCAGGTTCCTATGCAATATTGCTCTTTACAGCATCAGACCTTGCTTCTATCACCAGTCACATCTACAGCTGGGTATTCTTTTTGCTTTGGCTCCATCCCTTCATTCTTTCTGGAGTTATTTCTGCACTGATCTCCAGTAGCATATTGGGCACCTACTGACCTTGGGAGTTTCTCTTTCAGTATCCTATCATTTTGCCTTTTCATACTGTTCATGAGGTTCTCAAGGCAAGAATACTGAAGTGGTTTGCCATTCCCTTCTCCAGTGGACCACATTCTGTCAGATCTCTCCACCATGACCCGCCGGTCTTGTGTTGCTCCACAGGCATGGCTTAGTTTCATTGAGTTAGACAAGGCTGTGATCCTAGTGTGATTAGACTGACTAGTTTTCTGCGAGTATGGTTTCAGTGTGTCTGCCCTCTGGTGCCTTCTTGCAACACCTACCGTCTTACTTGGGTTTCTCTTACCTTGGACGTGGGTTATCTCTTCACGGCTGCTCTAGCAAAGCGCAGCCATTGCTCCTTACCTTGGACGAGGGGTATCTCTGGACCACCACCCTTCCTGACCTTCAACGTGGGATAGCTCCTCTAGGCCCACCTGTGCCCATGCTCCTTGGATGTGGGGTTGGTCCTCCCAGCTGCCGCCCCTGGCCTCCGGTGTGGGGTAGCTCCTCCTGGCCACCACCCCTGGCCTCAGGCGTGGGGGCATGGGGTAGCTCCTCCTGGCCACTGCCCCTGACCTTGGACGCAGGGTAGCTCCTCTCGGCTGTCGCCCCGACCTTGGACGCAGGGTAGCTCCTCCCAGTCACCACCCCTGACCTCGGACATGGGTAGCTCCTCTTGGCCGTGTTTTAGTGTGCTGGTGGCAGCCGCCCTCTCTTTAGTGTGCCGGTTGCAGCCGCCCGTGCTTTTTGAGTGCCGAAGAATTGATGCTTTTGAACTGTGGTGTTGTAGAAGACTCTTGAGAGTCCCTTGGACTACAAGGAAATAAAACCAGTCCATCCTAAAGGAAATCAGTCCTGGGTGTTCATTGGAAGAACTTATGTTGAAGCTGAAACTCCAATAATTTGACCACCTGATACGAAGAGTTTACTCATTTGAAAAGACCCTGATGCTGGGAGGGATTGAGGGCAGGAGGAGAAGGGGATGACAGAGGATGAGATGGCTGGATGGCATCACCTACTCGATGGACATGGGTTTGGTGAACTCTAGGAGTTGGTGATGGACAGGGAGGCCTGGCGTGCTTCGGTCATTGGGTCGCAGAGTCAGACACGACTGAGCGACTGAAC
>NW_011494932.1:226620-228218 GCF_000754665.1 Bison bison bison
AACTCGACTGTCACACCCTGGGCATTATTATCTGAAAATACTTTGACTTTCTTTGCTGTACATAGGGTTTCTGCCTTAACATCTTAGCCACCTTTCTAATATCTTCTGACCGTACACATTTTGTTAACTTTAAACCTTCTCTTCTTCATTTCCTCTGAGTCTCTGTTAGTTGGATAAAGCTGGCAGGCTAGAAAGAGCCCGTGGATGACACAGTCTGCCACTTTCTACCCCCGAAGTTTTGAGCATTATTTTATTTTATTTTTAAACATGAATTCTCTCAGAGTAGATTACAAAAATAGCGTTCGGAATCGATGATACAATTTTTATATAGTTGTTTTACAATCCAGGATAAACTACACATAGAGAAGAGTTTTTAGTCAGTGAAATATTGCTTTCAAGCTCATAGTTCTTAGGATGTAAATTTAGGAAATAAGCTAAACTTTGAGGCATTTTCAAGAACTGAGAAGTACTTGGGCATTATCCAAAGACTGGAAGTGGCAACATGGACATCCTTAAAGAGCAGGTAAAAACTAAATCTGGACTTCAGCTCATGCTGACTTAAAATCAACATCCTAAACAAAACATGTCGTGTTATTTCTGTTACTTCAGGCTACATTTTCTTGATGTAAATTGTGGAGATAAGAAAACACAAACATCCTAGTAAATTCAGTGATTTTCATTCACATGGTCCAATTGTCGAACTGCTGAGGTGATGTGAGCAAGGCTAAGTTGTGAATTTAACGTATTAGATGCATTTGTGATGGCATGGTTATATGAGTGGCATTTATGAAAGGGTTGTGGGGGTAACTGTGATGTGGTCATCTGTGCTGCTTGTCCAGTGAAGTCAACCATCACTCAGATGGTAAAATAGAACTGTGTTGAGTGTCCACACTGACCTGGTGATGGTAGTGGTGAAGAGTTTGCAGCCAGTTCTTGACAGACGAATTCAAATGGAAAATATAGTGTACAGAATTTAGGAAGAGCAGTCAGATGTGGATGAGAACATAACCTAATGTTTGGGGACCATTTAAGTAGGCACTCATGTACCCTCATCAGTTTAGTCACTCAGTTGTGTCTGACTCTGCAAAGCCATGGACTGAAGCATGCCAGGTTTCCCTGTCCATCACCAACTCCCAGAACTTGCTCAAACTCATGTCCATCGCATTGGTGATGCCATCCAACCATCTCATCCTCTGTCATCCCCTTCTCCTCCTGCCCTCAATCTTTCCCAGCATCAGGGTCTTTTCCAATGAGTTGGCTATTTGCATCAGGTGGCCAATGTATTGGAATTTCAGTTTCAGCATCAGTCCTTCCAATGACTATTCAGGACTAATTTCCTTTAGGATGCACTTGTTTGATCTCCTTGTAGGCCAAGGGACTCACAAGAATCCTCTCCAACATCACAGATCAAAAGCATCAATTCTTCGGCACTCAGATTTCTTTATAGTCCAAATTTCACATCCACAGATGACTACTGAAAAAGTCATAGCTTTGACTAGACAGACCTTTGTTGGCAAAGTAATGTCTCTGCTTTTTAATATGCTGTCTAGTTTGGTCATAAATTTTCTTCCCAGGAGCAAGCATCTTTTAATTTCATC
>NW_011494932.1:228318-228595 GCF_000754665.1 Bison bison bison
CCCCCTGTGGACAGCAGAGCAAAGAAGTCACTTCCCTCTATTGCCCCCATGTTCCACACACCTGGATCTTCTCACCTGCCAGGGAATTCCTCTCCCCCTGCCAGCCCAGCACAGGTTCTAGCAGCTTGGCTGTGGCCTTGAGCCCAGGGCTGAGGGCACAGGATGGGTCCTCATAATCAGTGGGGCAGGGGATGTCAACCCGGTACCAAGGCCCCATCTCGCCACGTCTCCTCAGACCACTCCAGGACCAGCCTTCTGGGGATGGGTCCTTCATGAG
>NW_011494932.1:228695-229383 GCF_000754665.1 Bison bison bison
CTGAGAACTGGCTTGGGGGCTGAACCTGGGAGAGGGACCTTGACCCATTTACTGGGGTGGTTGCCCTTGGTCTCACTGTCATTTTGGACTGTGCCTTGGTCTGTTGCACATCCATTGAACCCCCAGGAGGCCATGTTGTACTGACCACCTGCCCCACTCTGTGGGTTTGGCCTCCTGGGCGGTGGCAGCGCTCGTCATGGCCCCTGGCTCCTGGCCGCTCAGTGCAAGCCCGCGATCTCTGCTGCAGTTCCTGGGCAGCAGAGATGGAGGGAGGGGTGTTGTCTATCTCCTTGATCACCAGGCCCAGTGATCCCAGCCTGTGTTGTGTGGTGACTTTGCTCTCCTTGGTAGCCAGGCAGTAGGTGACCAGCTCTCCCCATGGTTCCTGGGCTCTCCTGCTGGTAGTGCTGTGCATCCCACAGCAGATCAGGGGTGGCTAGATCCCCTGCTTCCTGGGACAGAGGGCACCTTTGAGGGAGGGCTCCAGTGCCATTTGCTCCCTTGGGGTGGAAGTGGGGGGTCACCAGCTCTTTATGGGGGTGGGGGGATGGGCTGCTGCCTTAGGCTTAGAAGTTCAGAGACGGCCGGGGAGTCCCAGTCTTCAAGGGCCTGCCTCCCAGTCTCCCTGGCCCTCGTGTCAGGGATTCAAGTTTTCCCAAGAGGACCTCTGATGCCAGCAGGTCAGGCC
>NW_011494932.1:229483-231847 GCF_000754665.1 Bison bison bison
AATCCAAGAACAGTAACAGAGAGCTTGATTGAAGAGACTGGGCTTGAATCAGCATTGAAAGTGGTCAGGCTGTGAGCAGGTGGAGGATGTGTACTCTAGCTGTGGGATTTAATAAAGAAAAGTAAAAGACTTTTTGAACAACAGATTAACATGATGTAGACATTTAAGAAAGAAGATGAGTTGGGGAGATGGATGAAAACCTAGTTTCTGGTGGTTTTTTGGTGAACCACAAGATAAAGGAGCATAAAGATTTGTTTAAAAATCAGTAGGACTAGGTAAAAGTAGAGGAGGGCTCAGGTAACCAAAGCTGTGGACTTAATGTAAAAGTGATGATAGTCTTAGGAAGTTGAGTAAAATATATGGAAGGAGAGATGGCATAATTTTGGACACTGAGTTTGAGGACAGAAAGATATAAAAATATTTGGGAAACACCTGGAGACATGATTTTGGAACTGAGAAAGTTCAGGACTAGAGTTATCGGAACAAGTCCAGGTTGTCAATTGAAGAGCAGAATGGAAGATGCAGTCGTGGGCACCACCCAAGATAAGAGGGAGGTAGGGAGATGAGGCTTAAAACTCAACATTCCAAAAACTAAAATCAGTCCCATCACTTCATGGCAAATAGATGGGGAAAAAAAGGAAACAGTGACAGACTTTATTTTCTTGTGCTCCAAAATCACTGCAGACAGTGAAATTAAAAGACACTGCTCCTGGGAAGAAAAGCTGTGACAAACCTAGACAGTGTATGAAAAAGTATAGACATCACTTTGCAATAAAGGACCATCTAGTCAAAGCTATAGTTTTTCCACTGATCAAGCACAGATGTGAGTGTTGGACCATAAAGAACGCTGAGCGCCAAAGAATTGATCCTGTCAAACTATGGCGCTGGACAAGACTATTGAGAGTCCCTTGGACTGCAAGGAGATCAAACCAGTCAGTTCTAAAGAAAACCAATCCTGAATATTCATTGGAAGGACTGATGCTTAAGCTGGAGCTCAAGTACTTTGGCCACCTGATGCAAAGAGTCAACTCATTGGAAAAGGCCCTGATGCTGGGAAAGACTGAGGGCAGGAGGAGAAGGGGATGACATAGGGGATGGTTGAATGGCATCACTGACTGAATGTACATGAGTTTCAGCAAACTCAGGGAGACAGTGAAGGGCAGGCAAGCTTGGTGTGCTGCAGTTCATGGGGTCACAGAGGGTCAGACACAACTTAGCAACTTTACAACAATGACAGAGTGAGATGAGGAGACTGTGATAAGAAGTACGTGTACTTCTTATTGGAAGTGGAAATTTATACCATGAAAGTAAAATTCAAGAGAACCTCTAGAAAGGATGAGTGGACAGCAGAGTGATGGCTGTATATTTGGTTGAAGTAATCTTACTGGGAAAAATCTCCAAGCTAAAAAACTGAATAAATTGATGCAAGGTGCTAGAGGAGAAATGAGAATAAAGGGCATAGGAGAAAAATTTATGTCTTCAGTTGATAGCTGACCAGCCTGGAATAATGAAACTATCTTTGAAATGAGAATGTAGATCTTGATTCTTAATTCTTTCAAACAGTATGACCTTGGCCAAATTAAGTGGCGGACTAGACAGTATCTAAGTTCTAAAACTCCTTTGTTCGTTGTATAAGCATTTGTCAAGGGACTGTTGTGCTTCCCACTTCACAGTGTAGTTATTCCTGTTGGCAGTGGTCTGAAAGCTTTGTTACACATCTGTTAACACCACATAGGACAGGAGATGTTTGCATACATCACTCGAGTGGCAGTTGCCATCTAGCATGACCCTGAAATGCATTAAAGGAAAGCAGAAGTGACATCTGTAAAGTGGAGTTGTTAAAGTGCTCTTCAAAGCCTTTGTGTAATAAGGAGTCTCTGGAACAGGGAGAGCAGTTTCTTGCAATAGAGTTTACTGCCCTGTGTATTCATCTATTTTTCCTCAAATTTGGGGGTTAAGTAAATAGCTATCCTTTTTAAAAATCCTCCTTGTTAAATAGTTTAATTCTTAGTCTTAGCTTAGGTTCATCAGGAAAAAATGTCCTTTCATCTAAAAAAATAGTATGTAAAATTCTACCCTGGAAGAGAACACAAGTGAGTTTTCATATTAAAGTAACAGGAGAAGGCAGTGTATATAGAAATAAAAATGCCTTGATAATTCGGTCAGATTTACAGCTGCTAGATTTACACAAACACGTACAATAAAAATGTTTCATCTATGTTTTGAGTGAGTTTCAAGAAACAGCCACCTTCCCAAGTGCCTGACATCCAAAATCTTAAAGAAGAAAACCTTGTGAGAAGTTTTCAGCCTAACGAAAAGGGGCATGACTCTAATAGACTCCTCCCATTATATGAACCGTACTGT
>NW_011494932.1:231947-233350 GCF_000754665.1 Bison bison bison
AGGAGGTGCAGAGCACAGACAGGTATTGGAAGTGTCCACAGTGGGCCCCAGTGGTCGGGCCCTCACAGTGCCTGAGGCCTCATGATCACTACTGACCGAGCAGGAGAACTGACAAAAGGAATTGGTGCCTGAGCGGTGGCTGTGTGTACACACAGGACGCTAAGTGCTTTGCCTGGGTGGTGCCACGCTCTGCCCTGCACGCAGCCTGGTGGGAGGGGCTCTTGGCATCTTTTGCAGCAGACAACTGCTGGGTTGGGGAAGAGAACTCTTTCCAGTGCACTGGCCATCCAGCCATCTGCTAGCTCTGGTGTAAGCACAGCGTGATGGGAGAGGGCAGGTCTGGGTGCCAGACCTTACAAGGCAAAGTGCATTCAAGTCCAAGGACACCCGTCCTGCAAGAGGCTCCTCCACTGTGCAGGGCATCAGGTGTCCACTCACCCCTGCATCACTCAGGCCTAGGGGGTGGGGAGCCTGGAGCACATCTTCCAGGTAGACCTGTGAAGGCCAGAGTTTGGGGAGGATGAAAAGTGGGAACCAACCACTGACTCACATCAGAGGACCATGGTGGACTTTTTAGATGGGAGACCATCTGATCTGGGTCTTTTAGTGAAGAGGGTCTCGTTGGCTGGGAAATGAAGAAGGGCCCCCAGAAGTGTCAGACCCATGGACGGAATTGAGCCCAGGTGTGTGGCTGGAGCAGGCGAGTTTGTGGAGGGCCCCCAGCCTGACACCATCAGTTTAGGTCCCGCAAGGGATTTTTGGCAAAGGATTTCTAGAGACTCTGATGTGCTGTGAAATTGCATCCATTGCCTGCAGAGGCAAGGCTGCGTGCTGGTATGTGCAGCACTAGCCAGGTAGGCTGGGCAGGCTCTGGTCCTCCACAGAGGCAGTGTGGGAGGAAGCAGACACTCCGTTCTGCCATCTCAAACCTGGATTTGTTCCCAGCACCACCACTGCTGGAGTGTGAGTCTCAGCAAATCACTCCCTCTCTGAGTCTCCCTTTCTTTATCTGAAGGATGAGCACAGTGTGAAATGTCCCCATTAGGAGTAATCCTATTTGTCGGTGCATCTGATAGGAGAGAGGAGGTCACAAGATGAAAGCACATGAAAGCAATCTATAAACCAGAAAGCACCTACTACGAATAGCGGTTGAAGAGGCATCTCTTTTCCCAAGAGAACTTTCCCCAGAATGAGTGGGAATGCAGGCTTGTGCCTTGAAACCTGCAGCTGAGAGACAGGCAGACAGTGAAGAGCCTCCAACTCGGAAAGGAGGAGAACATGGCCACCATCAGCCCCCAGTCCCAAAGGTCCTATAGGATGTGGCCTGGGTTGGGACTTGAGGGCCATTGGTGGATTTTGAGTAAAGATGTATATAGTGGCCACTGGGGTCAGAAGGCAGTGTG
>NW_011494932.1:233450-235083 GCF_000754665.1 Bison bison bison
GATGGACAGGGAAGCCTGATGTGCTGCAGTCCATGGGGTCGCAAAGAGTTGGACATGACTGAGCAGCTGAACTGACCAGCATAGAAGACAAGTGACATTGGAAATGGGAAACCAGAGTTCCTCTGCTCATAGTCAGATGCTCCCCATGGTACAGGCTGTGGCTTCAGAACCAGAAACATTTCACTGGCCCAGGTGGCACCATCGCTGCAGCTGTGCCCCAGGGAGGCTGGAGCTCGGGTTGGTCAGAGTCTGGAACTCCACTGGCTAGAGTCTGCTCAAATGAACAGAGCCTGCTCCCCACAGTCCCTGCTTATTGATTACCTGTTGGATGCTGGGAGCAGACCCTTAGGTCATCTCTTTGTGGGAATTCACATTTCCTGATGCAGCAAGGGAAGTTTAGCAGTGGGTCAGGATCACCCTGGGGAGCTAAGATTGAAATCACATCTGTTTGAAGGCAGAGCCCACAATCATTGCCCCATCAGTGCCCACCCCATGTGCCATCAATCAGAGAGGTGGGGTACAGGCGACCAGCTGGAGGCAAACAGGCAATCAGGGACAGTCACATTTATCAGTGGGTGGTTTCTGCCCAGGGCAAAAGGTCAAGCCTAGGACTGGGAATTTCAACTTTTTGCTCCTGTCTGGGGTTCAAAGGCAACACTTGGCCTCCAAAATTCAACAGAGAGAAATATCAGCTTTGAGAACTTTTGCAAGCTGCATTTTGCCTGTGAACACACATGCCCTTTAGTGAGAATCCTCTCTGGTATGCCTTCCACCCAAGTGCTTTTTTTGTGTCTTTGTTTTTTGGTCCCTTAGAGATTCTTAGAGAAGTTTCCAGTATTGATAGACTTTTAAATGATGTTGCAGAAATGTCATGTTGCACCGCTTACACAGGGGATAATGTCGGCTGCTTCCCCAGTGTCCCATTTCTTCAAGTAAAATGCAGATAACAGCATACAGTATACAAGGAAATTATGTCCTGGTGAAGACAATTTAAATTCTTGATATTTTTAGTATTTGTACTGCCATAGAAAATGAGGGCTTTCTTTTTCTCACCAAGCCAGTTGTTCCCCTTGCTACCTTTCTGGCATAAACTACTAACCACAGGAGGACACCTGGTTGACGAGACACATGATAATTTGCTGTATGGCTGAAGAGTTCTTCCACACTTCAGTTTTTCCCCTGAAAAGTGCCCCATTTCAAGCTGTCTTTAGCTGTTCCTTCTGTGGATGGACCCATTTGCACCTGAGGTGTGTTGCATGGCACACCTATGAGAGGGGCCCCAAAGGAATGTCAACTCAGGCCTCACGCTGCTTCCCAGTTCCACTTTTATTGGAGAGGTGCAGAAGGAGTGGGGGTTGCCGTGGCCATCCTGCTGTGGGATCCCATTTGCAAGAAACACCCAAATGTCAGCGGCTGACAGTGCAGGTGTGCAATGCCCCTAGACTGTCCTGGGGCTGCCTTACAGCCCTTCCCTTCAAGCAGGAAGCCCCCCACCCCCGACTGTGAGAATCCTCCCTCCTTGAGGCCTCCTTATTTCCCTTCCCTGAGGCTCTTTGTAAAGCTCTATTTGAGGAAATATGTAGAAATCCTCCCTAGATGGAAGAGGAACGAGGAAAACCAGGAGGAAGGGGGT
>NW_011494932.1:235183-236166 GCF_000754665.1 Bison bison bison
ATTTCTTTGTATTGATCACCAAGGAAGGATCTCTTATCTCTCCTTGCTATTCTTTGGAACTCTGCATTCAAATGGGTATATCTTTCATTTTCTCCTTTGTCTTTCACTTGTCTTCTTTTCTCATCTATTTCTGAGGCTTCCTCAGACAACCATTTTGCCTTTTTGCATTTCCTTTTCTTTGAGGTGGTCTTGGTCACTGCCTCCTGTACAATGTCACGAACCTCTAAATATAGTTCTTCGGGTACTCTTTCAGATCTAATCCCTTGAATATGTTTGTCATTCCCACTGTATAATCATTGGGGATTTAATTTAGATCACACCTGAATGGTCTAGTGGTTTTCCCTACTTTCTTCATTTTAAGTCTGAATTTGGCAATAAGGAGTTCATTATCTGAGTCACAGTCAGCTCCCACTCTTATTTTTACTGACTATATAGAGCTTCTCCATCTTTGGCTGCAAAGGATATAATCAGTCTGAGTTTGGTATTGACCATCTGATGATACCCATGTTCTGAGTCTTCTCTTGTGTTGTTGGAAGAGGGTGTTTGCTATGACCAGTGCATTCTCTTGGAAAAATCTGGTATTAAAGAGATGCTACACAATAGTCAGTACATGGGAGAAACCCAGATGTCCAGTGACAGATGAATGCATGAAGAAGATGTGGTACATAAATACAATGGAACTTTCAGTTCAGTTCAGTTCAGTCGTTCAGTCATGTCCGACTCTTTGTGACCCCTTGAATCGCAGCACACCAGGCCTCCCTGTCCATCACCAACTCCCGGAGTTCACTCAAACTCATGTGTATCGAGTCGGTGAAGCCATCCAGCAATCTCATCCTCTGTCATCCCCTTTTCCTCCTGCTCCCAATTCCCCCCAGTATCAGGGTCTTTTCCAATGACTCAGCTCTTCGCATGAGGTGGCCAAAGTACTGGAGTTTCAGCTTCAGCATCAGTCCTTCCAATGAACACCCAGGACTGGTCTCCTT
>NW_011494932.1:236266-236742 GCF_000754665.1 Bison bison bison
AAGATCTTGAGCCAGTGATGACTGTTTTCCAGCCTCAGTTTTCACATCTCTATGCTCGGTATAGTAACAGTGCACAGTTGCTAGGACAACAGGGAGGGTTCTATGAGTTGAAAGGCTGGGATAAACTTGGTGCGCAAAGATGTTACGGGGAAGAGAAACAGAAAAATTATGCCAGGGTCTTTCATCTGCTTTCGGTACCTACTACTGACTGACAAGGGCAAAAAAAAGTGTTCCATGCCACCTTGCATCCAGCCTGCTATCCTGTCCCTCTGGAGTTCTGGGGACTGTTTTTAAGGAGCTTGCTGTTTACATAGCAACATTGCCAGGAGAAATAACAGTAACCTCAGATATGCAGATGACACCACCCTTCTGGCAGAAAGTGAAGAGGAACTGTGGAGCCTCTTGATGAAAGTGAAAGAGAAGAGTGAAAAAGCTGGCTTAAAACTCAACATTCAAAAAACTGAGATCATGGCATC
>NW_011494932.1:236842-238149 GCF_000754665.1 Bison bison bison
CATTGGTGGATTTTGAGTAAAGATGTATATAGTGGCCACTGGGGTCAGAAGGCAGTGTGAGCTGAGTCAAACTGACAGGCTTTGTGAACTAGGGGTTGTAGGAGGACCAGGAATCCATAAAGCTGGAAGCCTCTTCCTTGAACTGTGCAGGAGTCAACATCTGCCTGCTGCTTCAGGTCCATGATCTGCTGTCCACCATTCCATCACCCAGAACACTTCAGCAGCCAAGTGTTTTCACCAGCTTGACCAAAACCCTTTTGGTAGTAAAACCAAAAATGGATGATACCAAGAAGCCATTTATAGTATCCTGAATTTTCTCCATGTATCCCACTTGGTATTAACAGTCTCATGGTTCACTGCAGCCATGTCAGTGTGTTTGCCAGCCCCTGCCTGGGTGTTGATGATCTCTGTGTCCCTATTAATGATTTCTAAATCCGTCAACTCTTGTGGCCCCCAAGGCTTTTGGACAAAGCATTAGGTACAAGTGATCCTAGCCACAATAAGAGCCAACACTTTCAGAGGACTGACAGAGGCCCAGGGCTACTGCATGTGTTACCTTCCTCCAGGCTTCAGCCTGCAGGGATGCCCTTCCTGGGACAGGCAGGACTGAGGGCCAGCCCCAGGTCAACCTGAGTGACTACACACCCTACCATCTGCCAAACTGCCTCAGGATATGAAATCTTTTGGTGCCAACTGTGGTCTTCTGTGGTAGAAATGGGAGGAACCGAGAGCTGAAAGAGGAAGGACCCTTGGCAAGCACGTGTATTCACTAGTTTGTAATTCTGGAACCTGTCTACTGTCTTGTTTCAGGACATCTGGAGCCATGTGAGGTCTCCCACTACAGCTCCACAAAACCTGGGTCCACCCACACAATTCTGGGGTGTTAACGTGATTCAGGAGTCTCTGGTTTTGAGATACAAGCAATGACACCAGAAGCTCAGCAGCATTAAGCTCACCTCGTTGACTTGCTTTCATAGCACACTTCTCAAGCGCTGATAGGAAGTGCAGGTAGAGATGGCATAAATGGCATTGTGCTGCTGCTGGTGCTGCTTGCCCTGCTGGGCAGCCCCCTCTGTCTCAGAGAAGCCTGTGCATTAACTTTGGACAGGATGGAAAGTTGCCTTCAGGGAGTGGCACCCGGGCCTCACTTGCAACATGCTTGGTAGCTAATAATATTCTTAGGATTAACCTGGACCCAAAATTGCAAAGACCATGTTTTCCCTGAGCAAAATTGTGGTTTTCCGTCAGCCCATGATCTGGAAGCTGTCTCTTGCTCAACCAGCCTGGCTTCTGTGCCCTGGTCACCC
>NW_011494932.1:238249-238544 GCF_000754665.1 Bison bison bison
ACATATTTCTCAGAGGCAGGTAAGGTGGTCTGGTTTTCCCATCTCTTGAAGAATTTTCCACAGTTTGTTTTGATCTGCACAGTCAAAGGCTTTGCTGTAATCAATAAGGATAAGCAGATGTTTTTCTGTAACTCTCTTGCTTTTTTGATGATCCAAAGGATGTTGACAATTTGATCTCTGGTTCCTCTGCCTTTTCTAAATCCAGCTTGGACATCTGAAAGTTCATGTTTCATGTACTGTTGAAGCCCGGCTTGGAGAATTTTGAGCATTACTTTGATGGCATGTGAAATGAGCC
>NW_011494932.1:238644-239465 GCF_000754665.1 Bison bison bison
GTGTTAACGTGATTCAGGAGTCTCTGGTTTTGAGATACAGGCGATGACACCAGAAGCTCAGCAGCATTAGGCTCACCTGGTTGACTTGCTTTCATAGCACACTTCTCAAGGACCAATAGGAAATGCAGGTAGAGGAGATGAGTGGAAAGGGCTTTGTGCTGCTGCTGGTGCTGCTTGCCCTGCTGGGCAGCCTCCTCTGTCTCTGAGAAACCTGTGCATTAACTTTGGACAGGACGGAAAGCTGCCTTTAGGAAGTGGCAGTGGGGGCTCACTTGCTCCATGCTTGGTAGCTAATCATTTTCTTAGGATTAACCTGGACCCTAAATTACAAAGGCCAGGTTTTCCTTGAGCAAAATTGTGGTTTCTGGTCAGCCCATGATCTGGAAGCTGTCTCTTGCTTGCCCACCCCAGCCGGCTTCTGTGCTCCAGTGACCCTTGAGGTACCCCGGTTATCCATGAGGATATATGGCCATAAGCCTCACAGTGCAGGTCTGAGCAGTCCAAATAAGTGTCCTTGCCTGAGTTTGTCTTTAGCATTGTGGCATCGTGACTCAGAAGCCAGGGTTTTAGATCTTAAACCAGTGATGACCCTTTTCATCAGGCTGACCCTTTTCAGCCTCAGGTTTCACATCTGTATGTTGAGTGTAGTAACAGTGCACAGTCACTAGGACAGCAGGGAGGGTTCCATGAGTTGAAAGGCTGGGATAAACTTGGTGCACGAAAATGTTATGGGGAAGGCGACCAGGAAAATTATGCTGGGGTCTTTCATCTACTTTTGGGACCTACCCTTGGCTGACAAGGGCAGAAGAAAGTGCTTCATT
>NW_011494932.1:239565-239957 GCF_000754665.1 Bison bison bison
TGTTTCCATTGTTTCCCCCATCTGTTTGCCATGAATTGATGGGACTGGATGCCATGATCTTTATTTTTTGAATGTTAAGTTTTAAGAAAGCTTTTTCACTTGCTTCTTTCAATTTTATCAAGGGGCTCTTTAGTTCCTCACGTTCTGCCATAAGGGTAGTATCATCTGCATATCTGAGGTTATTTATATTACTCCCAGAAATCTTGATTTCAGCATTTCACATGATGTACTCTGCATATAAGTTAAATAAGCAGGGTGACAGAATACACCCTTGATGTACACCTTTCCCAATTTGGAACCAGTCTGTTGTTTCATGTCCAGTTCTAACTGTTACCTCTTGTCCTGCATACATATTTCTCAGAGGCAGGCAAGGTGGTCTGTTATTCCCATCT
>NW_011494932.1:240280-241052 GCF_000754665.1 Bison bison bison
GCCACTCCCCAGGCAGTTAGAGACCCGTCTAGCACATCCTGAGACAGTCACTGCCTGGAACGGGGCCCTTGGTGCCCAGCACTTGTGGTAGCAATTGCAGTCCACATTGGGCTCCTCAGATTCAGTTCACATGCCCAGAGACAAGGGTGCTGCCTGCTGCTCTGTGCAGGGTGAGAGCCCTCACTGGCAGCGCGCTGAGCACAATCTTGGCTGCTCTGCCTTCTCACTCAAGTACTTCTGATTGTGCTGCTCATCCCAGTGATTCCTTGAAATCCAACAAATTGTGCCAGCCATGTGCATACCCTGTGCACATACACAGTGTGTATACACTCACTGTGCATACAGCAGTGAGTGTAAGGGGCAGAGGCTGACTTTGACGAGTACCCATCTGAGGACCCCAGATCTGTTTGAAACAAGCCTTAAATTCTCCCTGAATCCTCATCCTTCTGCTGTGGCAGGATATTTGGGGATGTTGACCAAGTTCCTCCATACTGCCTTTGGTTGCTAGAAGGCACCCTTAAGTAACCTCTTACTAAAGGATCAAGCAGGAGATAATTTTTTGAATTCTTGTATGTCTGAAAAACTTTATTCAATTCTCGTACTTGACAGTTTGGCTGTATATAAAACTTCACGCTGAAACTTTGTATACTTTTTTTTTTTTTAAATCTGTACAAGCTTTTAGAATCTTTTCCTATCCTTGGTGTTCTGAACTTTCACAAACTATGCATAAACTTGGGTGTGTGTTCATTCATTGTGCTAGATACTTAATAAA
>NW_011494932.1:241152-242774 GCF_000754665.1 Bison bison bison
TTAATCAGTTCACATACTTCCTCGACAGTTTGGCTGTATATAAAACTTAAAGCTGAAACTTTATATACTTTTTGTAATGTGTACAAGCTTTTAGAATCTTTTCCTATCCTTGGTGTTCTGAACTTTCACAAACTATGCATAAACTTGGAAGTGTGTTCATTCATTGTGCTAGATACTCAATAAACCTATTCAGTATGAACTGGTTATTCTTTAGCTCTAAAGTTATTTTTCTAATGTATCTTTAATTTCCTCCCCTCTATGTTTTCTTTTCCATTTCTGTAACTTAGTAAGACCTTGGTCTTCCTAACCGTCTCATATTTTGTTTCACACTCCCTAGATTTTGTTTGCCTGTTTTTGAGGTATAACTGATATGCACTAAACTGCACACATCTTAGGTGTAGATCTTAATTTGCTTCATATGTACTCACCCATGTAATCACTAACCAGATACCATACTAGAACATTTCCAGCATGCCTAAAGACTTCCTCATGTCTGACTCCTGTTCCATACCTTCCTCCAAAGATAACCACTGTTCTGATCTTATCACCACAGAGCTGTTCTGCTCTTCTAGAATTTTCTGTAAATGTCATTTCACACTATATACTCTTTGATGTCTGGCTTCTTGCAATCAACGTTATGTTTTTGGAATTTAACTATGTTTTGCTTTTATCAGTAGTTTGTTCTTTTCACTGCTGCATTGTATTCCATTTTGTGATGATATCGCAGTTTGTCTACCCAAATTATTGGATACAAACGAAGGACCTTAGGGTTGCTTCCAGTCAGGGGCTGTTCTGAATAATACTATGAACACTGTTGTCCATGTCTTTTGGTGGCCAGAAGTCTCACATCTGTTGGGCATATGCCTTGGAGTAGAGTTGCCAGTTCATGAGGTAGGCAGATATTTAGCTTTTGTTAAATTCTGCCACAGAGTTTTCCAAAATGGCTGTATCAATGAACACTCTTACAAGCGATGTAAAAGTTTGAATCGCTCTACACTCTTGCCAGCCCTTAATGGTGTCCTTTACTGTATTTCAGCTCAACATTGTAAAAGTGTATCTCAATTTGACTTTTCAGTTCTTTTATTGAGTGTTGAATTTTGTAGCTATAGTTTTAATTTCCAAGTGGTATTTCATGTTCTGTTGGAATTTTTCTATAGCAAACGATTCTTGTTTCATATATTCAATTGCTTCTCAAATCTTTCTGATGATGTTTATAAAATATGTTTTTGTTTGTCCTTTCAAAATTACTCTTAGAGGGACTTCCCTGGTGGTCCAGTGGTTAAGATACATCCAGCAGTGCAGGGACACAGGCTCGATCCCTGATCTGGGAACTAAGATCCCACATGCCACAGAGCAACTAAGCAAATGAACCCTAGAGCCTTTGCTCCAAGAGAAGTCACCTCAAGAGAAGGTCACAGAGAAGAAGAGTAGCACCCATTCACTGCAACTAGAGAAGCCCATATGAAGCAGTGAAAACCCAGCACAGATCAGATCAGTCACTCAGTCGTGTCCGACTCTTTGCGACCCCATGAATTGCAGCACGCCAGGCCTCCCTGTCCATCACCAACTCCCGGAGTTCACTCAGACTCACGTCCATCGAGTCAGTGATGCCATCCAGCCAT
>NW_011494932.1:242874-243551 GCF_000754665.1 Bison bison bison
GTAATCAGCAGTCCCCAAATTTTTTGGCACCAGGGACCGGTTTTGTGGGAGACAATTTTTCCACCAATGGTGGGGGGTGGAGTGGGAGGTGGGGGAAGTGATGATTTCAGGATGATTCAAGCACATTACATGTACTGTGCACTTTATTTCTATTATTACTATTACATCAGCTCCACCTCAGATCATCAGGCATTAGATTCCAAGGTTGGGGACCCCTGGTCTTTATGTTGTTGTAAGGAGGTGAATCACTATTGAAGCCAGCGCTTGGGCAGCCCCTGGTGGAGGCTTTTAGAAATTCTCCACTTCCTGACTGACAGTACTAGGGTTGCCTGCTCCAAGCCTGTCTGCGCATCCAGAACTGAGCTGGCCAAATCAATGAATGGCAGCATTAAAAGGTCTGGGCTTGAGCAGAAAGGAAGGAAGAAGAGAGGAGAGGAAGGGGAGAGAACGGAAGGGAAGAGAAAATTCGTTCAGGATGATGCAAGGTGTTCAGAGACAAACGGGACTGGGACCAACTTGTTCCGTGATGAGCTGATCATCTCCCCTTATACAGGCCTTGGTGGAGCATGTGACTTAGGCAATGAAAGTTGCTCAGTCATGTCCGACTCTTTGCGACCCCGTGAACTATACAGTATACAGTCCATGGAATTCTCCAGGCCAGAATACTGGAGTGGGTA
>NW_011494932.1:243651-243989 GCF_000754665.1 Bison bison bison
GTGGCCAAAGTACTGGAGTTTCAGCTTTAGCATCAGTCCTTCCAAAGAAATCCCAGGGCTGATCATCAGAATGGACTGGTTGGATCTCCTTGCAGGCCAAGGGACTCTCAAGAGTCTTCTCCAACACCACAGTTCAAAAGCATCAGTTCTTCGGCGCTCAGCCTTCTTCACAGTCCAACTCTCACATCCATACATGACCACAGGAAAAACCATAGCCTTGACTAGACGGACCTTTGTTGGCAAAGTAATGTCTCTGCTTTTGAATATGCTATCTAGGTTGGTCATAACATTCCTTCCAAGGAGTAAGCATTCTTTTAATTTCATGGCTGCAGTCACCA
>NW_011494932.1:244089-245480 GCF_000754665.1 Bison bison bison
TATACTCTTTGATGTCTGGTTTCTTGCAATCAATGTTATGTTTTTGGAATTTAATTATGTTTTGCATGTATCAGTAGTTTTTTTTTTTCTTTTTATTACTGCATTGTATTTCATTTTGTGATGATATCGGTTTGTCTACCCAAATTATTGGCTACAATCAAAGGACCTCTGGGTTGCTTCCAGTTGAAGGCTGTTCTGAATAATACTTTGAACATTTTTCTCTGTGTCTTTTGGTGGCCAGAAGTCTCACATCTGTTGGGCATACGCTTTGGAGTAGAGTTGCCAGTTCATGAGATAGGCATACGTTTAACTTTAGCTTTTGGTAAATTCTGCCACAGAGTTTTCCAAAATGGCTGTATCAATGAACACTCTTACAATCAATGTGAAAGTTTGAACTGCTCTACGTTCTTGCCAGCCCTTGATGGTGTCCTTTACTGTATTTCTGCTCAACATTGTAAAAGTTTTTCTCAACTTGACTTTTCAATTCTTTTATCGAATGTTGAATTTTGCAACTATAGTTTTAATTTCCAAGTGTTCTTTCATGTTCTGTTGGAATTTTTCCATAGCAATGTATTCTTGTTCCATATATTCAATTGCTTCTTAAATCTTTCTGATGATGTTTATAAAAGGTATTTTTGTTTGTCCTTTCAAAATTATACTTGGAGGGACTTTCCTGGTGGTCCAGTGGTTAAGACATCACACTTTCACTGCAGGGGGCTTGAGTTCAATCCCTGGTCAGAAAACTAAGATCCTACATGCTGCACGGCATGGCCAAAAAACAAATAAATAAATTAAACAAATAAAAAAACAAACAAACAAATAAATTAAACAAAAAACAAATAAATTATTTTCTGTGTCTTAGTCTTTTAGGGCCAGCTTTGTCGTTTGTTCTTGGTATTTCTCTGTCACCTTGTATTCCATCCTCAAATGTTTGACCTCTCTTTGTCACTTGATTACAATGAAGAATGAGGATGGCTGGAAACTCTGTGTACAGCGTGGGAACTATTCATTCGCAGGCTTTGTTTTAACATGAAGAGGCAGTGTGCTGAATGTAGAACAATTCAAACTTTTTGTTGTGGGTCCTCAAAATGTCATATTATGGAGAGATTTTTTTTGTGGTGGTGGTTTCAACACTCATTCCAGCTTTCCTAGCTTTGCCCCAGACAATTTATTAAATTTCTTTAGAGAAGAGCCCTTCTTTTTTTATGCTTGGGTTAAAGACTGATCTGGGGGCTTTCTGAGGGAGGTTACCATCCATATAGAAACCTTCAATTAATCTCTGGTTTATGTCCCGTGTCTTACCTTGCCCAGTATCATACCTGCTCTCTTGGAGTCGGGAGACTGACTAGGCTAAGTTTGTTCCTCATTTGTTGAAATCCCTTTGTAGGTAT
>NW_011494932.1:245580-246174 GCF_000754665.1 Bison bison bison
TTCTAGGCTGTGGCTTAATTAGTCTCCATTGTGGCAGCTTCTAGAAACTTGGTGAAATTTTTAAGCCATTGCAGGTCCCCTCCTGTTTTGTTTGTTTTTACTTTTTAAAAATTGAGATAAATTCATATAATGTGAAATTAACCATTTTAAAGTAAACAGTCTAGTGCATTCACAACTGTTGTACAACCACTGCCTCTGTCTAGTTCTAGAACACTTTTACCATCCTGGAAGGAAACCCAGTACCCATTAAGCAGTTGCTCCCCATCCCCTCTCCCCCAATCCCTGGCAACCACCAATTTGAATTCTCTCTCTACAGATTTATCTATTTTGAATATTTTAGAGAAATGGAATCATACAATACATGATCCTTTGTGTTTGGATTCTTTCAACTAGCAAGATACTTTCAAAAGTTATCCATGGTGTAGCATGCATCAGTATTTCATTCTTTTTATACGTCTATGTGATATTCCATTGTATGTATCTCCCACAATTCATTTATCTGTTCATCTGCTGATGGATAGTGAAAGTGAAAGTCACTCAGTTGTGTCCGACTCTTTGCAACCCCATGGACTATACAGTCCATGGAATTCTCCA
>NW_011494932.1:246880-247867 GCF_000754665.1 Bison bison bison
CTACTGGAGTGGATAGCCACTCCCTTCTCCAGGGGATCTTCCCAACCCAGGGATCGAACCCATATCTCCCTCATTGCAGGCAGATTCTTTACTGACTGAGTCATCAGGGATATTTGGCTTATTCTGCTTTTGGCTATTGGATGTGATGCATGAACATGTGTGTGTTAAGTTGCTTCAGTCGTGTCTGACTCTTTGCCACTCCATAGACTGTAACCCGCCAGGCTCCTTTGTCCATGGGATTCTCCAGGCAAGAATGCTGGAATGGCTTGCCATGCTCTCCTCCAGGGAATCTTCTCAACCCAGGGATCAAACCAGTGTCTTTTACACCTACTACATTGGCAGGTGGGCTGTTTACCACTAGCGCCACCTGGGAACATGCATGTACATATATTTGTTTGGGTACTGGTTTAAGCTGGAATCAAGGTTGCCAGGAGAAATATCAATAACCTCAGATATGTAGATGATACCACCCTAATGGCAGAAAACAAAAAAGTAACAAATAGCACCTTGATGAAGGTGAAAGAGGGGAGTGAAAAAGCTAGCTTAAAACTCAACATTCAAAAAATGAAGATCATGGCATCCAGTCCCATTCCCTCATGGCAAATAGATGGGGAAACAATGGAAACAGTGATAGACTTTATTTTCTTGAGCTCCAAAATCACTGCAGATGCTGACTGCAGCCATGAAATTAAAAGACGCTTGCTCCTTGGAAGAAAAGTTATGACAAACCTAGATAGTGAATTAAAAAGCAGAGACATTACTTTGCCAACAAAGGTCTGTATAGTCAGACTATGGTTTTTCCAGTAGTCATGTATGGATGTGAGAGCTGGACCATAAAAAAAAGGCTGAGTGCTGAAGAATTGATGCCTTCGAACTGTGGTGTAGGAGAAGACTCTTGAGAGGCCCTTGGATGCAAGGAGATCAAACAAGTCAACCCTAAAGGAGATCAGTCCTGAATATTCATCAGATGGACTGATGCTGAAGCTG
>NW_011494932.1:247967-248465 GCF_000754665.1 Bison bison bison
TGAGCAGTAGTTTCAACACTCACTCCAGCTTTCCTAGCCTTCCCCCAGATAATTTATTCAGTTTCTTTAGAGAAGAACCCCTTTTTATTCATTCTTGGGTTAAAGACTGATTTGGGGGCTTTCTGGGGAAGGTTATCATCCATATAGAAACCTTTAATTAATCTCTCATCCCAGAAGGAAACCCAGTACCCATTAAGCAGTTGCTCCCCATACCTTCTCCCATAATGCCTGGCAACTACCAATTTGTATTCTGCCTCTACAGATTAATCTATTTCAAACATTTTATAGAAATGGAATCATACAATACATGATCCTTTGTGTCTGGATTCTTTCAACTAGCAGGATGCTTTCAAAAGTCATCCATGGTGTAGCATGATGCATCAGTACTTCATTCTTTTTATATGTCGATGGAATATTCCATTGTATGTATCTCCCAAAATTCATTTATCTGTTCCTGTGTTTATGGATAGTGAAAATGAAAGTCACTCAGTCGTGTCC
>NW_011494932.1:248565-249488 GCF_000754665.1 Bison bison bison
GTCCCTTGGACTGCAAGGATATCAAACCAGTCAATGCTAAAGGATATCAACCCTGAATATTCATTGGAAGGACTGATGCTGAAGCCGAAGCTCCAATACTTTGGCCACCTGTTGCAAAGAGCTGACTCACTGGAAAAGATCCCAATGCAGGGAAAGACTGAAGGCAGGAGGAGAAGGGGATGGCAGAGGACAAGATGGTTGGATGTCAACACAGACTCAGTGGACATGAGTTTGAGTGAGCTCCAGGAGATGGTAAAGGACAGAGGAGCTTGGTGTGCTGTAGTCCGTGGGGTCTCAAAGAGTCGGACACAACTGAGCAACTGAACAACAGCCAGTTTTCAGATCTTCAAACCTTCTACCAAAGAGTCATATGGTCATTCCATCTAATTTTTGAGGAACTGAAATCTGTTTTCCACAGCAGATGAATCATTTGACATTCCTAAGAACAATGTATAAGGGTTCCAATTTTTCCATATCCTCATCAACACTTGCTAGTTTTAGATTTTTTTGGGGGGTGGGGATATTAATCAGCCTAACGAGTGTAAAGTGCTACTTCACTGTGGTTTTGAGGTGCACTTCCCCAATAACGAATGAATTTGAGCATTTCTCCCATTCTATCTTGCTGTCAGGTTATATTATTTTGTTCTTTCATGATGATTTCAAAGGGCAGAAGAGATATGAAAACAGATATGTGCAACCTAAGACTCCTCTCAGTGGAAGCCTTCTTGCCCCAGTGGCTGAGAGGGTGGCGCTTCAGGGCCATACGCACCTTCAGGGCTTGCCTCAGTTACAGAGAACCTCCTTGCCCAAGGTCACAGCCCTCTGAGGGTAACCACATTCAATGACTTCTCAAAGTGATGTACAGATACTTGGACATCTGGCCGTAATTTGAGACAACTCTGAAGGCCAGTCCTAGCTCTAGA
>NW_011494932.1:249588-251501 GCF_000754665.1 Bison bison bison
CGTGGTATTTGCCCAGGCCTGTATCACTGCTCGATTGATCTTTCTGTCCACTCTTGCTGCCTTCCCACCCTTTCCACAGGTATTTTTCCTAAAAGCACTTCCTGATAAACATCCTGCACACTTAACTCTGTTTTAGAGTCAGCTTTCTGATGAACATATCCCATGCATGTTCAGTCACTTCAGTTGTGTCTGACTCTTTGTGACCCCGTGGACTGTAGCCCACCAGGCTCCTCTGGTCCATGGGATTCTCCAGGCAAGGATATTGGTGTGGGTTGCCATGCTCCCCTCCAGGGGATCTTCCCAACTCAGGGGTCGAACCCACATCTCCTGCATCTCCTACGTTAAAGGTGGATTATTTACCCACTGAGCCACCTGGGAAGCCCAAACCCAACCCATACAAGACAATAAATGCATGTGTCTGGATAGTTAATTAGAGTTTGAAATTTAGTTAATTTAATTTGGTAGTGTACCAATAATTATTTCTTTAATATTCCAGAAATGAATTTAAGATGTGCTTGTATAAACTATTTTATATAGAAAGATTTGGGGCTGTGTGCTTTGGATGCCCTTATGAAATCTCATGAGCTACAAAGTAGTGCCAATCCTGAGACACCCAAGCTCTGATTTTATGTTTCCACCTAAATATTTTAGTTTTTAGAGAAACTAAGTTCAGTTCAGTCGCTCAGTCATGTCCAACTCTTTGTGAAACTAAGTCACTCCCTTAAAAACTGCTCAATGAACTGGAGCCACTGTATGAGTGCAGCTGATACGGAGGAGGGCATTTCACATTCTGGTCTGTTGGGGTGTTTAAGTGCTTAAAAAAATTAGTTTTGAAATTTTAAGTCATGAGAATCATTAAAATCAAGGGTGTCTACAGCAATGAAGGCTGCTTTGTGTTCCTGAAATTGGATTATGTGTTCAACAATGTCCGTCTTCAGCATTTGCTTTCACTTTCCTCCACTATCATCTCCCTTTACTTCTGCATTTCATTTTTCAAAGCACTTCCACACCTGCCTGAGTTTTTTTAGGGTCTCCCTAGGAAGGAATCTGACCTTGCAGTCAAAGGCCTATTCATTATATGAATGAACAATGTTGTATTTATCTTGTAATGTTTCACAAGTTACCACAAATTTAGTAACTTAAAACAACATACATTGGACTTCCCTGGCAGGTGAGTGGTAAAGAATCTGCCTCCTAATGCAGGAGACATGTGTTTGATCCTAGATCTGGGAGGATCCCACATGCTGCAGAGCAACTAAGCCCATACACCACAACTACTGAGCCTGTGCTTCAGAGCTTGGGAGCTACACTACTGAGCCCATATGTCCTAGAGCCTGTGCTCCACAACAAAAGAAGCCAAGACAATGGGAAGCCCACATACCACAACTAGAAAGTAGCCCCTACTTTCTACAACTAGAGAAAGTCCACGCAGCAACCAAGACCCAGCAGAGCCATACATAAAATTTAAAATAAACAAATAAATTTTAAAAAATTTAAAAACACCCCACATTTATTAGTTCACAGTTTCCATGGATCAGGAGTCCAGAAACAGCTTAGCTGGATCCTTTGCTCAGGGTGTCACAAGGCTGCATTCCCTTGTGGAGCACAGAGTCTTCTGTCAGGCTCACGTGGTTATTGGCCAAATCCATTACCCTGTGGTCCTATGACTGAGATCTTTTGGCTTCTTAATGAATGTTGCCTGGAGGCGGCCCTCAGGTGGCAATTTTCTAAATAGACACTGGGGTCCTTGGGTCGGCTCAGAGCTTCCTGAAACATTAGAGGCCAGACTTCGGGGAAGGAAAAGGCAGCCACCAATGCAAGGGCTACAAGGAGATCAGACCAGTCAATCCTAAAGGAAATCAGCCCTGTATTCATTGGAAGGACTGATGCTGAAGCTGAAACTCCAATATTTT
>NW_011494932.1:251601-252754 GCF_000754665.1 Bison bison bison
GGGCTGGCCCATCCTAAAGGATTCGGCATGGTCTAGTCTGGTGAGTGCAGGTGGAAGCTGGCCCTTCCTAGGCAGGGCAGGCAGGGGAAAGCCAGCCAGGCTGCAGTGTGAACAGGTACCCTGCGGGGACCTGAGGAAACAGCAAAGCAGGTGCTGTGGCAATGGTAGCAGGCCTCCTGCAATGACTGCATTGTGGCTACCAACAGATTAGGTTCCTTATCATGGAAGTTCACCCTGTGCCTCCACTTCCTGGCTGTGTGATAGAGTGAGTGATTTAGCCCCTCTGAATTGCAATTTCTGGATCTGTGAAATGGGAATGATAGTAGCATCTAGCTCACAGTGTTCATGTGAGGAGAAAATTAGCACGTGTTCTGGGCATAGGAAACCCTCAGTAACAATACTAACATGTATGGATTATTGTATGCAAGAAAAGATCTCCAATCTGCCTGGCATTCTGCTAGGTTCTTACACTGGGAGAGGTGAGTCAGAGACAGAGAGAGGATTGTGACATCCTTCTCAACCCTAAGCCCCAGACAGACACTGAATGATTTTTGCCATCAAAGAGTTGTGACTGTCACTTCTCCCACCTCCTACCTGGTCCCCATCTCCTGTTTCCCCTCCAGCCACACCAACCACTGTGCCATTGGCTCACACTGTCAGCATGCTCTCCACAATGAATGGTCCCTCACTTCTTTCAAGTTTTTGTTCAAATGAGACTTTACTATTGAGGCTTTGCCTGGTCACCCCATAGAAAATAACACGAAATTCCCCATGCCCGCCCCCCCCAAATTATTTGGTCATTTATTGTCCACAAGCTCAACCAGGGTAGGGACTTAGAACTCACAAGCCGCCAACAGTGCTCAGGATACATATCTGGTGTACTTCATAAGTGTTGAACAAATGCATAGGAGAGGAGTCCTTTTAGATGGAGCAAGGTGGGCTCTCAAAGGACACTATGGAAGGAGAATGGCATTAGGGCTTATCTGCAGGGAGAAATATGACTTTTATAGACGGAAGAGGGAAGGGAAGGGCTTCTAGGTGAAAAGCATTGCAGGAGCAAAGGCAAAGAGGCGGGAAACTGCTGGTTGAGGACAGTGGTTGCAACGGAAATCTTTGAGGACACCTGGAAAGAGCCCCTGTGCTCCTGTCTTAC
>NW_011494932.1:253366-255016 GCF_000754665.1 Bison bison bison
GTGCCTCCCGCGGACCCGCGGCGCCAGGCAACGCCACAGGTGCGTCCTTCGTCCCCATTGCGCGGCTCGGTCGTCTCTCCTTCCCTGGCTACGTCCCTCCTTAACTCCCTCGCTCCTTCTCTCCTACCATTCCGTCCATGCTTCCTCCCCTCCCTCCTACGGACCATCGCTTCTCCCCTCCCTCCTGCCCTCCCTCCCTGTTCTTTCTCTCCATCCTTCCCTCCCTCCCTCATCCAGGCTTGAGGCCATGGCCAGAGCCTAACCTTGCCACCCAGGACTGGGGCTTCCACTGCGCGTCCGCTTCCACTCTCCCTGGCTTGGCTGACTGGGCTGTCAAGGCTCTGGTGCCAGCCTTAGGCCTCTTGGCACCCTAGCATCTGCCACTGGTGGGGGTTAAGTGTCAGTCCAGGTGATCTCACTGCAGCCCCTCCCCCGTGCAGATCCTCTGAATGTCCTTCTCATCATCGTGGATGACCTACGCCCCTCCCTGGGCTGTTATGGGAACAAGCTCATAAGGTCCCCAAACATCGACCAACTGGCCTCCCGCAGCCTTCTCTTCCAGAATGCCTTTGCCCAGGTATGTCTGGGCACCTCTGGGTGTGCCCCCCTCCCAATGTGCACTGAGGGTTGTGGGATGGCATCTCTTTATTAAAGGGGAGCATGGTCTGGAAAATGGTGGTTGAGAAACCTGGTTGTCCACTGGCAAGACAGCTGGTTGCCTTCAAGGGGTACTTCTCCTGGGGTGGAGGGTGTGCCCTGGCCCTGTCGTGCTCAGGCCAGTCCTGCTCAGCTTTCTCCCCACATTGGGGATTGCCTGGTGCTGAGAAGGGGGGTGCTGCCATGGTGGTCCTCCCCCCTGTGCCCCCAAGACCCTGCCCGCTCCAGGCCCCCGAGAGACGCCATCAGGCAGGACACAGTCATCTGCTGGATGGAGGGGCTGAGGCCTTCCGTTCCTCTTGGGAAAGACTTCTTTCTGGCATGAGGCCCAAATCCAGCTGGTTGGCTTTGAGATTTGCATGACTCAGCCACCAAGCTGTTAGCTGAGGACCCGGGAGGTTGCCTGGTTACCTTTTAGCTGCCAGACGTTGTTTTCCTCTGAGGACGTGTCCTTCTGCTTCTGCTCCCTACCAGCAAGCCGTGTGCGCCCCGAGCCGCGTGTCCTTCCTCACTGGGAGGAGACCAGACACTACCCGCCTGTATGACTTCAACTCCTACTGGAGGGTGCACGCTGGAAACTTCTCCACCATCCCCCAGTACTTCAAGGAGAACGGCTACGTGACCATGTCTGTTGGAAAAGTCTTTCACCCTGGTACTGCTTGCCCTGCAGAGTCTGGGCTCTCTCTTTTTTCGTGCCTGGGGACTGGAGACCCCTCCTGGGGTTGGCGCTCTCTCTGCAGAGGCCTTTTTGGGCTCGGTGGACACCTTGTTAGTCACTGACATCTTTGTCCAAAGTAGCACTTCTCACCTTGACTTTGTGTTCTCACCCAAATGAGAAATGGTAGAAGAGCTTTTCCTTCCTTTCAGATACTGGTGATGGGGGGGAAGGAAGCAGGGGCCAGCACTGCCTGTGAGTCCAGCTCTGCACCTGACCCCCTGTACTCCAGGCTCCCTGGCAGTAAAGGGGGTCAGGTGCAGAGCTGGACTCACAGG
>NW_011494932.1:255116-255735 GCF_000754665.1 Bison bison bison
TACTCCAGGCTCCCTGGCAGTAAAGTAAGATAAGGGCAGCTCTGTTGACTTGCCCAGTGAAGAGGCTGCAGTTTTGTGGGGGTTGTCTGCCCACTGTCTGTGAGTTAGGTCAGAAAGAGGAGAGTGAGCTGGTACCAGGGTCTCTGACTTTCAGCACTACCTGGTGAACTAGCTCTCTTTAATGCCAAAATGAGAATGCTGAAGCACATACTTTATTTTTTTTTTTTACCTTGAAGTAATTCATGGTTATTTTGCAAAAAGTTGGGTGGAAAAGAAGGAAAGTATAAAGAATATAAATTACTTGTACTTGTTGCACATGGAGAAGAGCTGTATTTTGATGAGTGCATTATTTTTCTGATTTGAGATTTGCCTGTATATACAGTTATATACTGTGAGTGTTTTAAGCACAAACATTTCCCCACGTAGTGACTCTTCACACCATCATTTTTAATGGCAGCATGGTGGTCTAACAGAGACATGCACAGTAGTTTAGTCCCCCTTGTTTTCAGGTTCTCTCACTTCCACCTTCCATGGGATGAGCATCTCTGGAGGCAGAGTGAACTGCTGATGGGCAGTAGCACTGGGGTGCGGGCCCCTGGCTTCCAGTCCCAGCTCTGCC
>NW_011494932.1:255835-256121 GCF_000754665.1 Bison bison bison
TCATCCAGTCGTGTCCAAATCTTTGTGAGCCCATGGACTGCAGCACACGAGGCTCCCCTGTCCATCACCAACTCCCGGAGCCTGCTCAAGCTCATGTCCATTGAATCCGTGCTTCCATCCAACCATCTCATCCTCTGTTGTCCCGTTCTCCTCCTGCCTTCAATCCTGCCACTGCTTAGCTGTGCAGTTGACCTCAGGCAAATCATTCATCATCTTTGATCCTCCCATTCCTCCTCTGGGAAGCTGGAGTGGCAGCTGCCTTGATTCCCTTCCCAGGGGAGCATGG
>NW_011494932.1:256221-257295 GCF_000754665.1 Bison bison bison
CAAGTCCCATTCCCCTCGCTTCCTGTCTGGTTGGCATCCAACAAGGCACCCCCTTCATGGAACCTCCCCTGGCCTAGCCATCCCTGGTTGTGCCCGTGCCTCTGCTGCCTTCCTCGTTGGGTGGGGAGAGGTGCCAGTGAGAGCTCTTCCGGGCCAGGTCCAGCGCTCAGGAAGAAGCCCAGAGGGACAGCTCTTGTGGGGACTTATTGTCATCTGGCCTAGCTCCTAATCTTATACATGAGGAGACTGAGGCCAGAAGAGGGGGTTGGCCCTTCCCCAGTTGTGTGCAAAGTGTACATTTTGGGTGGGGAGGGCATTGAGGGACTCGCTATGCTGTATTTAATGACTTTTCCTTTTCCCCCCCAAGGCATATCTTCCAATCATAGTGATGATTCTCCATATAGCTGGTCTGTTCCACCTTATCATCCCTCCTCTGAAAAGTATGAAAACACCAAGGTGAGGCTCTGAAAGGGGTACTGTTTTGAAGAGGAACCTCTTGTTCTCTGTTTAACAAAGTCAACTATTGCATGTATTCTATGTTCTTTCTAGCTGGTTCTATGGTGAGCTTTGTGGCTTTGGTTGGTGATCATGACTTGACAGAGACAAGTGTTAGGATCTTTGGCATTAGGTCCAGTGGAGAGGTGGCTGAGTTTTTAGAAGCTGGCTGGGATGTGTCACTCTAGAAGCTTCTGCTCTAATGTTCTTATTTAATGGGCGTGGGCAAGACTTATTTAATGGCTCTTTTGTGTTCCTGGATAAAGCTCTGTGCAGAGGATTAGAGGAGATGCTGAGACATGGAAGGGAGAAGACAGACCTGTGCACTGAGTGTCTCAGCCCAGATGGGGAGGAAGGCTTTCCAACTGTCTGTCTTCTCTGTCTCGTGCCTAATGGATGTGTTCTGGTGCTGATACCTTTGATAGGGGCTTTAAAATTTTAGAGCATTATGAAAAAAAGGACTCTATAAAGAAACTTAATGATGGTTCAGAGGAACCACCCCCCCCATGTATAAATGCAACTAAAACTCACATTTAAGAAATTCAGAACATCAGCTAGAGCACTGAGAAATGACATGTT
>NW_011494932.1:257395-258048 GCF_000754665.1 Bison bison bison
GGGGGTGCATTGGGAGCCCAAGCTCTGTCCCACGGAGCACTTATCAGGAGGGGCTGCAAAGTTGGGAGTTTTGAAGGCGAATCTGCCAGGAATCATGTTATGTGGCCAAAAGGCTCGCAGCACTAGAACTTTCTGCTCCCATCTTGACACCCTTGCCTGAGCACCACTGGAGGGAGAGTCCAGGAAAGGAGACACAGTGGAGGGGAGATGGTGCTTCAGGACGGGGGCCTCCTTCCTCCCAAGAATGAGCTCATGGAATTGTCTTAGTGGGGACGAGGAATGCAGCACTGCAGCCCTTCTGGAGACACCTTTTTCAAGAGGGTCTTTGTTCTCAAGAACCTGTTCTGTCAGGGAGAGGCCTGCCCGAGGCTGACTTGGCCTCCTCGACTGAGTGCCTGGCCACCGCCCTGATCCTCTGGCAGGCTGGGGGCGGGCTTTTCTCATGGGTGTCACTTCCCCAGGGAGAAAACAGGCTGGGTAGGTCAGGTCACTCGCCCAAGGTTGCATGGGCATGGAGGGCAGCGCTGGGGTTTGGAGCAGGTCTGAGCCATGTCTCGGTGCCTGTGGTGTTGAGAAGCTCTCTGCCTTTGCCTCAGGCCCACCTTGCCCAGCTCGTCATGGCAGTCCCCTTGTGTGCCCGTGTTGCCCTCTCA
>NW_011494932.1:258148-258513 GCF_000754665.1 Bison bison bison
AGAGCCACCATGTGGGAGAAGGGTATGGATTGGCGGAGATTGGTAGGGTGCAGAAGAATTTTCTAAATTTGTGACAACTTTTATTTCAGAATACAGTGAAAGCCAGAGGGCTCTGACCTTTGGCCGGTGGCTTGAGTGTTAACAGAATGAGGTTGAAAGACTGCATCTCAAGCCTTCTGTTCCCTGAGGTCATCTCCCTCCTTTTAGTGGCCTCACAAATGCCAGGTCCCTGAAGCCATCCTTCATATCATTCTCACAGTGATGGGTCTGACTGTACCACATCCCCAGGGGTGCTGCAGACCATGTGAGCATGGCGGCTGAGTGGGTGCTGAGAGGCAGGGGGGTTTCTGGCAGGGGGGGGGGGG
>NW_011494932.1:258765-259533 GCF_000754665.1 Bison bison bison
GACGGGGGGGCGGGGGAAAGGCAGGCCTGTGAAAGGATGCTCTCCAGTGAGATGTGGCAGCAGCTGCCACTGCCTCTGCGTGTTTGTGAGGTAGAAACCATGGTCCAAACTGAAATTGGCCTTGTGGCCAACGTGGCCACTTTAGGAAATGAAGCAGTAGTTTCAGTTCCATCCTGTGCATGATGTACATGAGGACCTCGAAATTCTACCAACTATCACTTTATCCAGTTAAGTGTAGCCCTGTCACTTAGAAGCTTTAGTCTGGCTTTGAGATTGAAAACTTTTTTGTTTTCATTTCCCTAATGACATTAAGTATCTCTACATGTAATTACTTTGGGGAAATATGTATTCAAGTCCTTTGTCTATTTTTTTTGTTGAGTTGGAGACAGCTATTTTTTTAATCGTTAGTTTACTTGGGTTTCCTTTAATTAATTATGGTGTAGAGACAGAAGATATACAACAGGAAGCTAAGTGCTGGTGGACTTCTGGCCTCTGCCTGGAAAACAAGAAACACTTCTGTGTTTCAGTACTGCTTCCTGTGTGCCTGTCTAGTCTGGATGACTAATACTTAATGTTCTGGAGGTAAAAAAGCTGAATTGGTTGTGTGAAACTCTCATGGCTTCTGTTTCTTGCATTTACAAAGCTGATTTTGTATGTTTTGTTTTGAAAGACCTGTAGGGGACCAGATGGAGAACTCCATGCCAACCTGCTGTGCCCCGTGGATGTGGTGGATGTGCCTGAAGGCACCCTGCCTGATAAGCAGAGCAC
>NW_011494932.1:259633-260270 GCF_000754665.1 Bison bison bison
TACTCAGTGGTGGGATGCTGGGTTTCAGAGGTCAAGGCTAAGAAGTAGACTTAGGATAGTAATCTAGTTGGAAACGCTGGGTCTTCTACTTCCTCCACTGGAGGGTTTTTTCCTTGGATACAGTGAGTCATGTAGTGGTGGATGGTGAAATCATCATGGAGAAGGGTGGCAGAGCCGGCCACCCTAGCCCGTGCTAAGCAATGATCCCTGAGACACCCCTCCAGGGGCTGTGCAACCCTGGTCAACTTAACTGCCTTTCCCCCGAGCTTTGAAACACAGGGTCCTGTGTGGTTTGTTTGAGCCTAAAATCCTGTGCTTACATGCATATTATTTAGAGTATTTAGTCACTTCTTTTGTAGAATATTTTTCAGTTTTCCCTATCATGTTTTCCCCGGGCTTAAGCAGCCCATCCTTTTGGTTTCACAAAGCATGCCCGTCGTTTGTGATGGGAGTGGAGACCAGAGGCTGCTCTCTGATGCTGTGGTTGTCTGCCTTTGACTGGCCCAGGGCATCGGGCCTTCCTCGCAGGACCTGTCAGTCCCCTTGCCAGAGGGGGACTCACTTCTGTGTCCCGTGGAGAAGGACTTAGCCTACCCCTGGGCCTGCTCGTGAGGTTGGACCTTTGCCCAGCTTTGGG
>NW_011494932.1:260840-261271 GCF_000754665.1 Bison bison bison
AAAATCCCATGGACTGAGGAGCCTTGTGGGCTACAGTCCATGGCGTCACAAAGAGTCAGACACGACTGAGCGACCTCACTTCACTTCACTTCAGAGTTTGCGAGGCTGAGGGGTCAGTTTCTGTGTACATGGTCATCTCCTGGGACTCATAAGGATATGTGAAGGAGACAGAAAAGAATAGTAAGAGGCATATCCATCCACTGTGATCTGTGCCCAAAAGTGAAAACTGATTTGGTGATTTGCCCCGAAAGTGGGAATTTGGCTGTGGCTGTGGAAGGCACTAGTGGTGAAGAACCTGCCTGCCGATACAGGAGACATAAGAGATGCAGTTTCAATTCCTAGGTCGGGAAGATCCCCTGGAGAAGGGAAATGGCAACCCACTCCAGTATTCTTTCCTGGAGAATCCATGGACAGAGGAGCCTGGAGGCTCT
>NW_011494932.1:261371-262134 GCF_000754665.1 Bison bison bison
CTGGTCAAGGCCCTGGGCCCTGAGGCTTTCATGAGCCTCCGCTTCCCAGCTGGCAGCGTGGCATAAATGTCAAATAACTCATTGCTGGGGGAATGACTCACATCCTGTGTGACTGAACTAGGGCTGTTCCTGGTGTCCCCCAGACTGTCCCCTTTGCTGTGTCTCATGTGCTTTCACTGTTATAATCGTAACCTGTGAGCTCTCCCAGTGACTGTCTGAACACGAGAGTGGTTCGGGGAGCTGGCAACACCTCTCCACATGTTTTCTAGTTGGAGGGGAGGTGGTGACAGAAATAGGAGGGCATTGGTCCCTATGAAGGAAGAGAGCTGTTACTGATTGGTTTGCAGGAAACCAGTCGAGTGATTTCATTAGCACTGGCATCTCGTGACAGTGACTTTCAGAGGGGGAGACACCTGTGTCAGTGCATCACAGATTGAGAGAAGACGTCCAGCATGTGCCTTTGCCAGAAGAGTGACATCCTGGTGGCTTTGTGTGCTTTTCCCCCAAGGAATTTCAGAAGCTGTATCCCTTGGAGAACGTCAGCCTGGCTCCTGACCCCCAGGTCCCCACTGGCCTTCCTCTGGTGGCTTATAACCCCTGGATGGACCTCAGGCAGCGGGAGGACATCCAAGCCTTAAATCTCAGTGTGCCCTATGGCCCGATTCCTGCTGACTTTCAGGTACCAAGTTTCTATGTGTGAAGCATCCTGTGGAGCACAGGGGCCAGGGATGGATGTGCTGGGTGGATCAACAGATCTCCCCTT
>NW_011494932.1:262234-263266 GCF_000754665.1 Bison bison bison
TGGCTGGGGCCCCAGGGTGGAGATAAAGCCTGGGTGACCCTCACTGATGGGAGATGATGTTGAATCCAGGTGACAGTCTGTCAGGTGGAGGGTGGTTGGCGACTCCTGTGCCAGCTGAAACTCTGGATTTGCTGGTCCTGGTGAGTCCCCTCTGTGGGAAAGCTGACACATGTCCCTGTTGGTGTCAGGAGGTGGCTTAGTGAATGGGGCCTTGGTGCAGAGGGAGCGGGGCACGTACACGGCCAGCGCTGTCCAGCTGCTGTGTCTGGGGTCCATTTGTCATGATGTGGGGGTAGAGCAATTCCAGAGTTAGAATCCTTGTGCTGACTTTCCAGCCCCCCTTCCCTGAAGTGCAAAGTGGATGTTGAGGACACTCTTTCTGGAATATTCCATATGTGGCCCTGCCCTTCTGTTACACATGAACACTCCATCAGGCCCTCTACATGGGAAGGCAGACAACAGTGTTTTCACACTGTCTTCCTGTTGGAATTGCCAGGTGTGCTTTGTGGGAAATGCAGGTTCTCGGACTCCACTCCCAGCTTCCAGCTCTCTGAGTCAAAGTGGGGCGAGAACACCATGCAGCCCACAAGTTTTTATGGGAATTCTGATGCAGGCGGCCCAGGAAGACACTGAAAACACGATCTCCTTCCTTCCCGTGAAAAAGGCAGGGGCAGAGTCAGGCCAGCAGACACTTTCTGCTCCAGGAGCCACTTGGGCTGAGAGTCTGGGGAGGGTGCACCGTAGGCAGCTTGTTGGAGAGAATGTGGCTATGATCTCCTGCCAGGTGACAAACGGCCCAGAGGAGAGGCCTGCTCATGGCCGCCCTTAGGGTTGAGTTGTATCCCTCAGGAAGATCTGTGACAGTCCTGACCCCCAGGTCTTCAGAATGTGACCTTGTTTGGAAGATGTAACATGGGTGAGCTCATGCTGCCATAAGCCAGGCCCACATCCACTGTGACGGGTTCTCATTAGAAGAGGAGAGAGACAGGAGAAGGACTCCATGGGTGGCTAGGGCAGAGGCTGGAGCCCTAG
>NW_011494932.1:263366-265567 GCF_000754665.1 Bison bison bison
CAGTTTCAATTCCTAGGTCGGGAAGATCCCCTGGAGAAGGGAAATGGCAACCCACTCCAGTATTCTTTCCTGGAGAATCCATGGACAGAGGAGCCTGGAGGGTTATATTCCATGGGGTCACAAAGAGTCAGACACGACTGAGCAACTTATCACACACACATGTGGAGGCGAGGGTATGGGGAGGGAATGAGGGTTCTGTTCTTGTTGAAAATGTCACCAAGGGCACCAAAGGGCTGGGGCTCAGAGGGGCACTCAAACAAGCACTGTATCTGGGTATGCCATACACATTAAATCGTAGTCACTTGCATTACTATTTTTATCTGCAGCGGAAAATCCGCCAGAGCTACTTTGCCTGTGTATCCTATTTGGATACACAGGTCGGCCACCTCTTGAGTGCTCTGGACGACCTTCAGCTGGCCAGCAGCACGATTGTGGCACTTACCTCGGATCATGGTAAGTGTTTTGAATGGCCCTGGCAAGTCACTCAAAGCATCTGAACTTGTCTGTGAAAACTTCCCTAACTTGCGTGAAATAGGTGTATATTCTCTTCTGTGAATCAGCAGTGCCCTGAGTCGGCAGTCTTGGGTGCTTTTGTGTCTACCTTGTTAGACCCAGGACTTCTCTCCATGGAGGCCAGGCCTCTTTTGAGTCGAAGTATCTTGGCTGGTGGAGGTGGGTGGGCAGGATGGACCTCATACTAACCTTTCTTTCTTGGTGAACTCAGCAGGAGCCCCCCATTTCTCACTGAGAGGGTTGGAATGACTCTTAGTTTGTCTGAGGAGGGTGCAGAACAATGCTGGCAGAGCCCAACATGGCCTTCAGGCCTGAGCCTCGCTGTCCTCTCTGCTGGGATCCTGGGGTTCACTACTATGGGTCTCTAAGGCAGTTTCTCACTTGTTCCAATAATGAAAATATATTTTTAAAAGAATTCTTTTCTGGGGTGTGTTTGGGGCCAGTGAGCTCCTTTCCCCATGTTCCTGTGCTTCAGTTATCCACTCACAGCAGTCTTGTTGGTCTCATCCTCACCCACACGCCCATCCCCAAATTGTTTTGAAGCCAGGCTCAGGTAATTAAGTTTTCTAAACAGTATCTCTAATAAATTTGGCTCTTTTGAAGTTTGACTATACTACTATTGTCCTACTTAGAAACAGGAAAATAATTCTTTAATATTGTCAGATATGAAGTGGGACAATTTTAGATCATAGCATGTGTTCACTGTGATGAGAAAGAAGCACACAGAGCACACTGCCCTTTATCCTACTTGCCCAGAGCTAACTGGTGCTGACGGATAGCCATCCATCCTTCAGTCACGCATATACGTGGGACTGTATGTCATGAGTGTGTATGTGCATAATGTATAGCTGTAAAACATGGCAAGATCAATTGTGCTTGTGTCCTGTTTTGTTCCCTGGTTTGTTTTTTCCACTTAATGTCATAGACAGTTCTCTATGTCATTTCTCACAAGCCTACCTTACCTCATAAAGACCCATATTATTTTGTTAAGTATGGAGGTGTCATAAGTTTTCACTGTTTCCCTAATGATCTGCCATCAGCTTCAGAACCCCCTTCTCAGTGCCCAGTTTCCTCCTCCAGTACTACCATGGCCCCTGCAGCCCTGTGAAGCCCAGGCCAGCTGGAAGCTAGCTTCTGCTCTGAGGCAATTGCACTTGATGACAAATGGCCCTTCCCAAAGGGCCCTCCTGGGACTGCCTACATCTGAACCACAGAAGCCTTCTTGAACCTGTGCATGGCAGCTTGACGTGATTTTGTTTATTTTTTAATATGAAATACTTAATGTACTGCTGCTACTGCTAAGTCAATTCAGTCGTGTCCGACTCTGTGCGACCCCATAGACGGCAGCCCACCCAGCTCTGCCATCCCTGGGATTCTCCAGGCAAGAACACTGGAGTGGGTTGCCATTTCCTTCTCCACTGTGTGAAAGTGAAAAGTGAAAGTGAAGTCGCTCAGTCACATTTGACTCGTAGCGACCCCATGGACTGCAGCCTACCAGGCTCCTCCATCCATGGGATTTTCTAGGCAAGAGGACTGGAGTGGCTTGTCATTGCCTTCTCCGACTTAATGTACAGTCTCTCTCTTTTATATTTTTTATATCAAAAATAGCACTCAAAGTGATTGGAAATTGCCAACTTGGGGTATTCAAGCTGTCTTTTACAAGAGGTATTTTAAAGGAGGCTTAGGAG
>NW_011494932.1:265744-272524 GCF_000754665.1 Bison bison bison
AGTTGTTTTTAAATCAAGGTTAAGCATGTGGAACCAGAAGTTATTTTCTTTGGTCTGTGGTGTGTCGTAAAAATTGAAAAAGATACGCATGTCTTTTTAAATGTGAGAAACTGTGCTCCAGTCTCACAGATCTTGTTTTTGTGGTACACACTCACAAGTGCAGATCTGAGCTTGTGTGACTTGAGTCAACAATGACTCCACCTCCTACCTTTCTGTGTGGTAATTCTAGCAGAATTTCTTCTAGATGGTGAGTTTTTGCTTCCTCTGGCTTTTACAAGAGGGAATGAAATGGTGTCTAACTGAAGTGAGCAAGCCATGAGGTGCTGATTCATTTCTGTCATGCTCTGATTTTTATGACCAGGATGGGCTCTGGGTGAACACGGAGAATGGGCGAAATACAGTAATTTTGACGTCACTACACGAGTGCCTCTGATGTTCTATGTTCCCGGAAGGACAGCCCCGCTTCCGGTGGAAGGCGAGAAGTTTTTCCCTTATCTCGACCCTTTTGATTCCGTCTCAGAAGTGCCAGAGCCAGGTATGGAAATGCAGAAGTGATGCTACTTGACAGCAGGGATGCCTTTAGTTGGTACAGAAACCCCCTCACCACCCAGCACAGGCCTTTCTACCTAGGGCAGGGGAGCGGCAGTGCCAGAGTTGATGAGGGTGGCTCCTGTTCATAGGGGGCTTGGAAGGGAGAGGGGTAGAGCAGGGGCCACCCCAAGATGGGGAGAGCCATCATGGAGGTGACAGGAGTGTGCTCTGAGCTCAGGGCAGGGGGCAGGGGCTTCCCCCTTACAGATGAGCAGAAGTTCATTACCTGCGTCCTTCTGGCTGGGACTCAGCCCTCTGCAAGGGAACGTTAGCCACCTCAGCTCCTCCATCTGGTGTGGTGCCAGGTCTGTCCCATCAGTGGCTCTTGTTTAAATTTTTCTTGGTTTTAGTCCATCGTTCTGGCCTTTTTGGATCTTTCCAAGTTTGCTCTCTACTGCCCAGTTTTTTCCTGAACCTTTGATTTCTGTGTGTTGCATGCACTGTCTTCTTTCATGTCATTGATAAAAATGTTAAACAGTTTGAAAACATGACCATAGCCCTTTATTTGCTGGGAGAAATCTTCTGACACGTTGAGAATCCTTTTTGAAACTTCAGAGGGGAGGTGTTGAGCAGCTTATAGATTGATGTTGCTGCACCGTCATCCCATTTCTTTCCAAATTTTCTCTCAAGCCTGTATATCTTCTTTGATCATTGGACTTGGATTTCCAATAGCCAGTCTAACATGCTCAAAGCTGAATATTTGACCTTTGACTTTAAGCCTTTGACACTCTTCCCCTTCTCAGGAAATGGCAGTGGTTGCCCGGGCCAGAAAACCATGCTGATAGTGGCCCATCAAAACCATGCTGATAGTGGCCCGTCTTTTCTCTTACGGTCTGTACGTGATGAGCAGTCTTTCAGCCCTCCTGCCACCATTCATTCAGAATCTGTCTACACCATTTCTCCCACTTACCGCTGCCATCATGCACCACGCTGCCACCTTCTCTTGGTAAAACCTCCTGGCTTGTGCCCTTGATCCCTAGAGTTTTTCCTCAGTGAGCCTGATGTTAACAGCTTCAGTGAGCTTGTTAAATCCCAAACAGGTGGCTTCAGAACCCTACTCTGGGGCCTCCTACACGCCTGTCTCAACTCTGAGTGAAAAGTTATTACAATGGCCAGCTGTCACCTGGGCTCCTTGTATCTCCCTGAACTCATGTTTTTCAAGTATCCAGGGCAGCTATCTTGTACAGTGTTCCGCAGTCTGGGTTTGTCTGACTGCTTTCTGAGAATTAGATTCAGGGTGAACCCTTTGGACACATGCTGCACACTGTGAGGTTGTGGGTTCCACCTGTATACCACTGGGGACACTTCATGGTGGCCTGTGCCCTTATTAGTGAAGTCAAGCTGGACTGTCTGGTTAAGGTGGTTTTGTTAGACAGGCCTCGCCATTGTAAAGGTATCTTTTAAAAAATATTCTTTACCTTTATTTTTATTTTACTTACAAACCAAATATGTTGGAAATAAAATTGAGCCATATAAAGCAAACTCTTAAAGATCCAAAAAGGCTAGAGTTATGGCCCAGAGTAACAGTAAATTTTAACAGGAGTCACAATAAAGTACAAGATTTAGCCTTTAAAGATAAATCAACAACAATGAGATATCATTTCATACCTGTTAGAATGGCCTTTATCAAAGCAGACAGAAAATGGCAGCACTGCCAAGGGTGTGGAGAAACAGGAGCCCTCAGGCCTTGCCAGTGGAGATGTGAAATGATCCAGTCCCTGTGTAAAAGTTTGGTGGGTCCTCAAAAAGTTAAACATAGAACAGTCGTGTGACTTGGCAGTTCCACTCTTAGGTATGTATCCCACAGAACTGAAACCAGGTACTCCAAGAAAACTATGCATAAAAATTTTCATAGCATTATTAGTAGCCCAAAGGTGGTTGCAACCCAAGTGCCCATTGACAGATGAATGGATAAGCAAAACATGGCACATCCATACAGTGGGCTATCATCCAACCTTAAAATGGAAGGAAACTGATGTGTGCTATGACCCGGGTAGACTTGGAAGACATGATGCTAAATGAAAGAAGCCAGGCACAAAAGGACAAACACTATGTGATTCCATGTCTGTGAGGTGCCTAGAGCAGTAGACACACAGAGACAGATAGTAGAAGGGTGGTGCCAGGAGCTGGAGGTGTCATTTCACAGGGACAGTTTCAGCTGTGCAAGGTGAAGATAGTTCTGTGCTGGGTGGTGGGCATGGCTGTACAACAGTGGGAACATCCTGAGTGCCCCTGACCTGGGCACAAAAAACTGGTCACAGCAGTAAATTTCATGTTGTTTGTAATTTACAATAATAAGAAGGAGATGGATGAGATGCAGATATCCAGAAAGGAGGGATCGGCCGGGCAATGCTGTGAGGCTGGGAACAGACTGTCCTCAACAGACTTTCCCCAGCAGTCTGAGCCTTGCCTGAATCACCCAGACACTGGTGGGTCCTACATTTAAGTCTTTGCTAAAAGTGCCAGCAAGCTGAGGGCACCTTCATTCTGCCCTGCTGTTGGGTGAGGACCTGAATTGGTTTTGTTCCTAAAGCTCTTGGGCTAAAAATAAATGCTGTAAAAGAACACAAGTCAGCGTGTGGGGCTGTAACCTGCTCCATGGGGTGGCTTCTTCTTTCAGGCCGGCAAACTGGGGACCTGGTGGAGCTGCTCTCTCTCTTCCCCACACTTGCTGGACTTGCGGGACTCCGTGTCCCTCCACGCTGCCCCATCCCCTCGTTTCACATGGAGCTGTGCCGAGAAGGCCGGAACCTCCTGAAGCTCTTTGAAGACCATGGTGAGGAAGAGGAGCCCCATGTCTGCAGTAATCCCCGGGAGTTGGTGGCCTATAGCCAGTATCCTCGGCCCGCAGACTCTCCTCAGTGGAATTCTGACAAGCCGAGCTTAGAAGATATAAAGGTCATGGGCTATTCCATACGCACGGTAGACTACAGGTATACTGTGTGGGTGGGCTTCAATCCCCAGGAGTTTCTGGCTAATTTTTCAGACATTCATGCAGGGGAACTGTATTTTGTAGCTTCTGACCCTTTGCAGGATCACAATGTGTATAATGATTCCCAGGGTGGAACCCTTCCCCGGTCATTCATGCCTTGAGTTCGCTAACCAGAGACCATATATAATGCCAGTGAGAGAAGGAATTAGAGCTGGTTTTTCATGATTACCCATACTATTGGAATCAACCCCAGGGGCAGGGAGTTAAAACCTGCATCAGTAATTTGGCCTAAGAATATGTAACAGCTGCAACTTTTGATTTTGTCATTATAATCGGGCTGAACCTTTACATTTTATTATTATTATTTTTTTTTTTTGGTAACAGTCATAGCTTATTTATTGAATGAATAAGCACAGAGTGAGCAAGTTGAAATTGTCATAGCTTCAGCTATCAGGAGCATAGTGACTGAACATAGCACTCTACTCAAGAAATATAATACTTCAATTATTTGTGAAATGTAGTACATTTCAAAATGTAACCACATGTCAAATTAGGTTTGACACTATAAATTCCTGGTTCTTTTGTTTATAATTTAATAATATATCTAATTTAGCCTGATATACTCAAAATATTATATCAACATGTACCCTAGGTTTTTTTAATGTAAACTTAATAATGCTAGATGCCAATACCTGAAAGTCTAGCTCTAACTTTTCCAAGATTGCAAATCTTCAAATCCAAAAACCAAATATGCATGAGGTGATTACTGTGGAATTTCTATATCAAATAATAAATAATGCTAAGTAAACTAGAGGCATGCCATGTATGAGAAATTTAGTTAAAAATTTTCAGAGACTTTCTGGCACAGACAATAATTTGAACACCACGGCCATCTTTAAAAGGCATCTTTATTCACAGTGGAAAATAGTTGAAGGCATAACTGTATCCCTGAATTGAGACATTCAAAACCATTAGTGTTCTTCTTCTCTGGAGATTGTTGGTTGCAGACATGTATTTATCCAGGAGGCAGGAAGGAAATAATCACTGTTAGTTGCTATTACAAATAGCATTAATTTTAGTAAATTCTAAATTCTTTTGAGAACTGTGAAAGCTATTCATTAATATCATATTAGGTGATTTCTAATTCCCCAGATGGTAGTTCTGTATTCACTAAATAAAGTTACCAGGAAAAGCAGGTGGTAGTAATAAGCTTAGCCTATGTCATCTTAAAAATAATGGAATATTCACAGGTCATGTTCACTACATGTTGATCAGTCATCAGTAGTCATCAGAAGAGTGAAGCACTCTGTTAATAAACATTAATGTACTCCTGTATCAAAGTAACTTCTTGTAATTCTTTACATGTGCTGCTTTGGTGTTTAAAAGGTAAATGTGAACCAAAATACAGCAAATTAGTTTACTGCACTGTATTACATTGTAACCAAAAAGGCAAGATATTATAAGATTACTTCAAATCAGTAAAATTTCAAATACAGATTTTTGTTTTTACTAAGCCTACAGTGGACGCATATATGGTGGCAAAACAGTCTTCTAATTGAATCAGTGACTTCATGTTCTGCCAACAGTTTGTACTTGAGGAGTGAAGGGCCCTGTTCCTCTCTGCTGATCCCATTTCTCTTCTGGAAGCCTCCACTTTTGTGGATGGTGTCCGTCAGCCTTTTCTTTTCCCTTCTCCATCCTCTCTATTGCTCACATCACTTCGATGCAGAATTTTACAATCCAGTCCAGTTTCTCGTGATGTCTTTTCAGGGTACTTAGCTTTATCTCCTACTTTACAGTTACAAAGCTTTTATTTTGAAGCTTTTATTTCGAATTCCCGGTTGACTATCATCTGTACACTCATCGTTTTTTCTCTTTATTTCTTGAAGCACATTTTAGTATCAGAAAATCTCCAAATTGTCCTCTTGCTGAAGTTGTAAGCTGAACTGTGCTGAAAAGAGCAGAGTGACTGGCATTCTGGCTGTCTCTCACCTGCGTGACAAAAGCCTCTGCTGGGTCTGCTTGGGGGCGTTTTGCATGTAGATCTGACTCTGCAGGAAGAGCTTCTGTCTTCTCTTTTGTCGGTGAGGGTGCACACTCAGAATGCTTCTTCCCTCCTTAGGTCTTAGCTTTCCTTGGCCTCCCTTTACATATGTCTCCTTTTAGAAACTCGGCTGCATTTCACATGCAGGGGCATGCTCTTCTAAATCAGCTCACAGGTGACGGTTGCTTTTTGTGTTTTTGACACTGATGCTAGGGTGGAGCCATTTGTGCACATCTCCAGCATTCATCGAGACAAGCAGCTGCTCTCTGGTTTTCACATATCAAAGCTGACCACATTCCTTATCTTGACCAGGCTTAGGGAAACCACATCTTTGTTGCATCACGTAACTTTTCTCCAATGCTGCTGAACTGGACACATTTTATGAATGGTTCTCTAGTCATTCTTTGTGGAAATCCCTATTGCACTTGAGCCAGGGGGTCTTTCATGCAGTTTACTTGAAACCCAGACCAGTGATCTCAGAAATCTTGAGTGGCCCTAATTCAGAGGCTCAGATACATGAGGGGGCAGCTTCTGCTTCAGGGTGTCTGGGCGGGGGTCTGAGAGCCTGCACTTCTGACCCTTCTCCTCCAAAGAGTGCCCTTTGAGAACTATGCCACGTGTGTGCTGACCAGTAGCCACTAGGCCCCAGTGACTCTAAATTTCAGTGAATGAAATTACAACCAACATTTTAAAAGCAGAATCTCTGTTGCACTTGCCCTATTTCAAGTGCTCAAGAGCCAGTGTGGGTAGGGCATTGGGGCACTGTATCAGACAGATGCTACAGCCTTTCCGTGTGGCAGAAAGTGAACTGAACAGAGGTGCCCTAGGTTAACTCTGAACTGGTTGACTTGATCCGCCTAGCTGTTGACAGGTTCCTCCCGTGGGCTGATTGTCTCCTGTTTGCCCGCAAAAACTTGTCCAGCGAGGAGCCACGTGTGTTTGGTGTAAGTGCAGAGCAGGGAGTTCCCTCTGCCAACTGACCTCTTCCTCTCTACCACCATCGCTATCACCACAGCCCTTCCCTCCTCCTTCCCAAGTAGTTTACCTCCCCCCCTCTTTCCTTCCCTGCTCCCCTCAAAATCCATGTGTCTTCCTGAAATCCCTCTTTGATCCTGCCCTTTGAGAACACCGTTAGTGCCTACTTCTGGGTCTACACAGACCTCCGCTGAGCAGTCAGAGTCTTCCCTGACTCCACAAAGCCCCTTTCCTTGGC
>NW_011494932.1:272688-274049 GCF_000754665.1 Bison bison bison
CTCTCGACTGCGTTCTTGAATGAGATGAACATCATTGAAGAATCTTGTGGGCACCTTACTTTAATAAAAGGTTTTTTTTTCTGATTGTAAAATTAATGTGTTAAGTTTAGAAAAAAATGGAGAACAGAAATGTAATAAAAGATAAGGAAACACATCAGTATTTTACACCAAGATAGTCGCTAAATATCTTGCCTTTTTGGGGTGTAAATTTTTTATACTGTTGTAATCATACCATGTGCTTTATCATGCAGTTTTATATTCCTATTTTCCTATGTGGTTATTACAGATACTTTATATTGGTGGTGGTATATTGTGTGGTGTAGTTTTATCTTAATTTTCTAAACTTTCTTTCAGTTATTGGCAATTTAGTCAATTTCCAGATTTTCAGTATTGTAAATAATGTTGTGATAAGCAACTTTATGAATAAAATGTTTTTGTGTGTTTCATATTAATCCCTTAGGATGGACGCTTAGTGCCAAGTTGCCGAAAGCATCTCCATTTTCGTCCTCTCCTGCTCCCTTAGGATAGTAAAACTGAAAATAAAGCAAACAAGGATACAGATAATACAGACCATAAAAACAAACAAAAAAACCCACCCTCCCAATAATAGCTGAAAGTAGAATCCTATTTGAGCTTTGAATTCTTTGCTTCTTAATGGCCTTGATCATTGTTCTCTGTGTACATTTGTTGGGCATTTGTATATCTCATGTGAGTTTGCCTTTAAATTTCGGGTTTTGCTTTCTTAAGTAATCAAACAAATTGCTCTTTTCCTATGTGATTTCTTCCCTGTCTTTTCCTATTAAACATGAGACCCATCCCAATCTAGAGATTTAATAAATATTCATATTCCTCTCCTTTTCTTGTGGTTGGTTTTTGTACTTAATTTACCCTGTCTCTCCACCCCATGGTCAGAAGAGTATATATGCTCATTTTGTAAAATCGGGAAGACATGGGAAATGGTGAGGATGACCAGTAGCCACCTCCAGACACCTGGACACCTACCACATTAAATCCTGTGTTCAGGTGTTTTGGTCTAGGGTAATGTTAGCCTGCTTTTTCACATTGCCGGCAGTTCTTAGTTAACAGTTGTCATGACTGCACCACCCTTCCTACATTAATCTGTTTTTTTTGACAGAAATTCTCAACTTCTGTATGCTTTAAAAAACTGTAGTAAAATGTGTATAATGTCCGATTTACCATCTCACACATTATTAAGTGCACACACCATGGATTAAGGACAGTCAGTGTTATGCCGCTGTCACCAGCATCCATCCTCAGAACTCTTGCAAAAGTGAAACTGTCCCCATCCAACAGTTACTCCCCATTCTTTCCTTCCCCCAGCCCCTGGTAGCCACTATTCT
>NW_011494932.1:274149-274276 GCF_000754665.1 Bison bison bison
AGCCACTATTCTACTTTTTGTCTCTGAATTTGATTACTTTGTGAACCTCATATCAGTGAGATCATGCATTTAGTTGCATTTTGTGCCTGGCTTCTTTCGCTCAGAATATCTTTAAGGTTCACCCACA
>NW_011494932.1:274376-279943 GCF_000754665.1 Bison bison bison
CTTCCCTTTTAAGGCTGAATACTGTTCCATGGCATGGATAGACTGCATTGTGTTTATCCATTCATCCCTGAGGGCACTTGGGTTGTTTCTACCTTTTGGCTGCTGCAAATAATGCTGCTGTGAATGTATGTGTACAAATACCCAGCCCATGCTCACCTCTAAGCAGTTAAAAATGGTGGGGTGTGCTGAGAGACAAGACTCAGCCGGCTACAGAAGGCAGGATTTCTCCAGACCCTAGCAAGGGGCTGGCCCTCCTCCTTCAGGCCAACTTCAGCGACACCTGCCAGGTGTCCAAGCTGTCCCACCTCACTGTGAGAACGAGAGTGTACACATTCCCAAATGAGGCTCAGCTTCTTCCCCAGTGCCCAAGTCCAACCGATTATAGCTCCTCCTCTGAGTCTCAGATTCTGACTTGGGCTCACATTGAGCTGGAAGCCAGCTGCCCATGTCGGCCTCTGCCCATCGTCTCTTTGGGCCTTAGGTACAGCCCCTTGTGGTTGAACCTGCTGTCAACCTCACCCCTCCCACCCTGGGCAGTCTCTCTTCTGTGAAAGAGACCTTGAAGCTAAGAAGGTTGTCACTGATAGGGGCGCTTGGGTCACCATACTGTTGTGATGCTCAGAGCCTTCACTTCTGTTGGGGACTTGCCCTCCATGTGCTACCGAAGCTCCTTGGGTGTCTCTTCCATGTACTCACTTGCTGGGGCAGAGACTGCCTCCCTGTCGAGTCTCTGATGTTCTCAAGAGCCCACCCTCAAGGGCTTTTCTTTGAAACAGAGTTTCCTGCCCAAGATGGCTGGGAGCCAATGGCCCTAGTCACCAGATGATGGCCATACTTGGCTCTGGATTCGGGGCCATGATTCAGGGCCTCTGATGGAGACAAGTACAGGCTGGAGAAGACAGTTGTGGTTTGGCTTGGCTCTGGATGAGGTACCCACACAGGATCACGTGGCACAGCCTGGGCAGGAGGAGCAGAGCCCTGGGAAACAAAGACACGAGGTCTAGTGTACTTGGCACTTGCCAGAGAGCAAGAATTAGGATGCAAACAAAGGCCAAGAGTTAATAAGGGCTTTTGCTTTTTCCTGCCTGCAACAGGCACTGGGATTTATGCAGGGGAGAGGGTTTGTAGCAGGCCCTAGGCTGACATTTACCAAACCCTTGTCCTAATTTATCCTTGTTTCGAGTGTTTTGGAAAGAACCTTTTGCGAGTGATTTATATTCAAAACTCATTATTTACTTAACAGGTTTTATCAATTAATCTCTTCCACGCTATTGAAAATGTGGCCTTGTCTGTGTGTTAAGTGCACCACGAATTATTGTATGAATAAATCATATAAATTTGCCATTATCAGTGTGTGCAATTCTTACTGCTGCTTCAAGATGGCTTGCTGCTGCCCTTAAATGAATGAGGCCTTCAGCAGCTCTCAGCACCACAGTCCAGGTGTGCCGTGGGGTGGCTGCAGGAGCTGGGTTCATGGTGAGAGGGGTGAGTTGCACCAGAGTGTTCTAGAAGCATCTTTCTGGGTGGTGATACTTCTACCAGCTTGCCCTGCAGTTAGAGACTTCCCAGAAAGAAGGAGGAAGCAAGCAAGGTGGCCAGTCGGTGGGTCTCTGTTTAGGGAAACCAGATACACAATAGTAATGACTTAGAGGAGGGCCATTTTGTTTTCTTGAATGAAATGGGTGGAATCCTGGGGTCCCAGCTGCAAAAGTCACCACTCAGTACCTTGATTTAAAAGTACCTTGGTGAGCCTAGCCTTATCTTTTTCCACCTGGCCTCATGGATGGCTTTAAGTGAAGAATTGGAAGGTGTTTGAGGATGAAAGTGAGGACTCTGGAAGATCCATCATCCCTTTCCAAATGGGTCAGGACAGATTGGATGGACTGCGTGACCCTAAGCAGGTGAAGTATGTCCCATGGATCTATTTGCTGGCTTGTTTACTGTGACCAGGGAATACATGCATGCAGCAAAAAGTTTTAAAAGCACAGATGTATATGCAGTCTTCATTGTGTGCAATTCAGTTCCTCTTCCATCCCATCCCTGGCCACCTTGCTGTCCCCTGAGACAAGCACGGTTACAGACTTCTTGTGAAGTGGTGAAATTTGAGAAGGATAAACATAGTCCTAATGAGGCAGGGGGAGGGTGTGGGTGTGGAGAGTGACTGAAGAGAATGGTGTCAACACAAAGAGAATGGTGTCAACACAAAGCTTCAGCATTTTGGCCAGCAGCTCAGAATGCTGTCCTGGTGTGACAGCTGCGGACTACATGAACGAGCATCCAAGAGGAGGGAGGTGATCACTCCACGGCCACCCTGCACCTGAAGCATCATATGTAACTGAGGACCTGGAGCAGTCATGGACCCACAGAAGATCCAACGTGTCCTATTAGGGACAGCTGAAGGCGGAATGCTCAACTTGGGAGAGAAAAGATTTGGCAGCAGGTGGAGGGGGACAATGGGGAGCAGAGCAGGGCACTATGTTGATCTCTGCAGAAGCATCATAGGAAAGGGAGATTGGACACAGTTGCTACTGGCCCCAAGGAAAGAAGCTGGAGGGAGACAGATGGTTGCTCAGTGAAATGCTGAACTCTCCAACAGCAACTCCGGGTTGGAAAAGCTTGCTTATAGGTGTGATGAGGTCTCTGTCACCTGAGGTATGTAAGCAACACTTAGGCCAGTGGTTCTCAGTGTGGGTTATTCTTCCCTTGGGGACATTTGGCAATGTCTGGAGTCACTTTTTGTTGTCACAAGTTGGGGGAGGGATGCTAACATTGAGTGGTGCGAGGTCAGGGAGGATAGGAAGCATGCACAGGACAAAAGTCAGCTGGTCCATGTGGCAGGAGTGCCAAGATCCAGAGACCCTGGCAGGTAATCATTTGCTGGAGCACAGCTGACTCCAAACACCCCTTCTGTCTCTGGAACTTTTATGATTTGGGGAAGTCACATTCAATTATTAAATAGTGTGCTGGCTATATAAGGGGATTGGCCCTTTGCATATAGCTTTGAAAAAAATCTTTCAAGAGGGCAAGGAGTTTTCAAATAAAGATGAACATTTTCAAACACAGATGAACATTTTCAAACAACAACAAAAAAAGGTTTCTATGGTAGTAATTAATTGGATTGCTCCTTTCTTCCTGTCCAGAGATTTTCCCATCTCAGCTTCCTCTCTGATAACAAGAGTCATATATATATACTAGGTAATTTATTTTAAAAAATAAGATTGAATTCCTCCCTTATTGCAAAAGTATTTACATATTTATCACAAAATATACAAAGGAAAGATAATCTAACACCACAGTGAACTCGATGTAGCCCTTCCTGTGCCCAATATATGCAACGACTGGACCTTGTTCTGCATCCTATTTTTCTCCATATTTTACAACCTGCTTTTCGCACTGTATGATCTCTAAGGGCTTCCCCAGCCCCAACTTTCTGACATGCAATTCTGACACATTTCCATGTGAGCACGTGATGCTGTTTCCTGGAGGACAAAGCCTGAAAACTTGGTGTGTCCTTTCTCTCTCATGACTGCTAATCCATGTGGCTATTTCTACAAAGGTTAACACCAAGACTGCTGCTCAGCCCAGCCTTGACCTTCATATTGTCTGTGCTGCCGTCTCCAAACATTTGGATGCATAACCACTTCCTTGGGTTTCCTGCTCCTTCTGCACCCCAGTCCAGTTCACACAGTTCTGATCTTTGCAAAATGCAAATCTGGTCATGTCACCATTTGTACATCCCTCACAGGCTTTCCTGGTGGCTCAGTCAGTAAAGAATCCACCTACAGTTCAGGAGACCTGGATTCGATCCCTGGGTGGGAAATCCCCTGGAGAAGGGCATGGAAACTCACCCCAGTATTCTTGCCTGGGGAATCCCATGTACAGAGGAACCTGGCAGGGTACAGTCAATAGGGTTGCAAAGAGTCGGACACGACTTAGTGACTAAACCACCACCACCACCTCCAAATGTGTCAATGGCTTCCCAGTGAAATGAGGGCAAGCAGAAAATGACTTAACCTGGCCTTTCTTTAGGCCCTTCATGGTTTTGTCCCTACAGACAGGCCTCCAGGTCCTGATGCCTCCTCCTCTGTCTTCAGGGCCAGCTGGACCCTCACCTCCCAAGAGCCTTCTTCCCTGCTGCCTCTGACTGGGCCAGGTGGCATCATGCCCACCCGACTCCTTCATAGCCCTCAGCTCACTTGTACTTTCACTCTTGCTTTGGGACTGATTTCATTTATATCTGTTTCCCCAGGAAGCTCCATGGGGGCACAGAGTATCCATTTTGTACTCTTATCTCCCAGTGCCTAGTACATGGTAATATATACAACAAATATTTGTGGGATAAATGAGTACCTATGAAGTATTAACATAATTCTAAACGATTAAAATGTAGAAATGGAATTTCCAGGTCAAGGTGTGTGTGGAGGACATTTGTCATGATTTTGGCCACCAACATCACCATCCTGTGGGGCTCTACTTTTGGGTGGAAGGCATAGCCCACTTGCCATTGTGGAGGCACAAAATGTTGGGTGCCAACCTTTCCTGTGGCTCCCTCGAGTCTAGAGAGCAGGTGTGTGACGTCCACCCAGCTAGGCAGACACCCTCCCCCCATTTGGCTGTAGGAGGTGATGGTGGCGCAGCACACAGGCTCTGCACCCACAGCAGGCAAGTGGTGGCCACCAATACCCGACTATTTTGTAGTGCGATTTTGGCTATGGTCATGGCAGCTGCCTGCTCACGTATGTCCCTACCTGAGCCTGAGACTGCAGCCTCCCCTGGGACCCTGTGAGTTACTCCATAGCCTTAAGAAAAAAAAAAAGCCAACATCTTTTCTGCTTTCAAGCAACCAGGACTCCTGACTCGTATAAGGTATGCATGTGACAATCTGGAAGCTGATTCCAAACTGGCCTCTGAAGGAAGGCCCAAATTTGCACTCCCATCAGCAGGGCAGTGCACCAAGCTGATCCCTCTCCTCAGGTACACTTTCTGTCACTTTGCAATGACCTTGTTCTCAGGAAAGGGGCATTCCCTATTCATTTCCCTATGTTAAGCCTCTAACCCAGTGCCTGGCACACTTTAGGCACACTCATGTTTGTGAATTCCCATCTCTTTCAGAATTTTCCACAGTTTATTGTGATCCACACAGTCAAAGGCTTTGGCATAGTCAATAAAGCACAAATAAGTGTTTTCTGGAACTCTCTTGCCTTTTTGATGATCCAACAGATGTTGGCAATTTGATCTCTGGTTCCTCTGCCTTTTCTAAAACCAGCTTGAACATCTGGAAGTTCACGGTGCACATATTGGTGAAGCCTGGCTTGGAGAATTTTGAGCATTACTTTACTAGCATGTGAGGTGAGTGCAATCGTGTGGTAGTTTGAGCATTGTTTGGCATTGCCTTTCTTTGGGATTGGAATGAAATTAAAAGATGCTTTCTCCTTGGAAGGAAAGTTATGACCAACCTAGACAGTGTATTAAAAAGCAGAGACATTAGTCAACAAAGGTCCATCTAGTCAAGGCTATGGTTTTTCCAGTGGTCATATATGGATGTGAGAGTTGGACTATAAAGAAAG
>NW_011494932.1:280043-280375 GCF_000754665.1 Bison bison bison
CAGGAGATGCGGGTTCAATCCCTGGGTAGGAAAGATCCCCTGGAGCAGGAAATGGCAACCCAGTCCAGTATTCTTGCCGGGATTACCTCATGGACAGAGGAGCCCAAAGAGTCGACAGGACTGAGCAACTGAGCAGACACACATGCACAAAGGCTCCAGTGCATTAAGAGACACTAGACTTGGGAGGACGCCCAGGCAGCTCGTTATTCCACGAGGGGGTGCTGAAGCGCAGAGCCTGGCAGCCTCTGGGCCAAGGACTCGCCGGTGCCCCAGGGGGCAGGCCTCGGACCCAGGTTCACACACTTCTCCCACCACCTGTGATCCGGTTCTCC
>NW_011494932.1:280475-280650 GCF_000754665.1 Bison bison bison
ATGCGAAGAGCTGACTCATTTGTAAAGACCCTAATGCTGGGAAAGATTGAGAGCAGGAGGAGAAGGGGCCGACAGAGGATGAGATGGTTGGATAGCATCACCAACTCATTGGACATGGGTTTGGGTGGACTCTGGGAATTGGTGATGGATAGGGAGGCCTGGCGTGCTGTGGTTC
>NW_011494932.1:281024-281553 GCF_000754665.1 Bison bison bison
CTGCAGGGGCTGCTGCAAGGGTATCAGCTCCTTTCCTTGGGTCTCCCCACCGAGGAGGTAGATTTCAGCTGAAATGATGTGCAAACGAGCCGGCTCAAAGCTGTGGCGCTGCCAGAATATCACACTGTGAAAGGGGAAAGGCTGGTGACCACCCGTTCGGAAAAGTGCCTTTGTATGTACCTGGAAGATTCACGTGTATGTGTGCGTGTGTGTGTTTAAGGATCAAGAGCCGGGCCCTCTATGGCCATATTTTCCATTTCCCTTTATTCTTTGTATTGCTTTCAAATCAAAGGGAAGCTGCAGCAGAGAACCCTTTGCCCCGAGCTGCATATATGAAAATGAACAAGGTTCTGGGAGTCGTGTGTTTTCAATAATGGATCGGCGGTGCAGCCCTTGCTCGGAAATGAAGCGAGACTGTTGCTAGGTTGGAGGTAAGAGGCAAGGGGTGGGGTGGGAGTCCTCATTCCATTGGTTTTACTTTTCCCACATCCTCCAGCTAGCTCTTTAAGTATCACCAACTGGTAGAATA
>NW_011494932.1:281653-283872 GCF_000754665.1 Bison bison bison
CTGGTAGAATAAGAATCAATTCCGAGGCCAGTCTTCTCTCTATTTAAATGATTTTTTTTTGACGTTTCCGTCATCAGAGCTTGATAGTTAAAGAAGATTCACAAAGCCGAGTCCATTTGGAAGAGAACGACTGTAAAACTGGGTCAGCAGACGCGTTCCACGTTGGCACGCAAGATGAAATATAACCTTGGTCGGGTCGGAGCTTCACAGCCACAGGCAAGAGCTTTGTTTCCACGTGGCGCACTTGGATTTGTGCCTTTCGGCTGCGATCCTCCCACGCATCCCGGCCCCGGAGGTGTCTCGCCTACAGCACTTGCGAGGCCGGCCTCGCGTTCTGGCCGGCGGTGGAGACCGACTGCGGTTCCTCGATCGACCACTGGAGGCCACTGTGGCACCAAGAACGCGCGGAGGGCGCGCAGTTGGCGGAGCGAGAGTCCCTTAGGAGGACTGGCACACTCACGCACCAACAGTTCTTGAATTCTAGTCCAGGATTTAAAAGATGGTGTTATGAATTAACAAGAAGAAAAGACTCGGCAGATGAAGTGCGGGTCTCAGCTTCCCTGGGGTTGTTTTCTAGCTACTTTATAACTTATTTTCCCTCTCTGGGACTGGGTCTCATCTGCATCCCACGAGATGCATCCTTTCTGTATGGTGAAAACGCCCTCCAGAAATGACACAAGGGGAAGAAAAACCGCGGCTGCAGCCTGTAGTATTTTATCCCCCAGTACTTTTGCAAAGCAGGATATTTTACTGTTTCTCCAGCAACCATTTTGGCGGCAGGTGCCAGCCACCAAGTGGGCTGCAGGAGTAGCACTACCTGATAAATCCAAGATGCCCGGTTAACTATGAATTTCAGATGAACAGTGAATACGTGGCTTACTATCAGTACGTCCCACATGTCACATGGGTCACGCTTACCTAAACAATGATTTGTTGTTTACCAGAAATTCCAATTTGACTGGGCATCTGGGATTATGATTTGCCCATTCTGCCCACCCTCCACTGGCAGGATGACTCCGGTGGGGTAGCAGTGAGCTGCCCTGAAGGGACTTAGAGCCTGGGAGTAGTTAGGGCTGAAACCAGGCACTGAGAGTTCTAGTCCAAGCTGAGCAGTGATGAGCACCACGTGGTCATTCAGAGAACATATAAGTCCTTAGACCCACCTAGCAGATGGGAGTCTCAATGAGCAGAAACAACTAGAGGTATTGGTTGACTTTTCTCTTTTTGTTTACTGCCCTCGATTTAACACCTACACAGAGACACCAGTTTCAGGGGACTTTATTCTGAGCTCAACCGAGTTCAACCACTGATCACCCAGTTATGGCTCCGGTAGGCCCTGTGCACACAGGACGCACTGCTACAGGCCCTGCCTCTGGCATGGACACCCCACAGTGGAAGAACCAGCACTGATGTAAACCTGGGTGGCCTGAGAAGGAGGCGAAACCTGCCAAGGGGCGATTGCCTGGTATTACAGGAAGCAACAGCAGGCATTTTGAACATGGGGCTCCTGAGATCACTGGAGTCCCTGCACATTCCTGCCCACATCTCCAGACTCTTCACAAGGCTGTCCCATCTGCCTGGAGGGGTCCAGGACTCAGTGGGGATGTGCCATGACAGAATTTTTGTCTTCTGGTTTTGGCAAGTACATCGGATTCCCAAGGAGCACCCTGTCTCTGGACCCCTCTTTTGGTTGGCTTGAGCCTTTAGATATCTAAGCAGAAACCCTGGAAAGGTCCAGAAGAGCCCACACAGATCAGGGTTGATCCCATTCTACCACGTGGAGGCTGAATGACCTTGTGCAAGCTATGCCCCCTCCAACGTGTCACACCCCCCCTCCCCATCGCCCAACTCCTGGCAGTGTCTGGCCTCTTTTTCCAAGCTCCATGAGATCAGGGACCCTCTTGAAATTGAGGAATCTGCGCATTCCAAGCTGCGACTGCTGGCATAGGAATAGTAAGAGGGAAAGGGGTCTCTGGTCAGAGGATACTTTTGCAAAAAAAAAAAAAAAGCTAGGTAATAAAATTACTCTAAGTATTAAGGTCTATGGCAGTTATTTGAAACATTTCTTCATTGTTTGTCTGGAGGTTAGGGACTGTGTTTCCATTTCTACCCTCCTAGTACTGACACTGAAACCCTGACCCTGACCCCGCCCATGACCTATGGGGTGACCTGGGACAGATCTCCTTCCTGGGCCTGGGTCATCCCATCTGGGGCTGATC
>NW_011494932.1:283972-284753 GCF_000754665.1 Bison bison bison
TCTCTCTCTCTCTCTCTCTCTCTCATACACACACACACACTTCCTGACTTCCTGGGGCCACAGGGTCCAGGGCTGGCCTGACACCAGGTCAGCCTGCAGCTTGAGGGCCACTTCCAGGATGGGCTCCCAGCCTGGGAGAGGCTTTCTGGCAGAAGAGGTGGGGTCACAGGGTTATCTTTTGGGTCCTCAGCTCCAGAGGCCAGCCCCTGATCTAGACAGCCCAATTGCCCGCTCCCCTGCCTATCCAGTCTTCAGACCTGCTGCTACAGATTTCTCTCGTCTTATTTGGCTTTGCTCTTTTTGAACTTGTTTTGTTCTCACGAGTGGGTCATTGTACATTTCGCTCACTGGAATATCAGATCCAGAAAACAGAGACCTTGTGGTATCTCCTTTACCATGCCTTCTCACAGTCAGCACTCAGATCAGGGCCTCAAGGGTGCTTGAGGAGTATTGGGTTGGCCAAGAAGTTTGTTCAGGTTTTTCCATAAGATGTAACAGAAAAATCTGAAAAAACTTTCTTGATATTTGTTGCATCAATTTTTGATCACTGTCTGAAAGCTTATAAGAGAAACCATGGCAGATGTGAACAGACCTGATTTGAGAGTGAATTCTGAGTCCCCTACCCCCAACAAGCTGTGTGGTCTTCAGATCAGATCAGATCAGTTGCTCAGTCGTGTCCGACTCTTTGCAACCCCATGAATCGCAGCACACCAGGCCTCCCTGTCCATCACCAACTCCCGGAGTTCACCCAGACTCACATCCATCGAGTCAGTGATGCCAT
>NW_011494932.1:284853-286261 GCF_000754665.1 Bison bison bison
CGCAGCACACCAGGCCTCCCTGTCCATCACCAACTCCCGGAGTTCACCCAGACTCACATCCATCAGCAGTGATGCCATCCAGCCATCTCATCCTCTGTCGTCCCCTTCTCCTCCTGCCCCCAATCCCTCCCAGCATCAGAGTCTTTTCCAATGAGTCAACTCTTCGCATGAGGTAGCCAAAGTACTGGAGTTTCAGCTTCAGCATCATTCCTTCCAAAGAAATCCCAGGGCTGATCTCCTTCAGAATGGACTGGTTGGATCTCCTTAGGTAAGTGCATTAACCTCTCTGAGCCTTAGTCACTTCATGTGTAAAATGGGATGATACATCTTCCTGTCTTACTGGGTTGCTTCCAGGATTTACTCAGACCACTGACGTGTACAGACTTTCCAAACCCAAAGCCTTAGAGAGGTTCTGCTACTGTGACATCACCCGGCACGTGGACAGTCCTTGACACCGTGTGCGTCAGCTTGGGGGTTGGTGGCCATGCTGACACTTGGACCCTGGTCTCCTAATCTTTCATCCAGGTGGCTTTTGGTTCACTGCTCATGGTCTCATCAACGTGACCTTGACAAACTATGTATATGTACCCAGGTAGGAGAACAGCTGAATGGTTTTCCCACTGGGAACAGGGAGCCTCAACTGGTGCTGATCAAAGCAGGTCAGACAGGGGCCGGTAAGGGCTCAGAGGCCCGGCCTTGTTTGCTAAAGTATTTCCTCTCATGGAAGGTTCCTGCTGTCCTCATCATCATGTCCCCCTGGATCTGCCGCTAGAGCCCTTTCATTTTCTTCTTTTCCTCTTTATGTGCTGCAGCTGTGTGTGCTGCCCACCTACAGCCTGGATGGGGGAGGGGCCAGCTGTTTCCACACCTACCTGCATCTTCCAGGAGTGGCCCAGACCACGTGGGCAGTCTTGTCTCAGGGGGAAGTTGGAAGATTCTCTGCTGGGCCAGGGGTCCCTGCACCAGCCCCCTTTGTTTTGCTGCTCTTAACTCCCTAGGGTTTGCCATCTCTGCTGAGTTTATCTTGTGAATCAACTTGCCCAAATCTGTGGCCTTAGAGTCCATGACAAGAGAAGTTGAAGCATCTGTAAGCACTTGGGCAAATATTTGAACGAGCTCTAGGCTCATGAGTGAGGACTTGAGAAGAATAGGATCAGCTCTGTGATACCAGTTTGTTCTTTTCTTAGCTCTCCTAAAGGCCACAGGAGGGGGAACCTTGGAAATAACTCTCTGTGTTTGTTCCTTCCTGAGTTGCTTTTCTCAGCCCATCAGTGTACAGTACCACCTCTTCCTGTCAGGTCCACACTAGAACCCCACTCTGCATGGACTGTCAAATCTGGGCTCTGGGTGTGCTAAGTCGCTCAGTTGTGTCAGACTCTTTGTGACTCCACGGACTATAGCCTGCCAG
>NW_011494932.1:286361-286819 GCF_000754665.1 Bison bison bison
TCATCACAGTTCAGTGTCCTGGGCATGGGTATTCAGGGGGGAATATCAGGAAATGGAGTAGGTTTGAATGGGCATATAAGTGTGTGGTGGGGGTAGGCAGGGTAGGATGGGGCTGGAAGGCACCATTGACTCCAGTTTCAAGTTACTGATGAGGCATCAGAGGCAGGGAGAACTAGTCAGACTCTGCCAGCTGCTGCCAAAGTCAGAAAGCACGGCCATGTGTTTCAGAGAGGTTCTGAATGCTGTCTGAAGAGGGATGGTGAACAGTCTCTTCTTGTACACCAGGCCCTACCGACTGCAAAAGGCTGTCCAGAGTGAAGCTTGAGAAAGTTTCTGAAGATGTGACTGGGCCTAGAGGAAAAGATCAACTCATAGTGTCTGCAGGGAAACAGGAAGAGGTGGGCTAAGCAAGCATTTACCAAATCTTCATAAGTTGAAACAATGCAAATGAGGAGATG
>NW_011494932.1:287012-288487 GCF_000754665.1 Bison bison bison
GTGTGTGTATACATATGGATATAGCTATAGATTTATGATGTATTTTAAGGATTTGGGGGCTGGAAAGTCTGAAATCTGCAGGACAGGACAGCAGGTCAGAAATGCAGGGAAGAATTTTTGTTGGAACTCAAGTCTGAAGGCCATCCAGAGCAGAGTTCCTTACTCCTTAGGGGAACCTCAATCTTTTATTCTTAACACCTTCAACTGATTGAATAAGGCCCACTGACATGGGGGGTACAATCTGCTTTGCTCAAGGTCTACTGAGTTAAATGTTAGTTACATCTAAATAATACCTTCATAGAAAATGTAAAGTGGTGTTTGACCAAACAACTGAGCACCATGGCCTAGCCAAGTTGACATATAAAATTAACCATTAGAGAAGTGATCTCAGAAAACATCTACAGAGGAATAAAAAGAGGATACAGGGAAGGAAAGCAGCCACCAAAGGGTATGTTATGAAGTCAGTTATCACTGAACAATGGGAGCTTAATCCTTCTGGAGTTCTCTAGGTTTTAGAGTAGAACACCTGTCTCCAAGCGGTGCAGCCCATGAGGTGAAGGACTAGGTCATTCATATACCGACTCCCACCAGTCATGGGTTCAGAGTTGCTCCCAGCATAGGGTGAATTCATCATCCTTCAGGCCTGCCCCATGGGCAGGTGGAGCAGATGCTAGTGGTCAGAGACAGTGCCCAGGCAAAGCAACTGGCAGCTGGAGGCAGGGCCATTGTGCATGAGGGCTGAGGGACAAAGAATAGAACCCTGAAAATGTCTACAAAACCAGAGAAAATAATAGTCACATTCTCAATCACCTTAAGTGAGAGTTTATAACAGTAAAATGAGAAAATAGAAATGAAAGTACTGGAATTTTAGTCTTTATGAACGAGGTACCAATATAATTAATAATTTAATTTAAAAGCTAGAAGTTTCAATTTACCTAAATCTATTATTCCTTGAATATTCCATTTAGTCAAGATTTTACTGACAGATGCCATGTCAGGCTAATTCCTATTCATCCTTCTGATCTCAGAGAGAATGTCTTATTTACTCTGTCCCTTCTGGGTAGGTCAGGTCCCATGTGATATACTCTCAAACCACCCTATTCTTTTCCTTCAGAGCACTTCCCAGCCTGGAAGAAGGAACCATCTCTCTCTCTCTCTCTCTTTTTATGCTACTGATACCCCATCACCTAAGAGAGTACCTGAAGCATAGTAGGTACTCAATAATTATTTGATGAAAAAAATGAAGAGGATATAGTGGAAAACCTTTCTTGGAATCCATTATGGATCAGCAATTGTTGTAAAATAAGTTCATTCAATAACTCAGACCAGGATCAGAAGTTATCTTTGAGAACTCGCTTTAATGAAGAGACACTAAGGACTTCTTATCAACATGGCAATTGTTGATTAGTAAATGGGTAGTCTTAAAGTTCTCCAGTGAAGCCCAAAGCTTAGACTTCTTAACTCCAAAGAAATTA
>NW_011494932.1:288587-288964 GCF_000754665.1 Bison bison bison
TTAAGAATGCCACAACTGTGGCCATGCTGGTCTTCTCAGCATACACTGAGTTGGCCACACCACGGTAAAGAATTGGTCTTTGTTCCAAGTGCAGCTCATCCTTTGAAATGTTTTAAGAAGGAGATCGACACAGTGATTGATATGAATTTTACACAGATCCTTTAGACTACGGAGTGGAGTGTAATTGGAAGGGGAGTTGAGACAGATGGAAGGAAGACTGGTCGTCAGACTTGAAGAGGTGAGGCTGGAGTGGATGACAAGATGGTGGTAGTGGCAATAGAGGAAGTGGAGGAATGGGTTTAAAGATATTGGGGAGTAAAATCAGCAGAATTGATTTGATATGCAGGATAAAAGAAAGTTCTCTTTTTCATGCAATG
>NW_011494932.1:289380-291041 GCF_000754665.1 Bison bison bison
CTCAGCGACCCCATGGACTGCAGCCTTCCAGGCTCCTCCATCCATGGGATTTTCCAGGCAAGAGTACTGGAGTGGGGTGCCATTGCCTACATTGACTCGATTTTTCCTGAACTGTGCTCTGTACAGCAGGGAGATAGAAAGAAGTATCTTCTCTCAGGAAACTCTATCCAGTTGAAGACGCTTGTAACAGTTTCAGACAACTATGTGGTCATAATAATGTCTACCATGTGCTGACTCCTCTGTACTGTGCCAGGCACTTGACATATTCAGTAGGACTTTGGCATTTAGGGGTATATATATTTTATGTCGTTTCAATGACTGTTTCCGAATATGTCAGCATTTGGAACTCTAATGGAGGCACTGGGAGGTTGGTAAATGGAAAGGAGGCTAGCCCAGGATCCAGCATCTGCAGGTTCACATGGTTTTGCCCTTCTCTACCCATCCCTGCCCACAGAAAAGCTCTAATTAAGGATTCAAAAATGCCCATTAAATTTCCCAGTGATACCTCTTTTTTCTGGGGACTCTATGACTCTATGTGTTGCAGTCATCTTTGAACCCTGATTCTGTGATGGCAAGTCTTCTGGGAGTCATAAGTATTCATCATCACCTCTGACTTTCTACTTGTCCCTAGTGGGAGACCAGGATCATGAAAACACTCTTGTGCAGGGAGTGACTGTGATTCACTGGGCAGGAGGAGAGGACCGGATCCCCTCCTTTATCCTAAGCACACCCTGCAGATATTTCACTACTGGAAAAAAGAATGAGGAGGTTTCATTCCCACAGGCTCCACACGGACTTGAGACCATTGTTCTGGCCCCCTAACAATAATGGACTCCTTCTTTGGAGTCTGGACCCCAACTGGCCCAGCTGCTAAGACTTCTGGTGCCCTCATCTTTCCCTTAGCCTCCTCTCAGCTCCCCTTTCTCCCTTCCTCTCTCAATGCACTGAAACCTTGATATTTAGAAATTGTCTGAGTAATGAACTTTGGTAACAACCAGCCTCGGGTAGAATCAACCCAGTGACCTCAAGGGGAAAGAATTTTTTTAAGTGACTTTTTTCTTTTATGTTTTCAAAGGAACAAGTACTGGACTTTTCATTTCACACATCACAAATTTACATCTTCAAAAGCAGGGAAACGTCAACACCTCGGAAAAATGGAGTGGAAAATCTGTGGACATCTGCTTGCGTGGAGTGGCAGTGATCACAGAACTGTGATCTTCTGGACCAGGGCATGACTAGGCTTCAGGGCCTATGACCTAACTTAGGGCCATCTTCAAGCTTCTTAGCTTCGTATAACACGCAAGGCCAGGCATCACATTCCCTGAATTAGGCTGCTCGTGAAACCAGAACCTTATTTCTATAGAAAGTCAACAATGAAGCTGTTGTGTTTGACTGGAGTTAGACAGGCTCAGAGGAGCTCCACTTCCCACGGTGGGGTAGCACGTTCAATGGGGCCTTCATCTCCAGTGCAGCCCACGGAGATGGGAGTCAGAATTTTCAGGTATTTCCTGAGGGCCCCTGTCACAGTTCCCTCTCAACGTGTGCATTCATGGCCAGGTCATTTATCCTGCCTGCCACCTTGGGCTGATGAAAATGTTACTTTGACTTATGGCTTGAGCACTTCCTCCGAAAGTTGTGGACCCCGAGGGAGGTTCACTCTG
>NW_011494932.1:291141-293200 GCF_000754665.1 Bison bison bison
ATGGAAAGGTTTTCATTGTTTATAGTCTGTGAATTTTGGCTGGCGGCCAAGGCCCAAGCCAGAGGAAGGCATTCTCTGTGGGATTTTGCCTGCATCCACCACTATGATAAATACGTGACGTTATTATCAGTATATTTGACTTTCTATAAATGCTTTCTTTGTCTGAGAGGAAATGTGTGTGGTTTGCAAGTTCATACATTGTCCTCTGCTGTTCACTGGTCATCACAGATTCATTTAATTGTTAGGAAATTACTGCAAAAAAAGATTACTGCAAAAAGATTACCTCTTTTTGAGCTCAGATACATCACATGGTGAAGAACACCCAGACCTTTTTGGATTAAGAAAAGCTATTCTTCCAGTAGACCTCTCATATAATTCCTAGAAGATGAGTCCATTGTGCTAAGACCCAGAAGTATAGAAAAGACAAACTTTCTGTGGAGTGAGGCTTGGTAGCAAATAATAGAATTATTATTTACTTTGAAGACAATTGTTTTTTGGGATTGTAACTGAGAGAAGTGATAGAATCTTTTCTGACAGTTTTTAGGACTAAAAGACATGGTCCCGCCTGGTATGGTTTAGGCGTTGTGTTGTTGCAGTTTAGGGGGAGGCAGTGATGCTGTCTGGGAAAGATCCCTTGAAGGAGGAAATGGCAACCCAATCCAGTCCTCTTGCCTCGAGAATCTCATGGACAGAGGAGTCTGGCAGGCTATAGTCCCTAGGGTCGCAGAGAGTCAGACATGACTTAAGCAACTTAGCATGCACTGATGCTGTCTAGATACCTACGTGCCATCTAGGGGGATGGCTAGTGGTGGTGGGGTTCCTCAAGAGCAGCTTCTTGGTTGGGTCACCCCATTATAGAGAAGTGATTTTTTAAAAGCTTACTATTACTAGTTTCTTATAAAGGGCCCAACTCAGAAATAGCCAAATGAAAGAGATGCATAGGGTAAGGTATTATTGGTGTAGGGTGTGGCATGGACCTTCTATATTCTCTCTGGGCAAGCCATCTCCCCAGCACCTACATGTGTTCATCAACTGGGAAGCAACAGATGTGTTTTTTAAATCAGTTTTTTTTTTTTTTTTTAACTTTCTGGCCGCACTGTGTGCCATGTAGGATATTAGTTCCCTGACCAGGGATTGAACCTATGCCCTTGCAGTGGAAGCATAGATTCATAACCACTGGACCCCCAGGGATGTCTCAAGAAGTGGTTTTGACCCTTTTTTGAGTCATGGGCCACTTTGGGAATTTGAAAGATTTTTTTTTTTTTTTTTTTTACTTTATATCACTACATGCTCATATGCACCTGTGTACACATTTATACATGTAACTTTATGGAATTCCTTGAACTCCTAAAGACCTCTCCTAAAAGGACATGAACCCTACATGTAGCCTACAGTTGCTGCAGTCTAGTTCTCAGTCTGAAGCTGTCACATCAGGGTGCCAGAAATGAGGACAGACTTATGCAAACTGAAATATCAGCAAGAAGTCAAAGAATCTATAATGGCATTTCCGTCTTTATAATAACCAGTGTTTTTGTGTCTCCTTCTTGGTATCCAGAGACCTGAGGAGCAGAATCATTATGCCAAATATTGCTTGGAGAGGTGGGTGGCTTGGGGTGGGCATTTTATTCCAGCACTGAGGGACCATGCTGCTCTGTTCCTGTCTTGAGCAAAGACCATCTCTTTACCAAGCTCAGATACAGGATCTCTGTCCTTCCAATGGTGCTGGATATACATGACAATCTGCACTTCTTTGAACTTGATTTTCCAGGCTGATAAGTCCCCTCGATGGATTCATTTATTCTTTAGAAATTTCCTGTTTCCTGGAACCCTGGAGCCGTGTGTGTTGTCCAACTAAAGGATGCCCACAGTCTTAGCTTCAAGATCACAGGTATGGAAAGTTCTTGAGAGCTGAGGATGGAGCCCATCCCTTGTGTTCATTGGCTTTAGCTGTTCTAGGTGCTTACAAGAAAACTGGAAGGAGCTCCTGACAATTTGATGTGGTTTGTGGCCTTCGTGTTTCCTTTGTGTCTACCTCAGCCCTGCGGAAGAGTTGCACTTG
>NW_011494932.1:293376-294685 GCF_000754665.1 Bison bison bison
TTCTTTGATATCCAAAAATACCTTCATTGACTCTTGTAACCTATGATGGTAGAAGCATGCCTTTCTAAGCCCACATAAAGACTCCCTTGGCCTTTTCTGAACCCTTAAGGGGCAAGGTTATTTTGGCATACAAGGGCACCTGGGAGAATTGGTCTAGTAGCAATGCCTGAGAAGGGAACCACCAGCCAAGGCTTTTATTCATCAGTAGGTGAGCTGGCCATCTGGAAAGATGATGAGTATCTTAGAACAGTTATTACCTCCCTGTCAAAACCTTGACATTTGAGCCAGGGCCTAATATTTCTAACAATAAGAGCAAAATGTTGCAGACTAATGACTGGTCCTGGAGAAGAAGGAGTATCGCGGCACAGAGCACTTGTCCCTGAGGCACTGCCTTGTATTTTCATTCTGTAGACTAGCCTTACACCTCATAAATCTGTCAGTCTTTTCAAATAAACTTTCTGTTTGTGTTGGGCAAACAATTTCCAGCATTTTATCAGAATGACCTGGCAAACTGGTGAGTCAAGGAAGATTGTATTCCATGCTGAAATGAGGAGAATAAATGAGTTTTTATCTTAACTGATCATTTCTTTGCTACCTCTAATGCTGCACACCTATTAAAAGGCTAGTGTCACATTTCCTTCAGATTGGAGAATTTAAGTTGAATCTTCTCATTTGGATTGCCATCTGGTGTGCTACTAACAGTCTCAGGGAGTAAGAGGCCATCTGTTAATACTTTTTCCAGGAAGCTTTTTATAGAGCAGTGACGTGGCAACTCTCAAAAACACATTGTAATGACTTACAAGATTTTGGCTATCTGTACAAGTTTAGGCTGATATTTTGTTTCTACCAACAGTATTTTCTTCCACAGAAGAGAGACAGAGGAATCAGTAAATATAGTACATTTTCATGCAAAAAAATGTTTATCCCTGATATGTGGAGAGCCATAAGGCTACCAAGTTATCAGTCTTATGGAATTTTAAAAGGAGGATTGTAAATATATACACAGAAGTAATAATAATGATGATGATGATATTGATAGTCATTGAACATTCACCATCTTCCACCCACTGTGCCAAGTGCTTTAAATCCATTGTCTTCTTTTCTCCTTATGAGAACCCTGAGAGGGGGAAGGTCGAAGATGGCAGAGGAATAGGACGGGGAGACTACTTTCTCTCCCACAAATTCATCAAAGGATTATCTGAACACTGAACAAATACCACAAAACAACTTCTGAATGCTGGTGGAGGATACCAGGCACCCAGAAAGCAGCCCATTGTCTTCGAAAGGAGGTAGGACAGAATATAAAAGA
>NW_011494932.1:294885-295707 GCF_000754665.1 Bison bison bison
AACAGAGGAGAAGTTCCCAAACACTGGGAAACCCTCTTACCAGCAGGTCTGTGGGGAGTTTTGGAATCTCAGATGGCAACATAACTGGGAGGAAAAAATAAATAAATAAAACCCACAGATTACGTGCCTAACTGCAACTCCCAGCAGAGAAGTAGCCCAGACGCTTGCGTCTGCCACCAGCAAGTGGGGGCTGAACAGGGAGGCACAGCTGCATTGCTTAGGGTAAGGACCAGGCCCGAATGTCCTGAGGACAACCTGAGGGAGCTAATGTGAGATAGCAACCCAAACTGTGGGATAGCCAAAGAGAGACAGGGAAAAAAAAAAGGAAAGAGAGAGAGAGAACTTTGCTGTGAAAAGCTGTAACCTAAGACACTGCTGGCCTGCTCACAGAACAAAGGACTGAGTGAATACCAAGGAGAGCTAGCCAGCAGCAGACTGGCCCATCCACTGCCTGCTGGAGGCAGGCGGGCGACAGCCAGAGCTGGAAGGCAAGGGGCAAACTCGGCCCCAGAGACGGCATCCTCTACCAAACTGCGAGCAGGCTCCCAGTTGCTAACCAAGTCTTCCTAGGATCCTGGACAGTTGACATCCACCAGGAGGGTCACAGCCAGAGATCAGCTCCCCAGAGGAGACACAGGGCACACCTCAGATGGCGCTCCTGCTGCTCACCCAGGAAACTGAGTGACCCGGACAGGGGAAGTGATAAGACGCACCACACCTGGGGAGAGTGCACTTGCCAAGCACCTGGTCACCTAAGCTGCTCAGACCTGGGAAGGGCACAAAATGCAAGCCCAACCGAGTCTGTGTCTTTGTGGAGTACCC
>NW_011494932.1:295920-298585 GCF_000754665.1 Bison bison bison
ACTGTAGCCTACCAGGCTCCTCTGTCCATGGGATTTTCCAGGCAATAGTACTGGAGTGGGTTGCCATTTCCTTCGCTAGGGGATCTTCCCAACCCAGGGACTGAACCTGGGTCTCCCGCATTGTAGACAGATGCTTTTTTAGATACTGAAGAGATTTGCAAACAGAGGAAGCCAAAATAAACAAAGAAGAGGCTTTGGAAGTGACAGGTGCAATAGATTAAAATCCTGTAGTTAGCACTGGCTACATTGGAAGGGACATATAGACCTTGAGAAGAAGTATAAGCTGGAACAAGGAACTATCTGAAACTGAACTGACCCCACACTGCCCTCAACAGCCCAGAGAAACTCCTAGATATATTTTACTCATCATTTTTAATTTTTTTTTTAATTTTTAACTTCTTTATTACTCTAATTTTCATTTTTAAAACCTATTACCTTGCAAAAAAAAGACCCTATTTTTATTTTTTTCCCAGAAAATACTTTATTTATTTTTTTATCCTCTTTATTTTTTTTATTTTATTTTTTAAACTTTACATAATTGTATTAGTTTTGCCAAATATCGAAATGAATCCGCCACAGGTATACATGTGTTCCCCATCCTGAACCCTCCTCCCTCCTCCCTCCCCATACCATCCCTAAAGACCCTATTTTTAAAGTAAATGTCATATTTTATAACTTTTATTTTATATTTCATATTTTTCATATATTTTCATAATATTTCATATTTTATAACTTTTCTGATTTTGTTTTATTTTTTTAATATTGTATTTTTGAAAGTCTAACCTCTACTCTAGATTTTTAATCTTTGCTTTTTGGTATTTGTTATCAATTCTGTACCTTTAAGAATCCAATCTTCAGTACCCATTTTTACTTAGGAGTGTGATTACTGGCTTGATTGCTCTCTTCCCTTTTGACTCTCCTTTTTCTTTCCCAGGTCACCTCTATCTCCTCCCTCCCCCCTCTCTTCTCTACTTAACTCTGTGAAGCTCTTTGGGTGTTCTGGGCTGTGGAGAACACTTAGGGAACTGATCACAGGCTACATTGGTCTCTCTCCTTTTGACACCCTCTCCTCTCCTCCTGGTCACCTCTATCTCCTTCCTCCCTCTTCTTTTCTCTGTGGAACTCCGTGAACCTCTGAGTGTTCCTGACTGTGGAGAGTAAATAGGGAACTGATTACTAGCTAGATTGCTTTCTCCCCTTTTGAATCCCCCTCTTCTCCTCCTGGTCACCTCTATCTCCCTCCTCCCTCTTCTCTTCTCCATGTAACTCTATGACCCTCTCTGGGTGAGCCCCACTATGGAGAATCTTTTCACCATTAACATTTTATCATCAGTGCTGTATGGATGGAGAAGTCTTTAGGCTACTGTAGGAATAAGACTGAAAGCCAGAGGCAGGAGGCTTAAATCCCAAACTTGATAACACCAGAAAACTCCTGACTCCAGGGAAGATTAACTGACAAGAGTTCATCCAAAAGCCTCCATACCTACACTGAAATCAAGCTCCACACAAGAGCCAACAAGTTTGAGAACAAGTCATACCAAACTAATTCTCTAACAAAGCAGAAACAAAACCCTAAGCACAAAAATACAGGAGGCCAAAAGTCACACCAAACCCACAGACACCTCAAAACTCACTACTGGACACTTCATTGCACTCCAGAGTGAAGAGATCCAGCTCCACCCACTAGAACACCACAAGCTTTCCTAACCAGGAAACCTTGACAAGCCATTCATCCAACCCCACCCACAGGGAGGAACCTCCACAATAAAGAGGGACCACAAACTTCCAGCATACAGAAAAGCCACCCCAAATACCGTAGCCTAAACAAGATGAAAAGGCAGAGAAATATTCAGCAGGTAAAGGAACTGATAAAAGCCCACCAAACCAAACAAAAGAGGAGGAGATAGGGAGTCTAACTGAAAAAGAATTCAGAATAATGATAGTAAAAATGATACAATCTTGAAAACAAAATGGAGTTACAGATAAATAGTTTGGAGACAAGGATTGAGAAGATGGAAGAAAAGTTTTACAAGGACCTAGAAGAAATAAAAAGAGTCAATCAATAAAGAATAATGCAATAACTGAGATCAAAAACTCTCTGGAGGGAACCAACAATAGAATAACTAAGGCAGAAGATAGGATAAGTGAGGTAGAAGATAGAATGGTGAAAATAAATGAAGCAGAGAGGAAAAAAGAAAAAAGAATTAAAAGAAATAAGGACAAACTCAGAGACCTCTGGGACAATGTTAAACGCCCCAACATTCAAATCATAAGAATCCCAGAAGAAGAAGACAAAAAGAAAGGCCATAAGAAAATACTTGAGGAGATAATAGTTGAAAACTTCCCCAAAAATGGGGAAGGAAATAGCCATCCAAGTCCAAGAAACCCAGGGAGTCCCAAACAGGATAAACCCAAGGCAAAACACCCCAAGACATATATTAATCAAATTAACAAAGATCAAACACAAAGAACAAATATTAAAAGCAGCAAGGGAAAAACAATAAATAACTCACAAGGGGATCCCCATAAGGCTAACAGCGGACCTTTCCATAGAAACTCTTCAAGTCAGAAGGGGATGGCAGGACATATTTAAAGTGATGAAAGAGAAAAACCTACAACCCAGATTACTGTACCCAGCAAGGATCTCATTCAAATATGAAGGAGA
>NW_011494932.1:299800-302667 GCF_000754665.1 Bison bison bison
TCCAAAACTGAACCAGGAAGAAATAGAAAATCTTAACAGACCCATCACAAGCACGGAAATCGAAACTGTTATCAGAAATCTTCCAACAAACAAAAGCCCAAGACCAGATGGCTTCACAGCTGAATACCAAAAATTTAGAGAAGAGCTAACACCTATCCTACTCAAACTCTTCCAGAAAATTGCAGAGGAAGGTAAACTTCCAAACTCATTTTATGAGGCCACCATCACCCTAATACCAAAACCAGTCAAAGATGCCACAAAAAAAGAAAACTACAGGCCAATATCACTGATGAACATAGATGCAAAAATCCTTAACAAAATTCTAGCAAACAGAATCCAACAACATATTAAAAAGATCATACATCATGACCAAGTGGGCTTTATCCCGGGACACAAGGATTCTTAAATATTCGCAAATCAGTCAATGTGATACATCACAGTAACAAATTGAAACATAAAAACCATATGATTATCTCAATAGATGCAGAGAAAGCCGTCGACAAAATTCAACATCCATTTATGATAAAAACCCTCCAGAAAGCAGGCATAGAAGGAACATACCTCAACACAATAAAAGCCATATATGATAAACCCGTGAGTTTGAGTGAACTCCAGGAGTTGTTGATGGACAGGGAGGCCTGGCGTGCTGCAATTCATGGGGTCGCAAAGAGTTGGACACGACTGAGCAACTGAACTGAACTGAACTGATGATAAACCCATGGCAAATATTATCCTCAATGGTGAAAAATTGAAAGCATTTCCCCTAAAGTCAGGAACAAGACAAAGGTGCCCTATTCAACATAGTTTTTGAAGTTTTAGCCACAGCAGTCAGAGAAGAGAAAGAAATAAAAGGAATCCAGATTGAAAAAGGAGAAGTAAACCTTTCACTGTTTGCAGATGACATGATCCTCTACATAGAAAACCCTAAAGACTCTATCAGAAAACTCTAGAGCTAATCAATGAATACAGTAAAGTTGCAGGATATAAAATCAACACACAAAAACTCCTTGCATTCCTATACACTAACAATGAGAAAACAGAAAGAGAAATTAAGGAAACAATTCCACTCACCATTGCAATGAAAAGAATAAAATACTTAGGAATAAATCTTCCTACAGAAACAAAAGACATATATATATATATATATATAACTATAAAACACTGATGAAAGAAATCAAAGAGGACACAAATAGATGGAGAAATATACCATGCTCATAGATTGGAAGAATCAATATAGTGAAAATGAGTATACTACCCAAAGCAATCTATATACTCAGTGCAATCCCTATCAAGCTACCAACGGCATTTTTCAGAGAACTAGAACAAATAATTTCACAATTTGTATGGAAATTGAAAAAACCTCGAATAGCCAAAGCAATTTTGAGAAAGAAGAATGGACCTGGAGGAATCAACCTGCCTGACTTCAGTCTATACTACAAAGCTACAGTCATCAGGAAAGGATGGTATTGGCACAAAGACAACAATACAGAGCAATGGAACAAGATAGAAAGCCCAGAGATAGATCCACGCACCTATGGACACCTTATCTTTGACAAAGGAGGCAAGAATATACAATAGAGAAAACACAATCTCTTTAACCAGTGGTGCTGGGAAAACGGGTCAACCACTTGTAAAGGAATGAAACTAGAACACTTTCTAACACCATACACAAAAATAAACTCAAAATGGATTAAAGATCTAAACGTAAGACCAGAAACTGTAAAACTCCTAGAGGAAAACAGGCAAAACACTCTCCGACATACATCACAGTAGGATCCTCTATGACCCACCTCCCAGCATATTGGAAATAAAAGCAAAAATAAACAAATAGGACCTAATTAAACTTAAAAGCTTTTGCACAATGAAGGAAACTATAAGCAAGGTGAAAAGACAGCCTTCAGAATGGGAGAAAATAATAAGAAATGAATAATGACGAAGAATTAATCTCAAAAATATACAAGCCACTCCTGCAGCTTAATTCCAGAAAAGTAAGCAAGTCAATCAAAAAATGGGCCAAAGAACTAACAAACATTTCTCCAGTGAAGACATACAGATGGCTAACAAACACATGAAAAGATGCTCAATACCACTCATTATCAGAGAAATGCAAACCAAAATCACAATGAGGTACCATCTCACACTGGTCCGAATGGCTGCTATCAAAAAGTCTACAAACAATAAATGCTGGAGAGGGTGCGGAGAAAAAGGAACCCTCTTACACTGTCGGTGGGAATGCAAACTAGTACAGCCCCTATGGAGAACAGTGTGGATATTCCTTTAAAAACTGGAAATGATATATCTTGTGACCATGTATAACATATAGCAGCTTTATGACAGTAGATAAATTGCTCATTCAGTTAATGTTTCCTGAAACTAAGTTTCCTTGTTTGTAAAGCAAGAATATTAATATCTATTTTACAGTGTTTCATGATGTCATTGTGAAAAATAAATATCATTAAAACATCTTGCACCATGTTTGACACCATGAAAAAAAAAAAAACTGGAAATAGAACTGCCATATGACCCAGCAATGCCACTGCTGGGCATACACACCAAGGAAACTAGAATTGAAAGAGACATGTGTACCCTAATGTTCATTGCAGCACTGTTTACAATAGCCAGGACATGGAAGCAATGTAGATGTCCATTGGCAGATGAATGGATAAGAAAGCCATGGTACATTTATACAATGGAATATTACTCAGCTATTAAAAGAATAAAGCATTTTAATCAGTTCTAATGGTGTGGATGAAATTGGAGCCTATTATACAGAGTGAAGTAAGTCAGAAAGAAAAACACCAATACAGTATATTAACACATATATATGGAATTTAGAAAGATGGTAATGATGACCCTATATGCAAGAC
>NW_011494932.1:302767-303226 GCF_000754665.1 Bison bison bison
AGGATGGGATGGGGAGGAAGGTGGGAGGGAGGGTCAGGATGGGGAACTCATGTACATCCATGGCTGATTCATGTGAATGTATGGCAAAAACCACCACAATATTGTAAAGTAATTAGCCTCCAATTAAAATAAAGAAAAAAAATAAATGCAAGAAAAGATTAAAAAAATAAAGAGAAAGGAAACACACACACACACACACAAAACCCCTGAGAAATAGTTGCCATTACTATTCAATTTACAAGATGAAAAAGAATTTGTGCTTGGAGACATTAATGACTGACCCATGGCACAGAATAAATAGAAATATCCAGGACTTGAATACGGTTTTCTTATTTTTTTAGGCTCCAAAGTCTGTGCTATTAATTACTAGCTCTTCTTTCTCATTCTCCTGTGAAAGTTTAGACCAGTGTCATTTTTTGTAACTGGCTAGATAACAGCAACTCAACTTTCTATTACAAG
>NW_011494932.1:304469-304845 GCF_000754665.1 Bison bison bison
TAGGTTGCTTCCATGTCTTAGCTATTATAAATAGAGCTGCAGTGAACATTGGAGGTGCATGTATCTTTTCAAATTAGGGTTTTTGTCTTTTCCAGATATATGCCCAGGAATGGGATTGCTGGATTGTATGGCAACTTTAGTTTTTTAAGGAAACTTCCATACTGTTCTCCACAATGGGGGCTCCAGTTTACATTCCCAGTAACAGTGTAGGAGGGTTCCTTTTCCTCCACACCCTTTGCAGCATTTCTTATTTGTAGACTTTTTGATGGGGCTTCCCAAGTGGCTCAGTGGTAAAGAATCCACCTGCCAAGAAGAGATGCAGGTTTGATCCCTGGGTCAGGAAGATCCCCTGGTGAAGGAAATGGCAACCCACTGC
>NW_011494932.1:304945-306241 GCF_000754665.1 Bison bison bison
CATCACTACAATCTATGTCATAAACATATCTGTTACCTCCAAAAGTTTTCTACCACCATCTTTATTTATTATTTTTTTTGTGATAAGAACACTTAACAAAAGATCTAACTTCTTAGCAGATTTTAAGTATATAATATAGTACAGTCAGCTTCTGGAACAGTGAGAAATGAATGTTTGTTGTTTAAGCCATCTAGTTTATGGTACTTTGTTATAGCATCCTGAACTGAGACAATACCGTGTTTTCTTTATCCATTCATCCTAATGGGTGTGAGGTGACACCTCTCTGTGGTATGGATCTACTTTTCCCTGGTGATAAGTGATGTTGAACACCTTTTCATGTGCCTCTTGGTCATCTGTATGTTTTCTTTGGAGAAATGTCTATTTAAGTTCTTTGCCCAGTTTTTAACTGAATTATTTGTGGGGTTTTTTTTTTTTTTTTGCTATTGAGTTTTGAGTTCCTTCTATATTTTGCATATTAACTGTTTATCAGATACATGGTTTGCAAATATTTTCTCCCATTCTGTAGGTTGTCTTTTCACTGTATTGTTTCCTTTGCTGTGCAAAGGCTTTTTAGTTTGATGTAATCCTACTTGTTTATTTTGCTTTAGTTGCATGGGCTTTTGATGTCCTAGCCAAGAAAATCATTGCTGAGACCAATGCAAAGAAGCTCTTTCCCTGTGTTTTCTTTTAGGAGTTCTACAGTTTCAGGTCTTGTTGTTGTTCAGTTGCTAAGTTATGTCCGACTCTGCGACTCCATGGGCTGCAGCGTACCAGGCTTCTCTGTCCCTCACCATCTTCCAAAGTTTGCCCAAGTTCATGTCCGTTGAATTGGTGATGCCATCTAACCATCTCATCCTCTGTTCAGGTCTTACATTTAAGTATTTAATCCATGTTGACTTTACTTTTGTGTATGGTGCAATAGAAGGATCTAATTTCATTCTTTTGCATGTAGATATCCATTTTCCCCAGCATCATTTATTAAAGATACTATCCTTTCTCCATGTGTATTCTTAGCACCCTCTGGAAGATCAGTTGACTATGTAGTTGTGGATTTATTTCTGGCTTCCTTATTGTGTTTCATTGGTTTATATATCTGTTTTTATAGCCATGTGATACTGTTTTGATTACTGTAGCTTGTCATATATTATGAAATCAGAAGGTGTGTTGCATCCAGCTTTGTTCCTCTTGCTCATAATTGTTTGGGCTATGCGTAGTCTTTGGTGTTTCCATATGAATTTTAGGATTGTTTTTTTCTATCTCTGTAAAAATTGCTATTAGGATTTTAATAGTGATTGC
>NW_011494932.1:306341-307025 GCF_000754665.1 Bison bison bison
TATTCTTGCCTGGGAAATCCCATGGACAGAGGAGCCTTGTGGGCTACAGTCCATGGGGTCTCAAAGAGTTGGACATAGGGACTAAACAACAAAAATAGCAACAGACTTTTTGATAATGGCCGTTCTGACCAGCATGAGGCGGTGTCTCATTCTAAATTTGACTTGCATTTTTTCTAATAATCAGCAATGTTGGGCATCTTTTCATGTGCCTGTTGTCCATATGTATGTTTTCTTTGGAGAAATGCTCTGGCAATGTGGGTTCTTTTGTGGGTCAATATAAATTTTAGGATTATTTGTTCTAGTTCTGTTTAAAAAATGTCATGGGTATTTTGATAGAGATTGCATCAAATCTGTGGATTTCTTTGTGTAGTATGGACAAACTAAGAATATTGAGTCTGCCAATGTAAGGACACGAGATATCTTTCCTTTTCTTTGAATCACCTTCAATTTCCTTCATCAATGTTTTCAATCTTTCACCTCCTTGGTTAAGTTGATTCCTAGGTATTTTACTGATATTTTATTTTTTGATGCTTTTTTTTTTTCAAAGTAACTATCTTCTTGAGGCAATTGTAAATGGGATTTTTTTTGGGGGGGGTTTCTCTGTCTGCTATTTCACTATTAATGTATAGAAATGCAACAGAGGGCCTTCCCTGGCAGTCCAGTGATTTAGACCTTGTACTTCCA
>NW_011494932.1:307125-308689 GCF_000754665.1 Bison bison bison
GCACTGAATCTGTATATGGCTTTGGATTACATGGACATTTTAGTCCATGAACACGAGATATTGTTCCATTTATTTGTATCTGCTCTAATTTCTGTCATCAGTATTTTATAGTTTTCAGTATACAAGCCATTTGCCTCCTTGGTTAAGTGTACTCCTAAGTATTTTATTCTTTTTTGATTACAAAAGTAATACAGGTTCATTGTTAAAATTTAGGCAAAAAAAGTTGTAAAAAGGAAAAATCACTAATGATTACCAGTGAGATCCCATTAAAATAATAATCACTTTCAATGTTTAGAAAGAAACATAGTTCTTTTATATGCTCTTCTAACTACCCCCACCCTCATAACAAAGCAGTCCCCCTTTGTGTTCTAGAGTGCTGTGCTGTGTTTAGTCACTCAGTTGTGTCCAACTCTTTGTGACCCCATAGACTATAGAAGCCAGGCTCCTCTGTCCATGGGGACTCTCCATGCAAGGATACTGGAGTGGGTTTCCATGCCCTCTTCCAGGGGATCTTCCCAACCCAGGAATTGAACTGAGGTCTCCTGCTTTGCAGGCGGATTCTTTACCAGTTGAGATACCAGGGAAGCCCATAAATACTGTATCAGTTCAGTTCAGTTTAGTTGCTCAGTCATGTCCAACTCTTTGCGACATCATAGACTGCAGCACGCCAGCCTTCCCAGTCCATCACCAACTCCTGGAGCTTCCAATAAGAAGATACAACTTAAATTCTCCAAAGGTGTCGAGTAATTTCAGTCCTACTACATGTGTGCCTAGAAGCTTGATTTCTAGCCCTTTGTTCACTGAGTGTTTCTCAATTTGAGACTGAACCCTCAAATTAGAACCCTCCTGCCAATGCAGGAGATGCAAGAGACTTGGGTTTGATCCCTGGGTTGGGAAGATGGCCTAGAGGAGGAAATGCCTACCCACTCCAGTATTCTTGCCTGGAGACTCCCATGGTCAGAGGAGCCTGGCAGGCTCTAGTCCATGGGGACATAAAGAGTCAGACATGACTGAGTGACTGAGCACACACGAGGATACATTTGTATTGGTTGGACAACAGTGTATTTCCATTTTCCACCTAATGTCATTAATTGTTCCTTAGGGATCACACTTTGTCTGAACCAGCCCCCTTTCTCTTTTGAATGTATATCCTATAAACGTCAGAGGATATCTAAATACACAAAAAGACAGTATCTTTTCCATCCAATTGGAGTTTACTTCAAAGATGGCTTCAAATCATATGATTTAATTTTTTGTTATTAATAATATCACAGTATTTAAATTTCAACTATGTATAAAATTTTTTGCTCTAGATTCCCAGTATATTCAGAAGAGACTTTCTTTTTGCATTTCAGATAAGCCAGTGGTGGTGATATCAATGTCATGACCAAGTTTAAAAGACAACTTGAGGGGCAGTTGGGACAAGGCTCAGGTGTCCCTTTGTGTTCATCAGGCCACAGTGGGGAGATGTCCACAGGGACAATTTTTAGGCAAGTCAGCTTGTCCTTGTTAGACAGTATGACTTCTGGAGGATTGGAAAAGTAAGCATTAATATTTAAAATAT
>NW_011494932.1:308953-310429 GCF_000754665.1 Bison bison bison
ATCATTGTTTGCTAGCTTTTTTCACTGTAAAGTTTCTTCTTTTCCCTTAGTAATTCTAAGTATCTTCTGGTAAAATATTTGAGACCATGTAAATATTCTGTTGTTCATCATACTTTAATGTACTAATTTTAGCATCTGCTATTGATTCTTCTTGAAAACTGTGATGTTTGCCAAATGGTGATTTTCTATTTTCATTATTCTGCCTATATTTATGAGTTGAAACAGCTTTTCTTTCTACCTCATTTATTTATTCAATCAAGTATTAATTATTTTATACTTTGGGTTGTACTCCAATACTACTTTATTTTGTTGCTCAGATTGTTCCAACTTTAACCATTGACTCCTGTTTCAGGTTGGCTCTTAAATTCCTTTGGCATGTCTTCATGCTTTTATTCCTCGAACAGTTGCTACTTTCTCGTATATAAGATGCTTCAGGCACATCTTGTACATTTACTGCACCAGTCCATTTCTCCAAAAAGAATGATATTCAGAAATCAAGATGTGGGCACTAAGTGTGGTCATTGCCATTCAGGTCATTGCTTCCAGGTCTTCTCAGTAGACAGAGCTAGAAAGTTCACATGTGTATACACAGACACACATATATACACATTCAGATGTATATTGTATGTCCTATTAAGGATGTATCTTTATAATCACACTTTATTAAGAATGATTATTAAGAACTCATGTGGATTTTAACATGCCCTCTTAACATCTATCAGAATGGTCATATGGCTTTGATTCTGATGTGATGAATACTAATCATAGAATTTTCTAATGAATATCTAAGATAAAACCTACCTGGTCTTAGTAAACTAGTCTTAAAAAATTATTATTTTTCAGGAATTGCTTTGCTGATATTTCTTTTAGAATTTATGCTTCTATATTCACAAATTAGATTTTTAGTTCTCATTTTTGGTGGTTTGTTAGGTTTGGATATAAAAGTTAAGGTGGTTATATTATTTTCCAATGGTTGCCGTAACAGGTTATCACAAACTGGGTGGCTTGAAACAACAGAAATTTATTGTCCCACAGTTCAGAAGGCCGGAAATCTGAAATGAAGGTGTAGATATGGTTGGTTCCTTCTAGAGGCTCTATGAGGGAATTGGTTCTATGCATCTCTCTGTTAGCTTCCGGGGGTTGTCAGTGATTCTTGGCATTTCTTGACTTGCAGACGCATCACTCCACTCTCTGCCTTCATCTCCAGGTGGCTTTCCCCGTGTGTCTCTCTGTGTCCTCTTGTCTTCTCATAAGGACAGCCATTGCATTTAGGACTCACACTAAATCCAGAATGGTTTCGTCTTGAGATCCTTAACTAATTATAACTGCAAAAACTCTATTCCCAGATAAAATCACAGTCTGAGGTTCTGAGTGAACATGAATTGGGGCTGGTGTGTGGGAGGGTGCAGCGCTATTCAACCTACTACAATGGCCCAGGAAGGTTAAGCGGATAAAATCTTTTATTTTATTTTTCTG
>NW_011494932.1:310529-312552 GCF_000754665.1 Bison bison bison
CTCTACCCTTCTAGATTATTGACGGAGACTCTCCTGCAATACAAAACAGATTAAAAGGAGAAAAACAAGCAATTTTAATTACGTATGCACATGTTTATATACAGGAGCCCTAGAAAGATATGAGTCTCAGAAAGGCAGCCAGGCACTTCAGGCTTATGTACCATCCTGGGCTAAGGAAAGGGACACTGCTCTGGGGCTTCAAAGGGGAAGAAGGCCACTCACAGGAAGGTGTGAAGAGGAAATCTATAGTGAATAGAAATTTCCCTGCCATGTAGGAAAGTGTCTCAGATGAAAATAATAATCTTTGGTAACAGCTCTCTTCCTGGCTCAGACTGCTTTCTAATGTAAATGTCTCTACAAAAGGGTAGCTGCTACTCTGCTTTCAGAACTTTTCATGTGTCTGCAGTTTCTGAAAATAATCAGCTCAAAATAATCCTCAACAAAGAGTCACATTTTGGGGTGGCATATTCTTCTGTTCTTCAATGGCATATAGTGTAGGACATTGATTCACTTTATTTTTCCCCATTTTTAACTGATTCTACCAACTTCGTCCAAACTCCTTACTAGCTTAGATTTCAAATCCCTCTTGCTAAAATCTCAATTTATTCCTAATATTCTAAAAGTTTTACTTGTGAACTGTGAGTTTCTTTTAAAATTGTATTTTCCAACTTGTAATTGCAGACATATGGGATACTCTAAATCCTATACATTTGTTTTGTAACCACCTCATTGAATTCTCTTGAGTTCTTATAGTTGATTCTCCTGAATTTCTAAGTAGAGTATGATAACATCTGCAAATATGACCATTTTGTCTCCTTCTTTCCAGTATTACCTTCATTTTTCTTGCTTTGCTATTTGTATATCTATGAATAATTATACAGAATTGGGATTATACAGAACACAAAATTTACATACATGGCATATCTTCATTTAATATAGTGTGAACATTTCCTCATTGGTACCTTATTACTTTAAGAAAACCCTAAGTTTAATACTTGCATAAAATTTCTATTGTATGATATACAATATGATTTTAAAACTTTGAGAGGGCTTTTTCAATTTATTTAACTTTTGACTTTGAAATAATTTCAGATGTACAAAAATTTGCAAAATAGTACAAAGGATTCTCATATTCTCTCCATCCAGTTTCCTCAAATGTTAGCATCTTACATAATTATAGTAAAAGTGTCAAAACCAGAAATTAGCACTGATGCAATATTATTAAGCAATCTACATATCTTATACAGATGCTTCAATTGTTACGTTAATATTTTCCTTTTTTGGTGTGAATGAATGAACATGTGTGCATGCTCAGTCATGTCTGACTCTTTGCAACCCTATGAACTGTAGCCCACCAGTCTCCTCTGTCCATGGGACTCTCCAGCTAAGAATGCTGGAATGGGTTGCCATGCCCTCCTCCAGGGGATCTTCCTGACTAAAGGGTCGAACCCCCTCTCTCCTGCATTGCAGAAGATTATTTATCACTGGACCATTGGGGTTTTTCTTTTTCGGTCTAGGATCCAATCCAAGATCACACATGGCATGAAGTGTTCATGTCTCCCTCGTCTTCTATAATCTGGGATGGTCCTTTAATCTTTATTTTCACTGCTTCTGAAACTTTGAAGAAAACTATCCACTTCTTTTGTAGAATGTCGTTGAATTTGGGTTTGTCTGAGGTTTCCTTTATTAAACTCGTATTCTGCATTTGGGGCAAGAATATGCAGAAGTGATATTGTGCCCTTTTAGGGCATCATATCCGGAGAAGGCAATGGCACCCCACTCCAGTACTCCTGCCTGGAAAATCCCATGGACGGAGGAGCCTGGAAGGCTGCAGTCCATGGGGTCACTGAGGGTCGGACACGACTGAGTGACTTCACTTTCACTTTTCAATCTCATGCATTGGAGAAGGAAATGGCAACCCACTCCAGTGTTCTTGCCTGGAGAATCTCAGGGACGGGGGAGCCTGGTGGGCTGCCATCTATGGGGTCACACAGAGTCGGACACGACTGAAGTGACTTAGCAG
>NW_011494932.1:313848-314236 GCF_000754665.1 Bison bison bison
AATAGCAGCTAATCTTTATTAAGGACTTCCCTGATGGCTCAGATGGTAAAGAATCCGTCTGCAATGCAGGAGACCTGGGTTCGATCCCTGGGTTAGCAAGATCCCCTGGAGAAGGGAAAGGCTACTCACTCCAGTATTCTGGCCTGGAGAATTCCATGGACAGAGAAGCCTAGTGGGCTATTAGAAATTAATTTGTACAGAGCCCTGTTGTAAAGGTTTTACTTGTTTTTTGTTTAATTAATTAATTTATTTGTTTCTGTTGTTAGTTGAGGTATGTGGCATCCTTCTAGTTGCAGCCTGTGAACTCTTGGTTGCAGCATGTGGGATCTAGTTCCCCAACCAGGGATGGAACCCAGGCCTCCTGCACTGGGAGTGCGGAGTCTCAGCC
>NW_011494932.1:314336-316069 GCF_000754665.1 Bison bison bison
GAGAAGCAGAAGCCTGCACTGGCTTGCCATGTGCCTGTTTTTCAAATTAGACATTCTTCCATCAGAGTAGTTTGGTGTGTCCTTCTAGGCAGATTTCCATTGCTTGGAAAAGACACAAAAGCTTTTGTTCATCATGAAAAAACTTTCTCCTTCCCACCTACAGTAATTGCCAAGAATGAGCTCTGTTACAGTCATTGTAAAGAAGAATGATGGCCTGTCCCTGCCTAATGCCACGTCTTAGAATCAGGACCAGCTTGAGACACTGCAAAAGCAGCAGTCTCCTGTGTGGGTCGGCGGTGCTGTGGTTTGAGTAGCCTTTTAGATCACTTCTCTCCAGGGAATGTCCAGAATGCTTCAGCCACTAGAAACAATTGTGTGCTTTTTAAAAGGGCCACACACTCCCTTGTGTTTTGGATGCAAAATCTGAACCCTAGAGAGAAGGGAGAATTTGGTCCATGTTATGCAGTAAGGGTGGCAGAAACGAGGCTTCAACCCGGATCTTCTCACTTCAGTGGGGAAATTGAACCTAATCCAGCCTTACTGAGGAATGCTGAAGAAGGCAACTAGTCATATGTGCTAGATTAACTGTCAGGGGAAACTGGTAAAGAATTGTGAAGAACGAATGTCAAAGGTAGCCTGATAATTATGAAAAACTATATCAGAGAAACTACTGTCGAAGTAACAATTGAGGTAAATTCGGTATGTGCTGCTTCCTAAAAGTAGGGTGGTGAATAGTGACTATAGCCTTACTTCCATGTCAACAAATCTAAACATCCACTGTAATTTGGAGCTGCTTTCTAGCTCCCTGCATGCGTTCAAGGTTTTTGCTTTGCTCAACCATTACAATCAGCTCAGTGTACACTGCGGAATCGGTGTCTTTGGGTCTTGACTTTTTTCTCTTCTTTTCCTCCAACACTTCCAGGCCAGCAAACCGCACTGCAGAGGGCCTTTTCACTTCTTGCCTGTTTGCTATTAAGGACCCAAGAGTTTTTTTTTCAGGTAGTGAGGGAGTAGTCCTATTGACAGAAATAAAACAAACTCATCTTCCTCCATTTCCCCGAGCTCTACCGTTCTCTCTGTCCAGTTGTCTGTGAATTGGGAACAATATAGCTGTTTGATCAAGGTGTCTGCCATCCCTGGCTGGGTTACTGGACAACCTTCCCCCACACAAGGATTTTTGGAGGTCGGAATAAGGATGTATGGGCACCAATGTATGTGTGGTAGGCTGGAAAATGGCTCCTTGAGACATCAGGCCCTAACTGCAGGGACCTGGAAATGTTACCTTCTTTGAAGACAGAGTCTGTGCAGATGTGATGGAGTTATGGATCTTGAGATGAAGACATTATCCTGGATTACCTGAATGGCTCTAAATGTAGTCCCATGTATCCTTATCAGAGGCTTGAACAACCTAAAGGAAAGTAGTGTGAACCAACTGAGTAGGGAATACTGGCCAAAGGACCAGTATTTGCAGGGGAAGATCATGGCTTCAGCTTAGGAGAAGACTGATGGAGCTTGAGTTGCCTATTAGAGGTCCAGGTAGAGGTGGTAAGTAGGGAACTGGATCTTGGGCAGAGGTCCATCTGTGTGCCATTGAAAGGGTTAGGCATTGATGAAATCACTCTGGGGAGGAAGTGTAGACTGAGGAAAGAGAGCTCAGAAGCAGCCTCTGGAGTACTCCAATACTGGCTTAGGAAAGCAAAAAAAAAAAAAAATGCTTTTAAAAATGCTAAAAA
>NW_011494932.1:316169-317153 GCF_000754665.1 Bison bison bison
GCACCACTGGGAATTTCAAACCATGAAAGGCCCAGCCCCCCTCCCCACAAATACCCATTGCAGCTCCATCCCCTCACCACAATAAATACCTGAAGCCATCCACCACCACCTCACTGCTATTTTGCCCTAAACTGAACCTCAACTATTCACCTTGGGGAATCCAGTAAGGAAATTGTGGTGCCATTACTGAAAGATGGAGGGATGGATGCTTAATCTTCTCTTGTAAATGATAATCTGGTTTGCAATAGAACCCTAACATATTACCATTGACCTAGATGATCCATTTCCACCCTGCTTATCCAGTGCTGTCTCCGACCCCTCCTTTCCTCTTCCTTGTTCTTGCTGCTCCTTAGACAATCTAAGCTCATTTCTGCCTTGCCATTTTTTATCATCTGTTCCCTCTCCTGAAATGCTTCTCCCTCTGCCCCTGTCTTTGTGCGGCTTCCTCATTCTCTTCATTCACCTCTCAACTCAAAGGTTATCTGTTGACAGATGCTTTCTCTGGCCACCCTAACTCCAGTGCTATTTTGTCTTTATAGTCACTTTGTTACTCTGTCTTCCAAGTCATTTTCATTATTTGATGATATATCACAGGGAACTCTGCTCAATGTTATGTGGCATTTCCATTATGCCTATGTGCTTACTTCTGACTATCCTTCTTCCTTGATAGAATGCAAATCCCCCTGGATTTTGGACATGTACACACTGCTGTATTTAAAATGGAAAACCACAATCACAGAAAACTAACCAACCTGATCACATGGATCACGGCCTTGTCTAACTCAATGAAACTATGAGCCATGCCATGTAGGACCACCCAAGACAGACAGGTCATGGTGGAAAATGTGGTCCACTGGAGAAGGGAATAGCAAGCCACTTCAGTATTTTTGCCTTGAGAACCCCATGAACAGTATGAAAAGGCCAAAAGATATGACACTGAACAACAGCAACAATCCATTTTCACCCAAACTCCTCTCCCATTCA
>NW_011494932.1:317253-317885 GCF_000754665.1 Bison bison bison
CTCAGTCGTGTCCGACTCTTTTCGACCACATGGACTGCAGCATGCCAGGCTTCCCTGTCCTTCACCATCTCCTGGAGCTTGCTCAAACTCATGTCCATTGAGTCCGTGATGCCTTCCAACCATCTCATCCTCTGTCGTCCTTCTCTTCCATCTTGTCCATCATCCATTTTGTCCTTCTCCTGCCTTCAATCTTTCCCAGTATCAGCATCTTTTCCAGTGAGTCAGCACTTCGCATCATGTGGCCAAAGTATCGGAGCTTCAGCTTCAGCAGCAGTCCTTCCAATGAATATTCAAGGTTGGTTTCCTTTAGGATTGACTGGTTTGATCAGTCCCTTTGCTGTGCACCTGAAACTATCACACCATTGTTAATTGGTTATACCCCAATACAAAATAAAAAGTTTTAAAAAAAAGTAAATCCCACCGGATCAGGGACCATGTTTGTTTCATTCATCACAATAGTCCCAACATCCAACATAGGGCTTTGCACACAGTAGAACCTTACAAAGTGTTTCTTAAAATAATAAGGAATTTAAAAACTGCAGATTTACTGAAATGAATTTTCTGTATCATACGACATCACATTTTTGGACACAGAGCAATGGAAGGGAAGATGAGTGGCGAACAGAACCCCA
>NW_011494932.1:320592-322478 GCF_000754665.1 Bison bison bison
TGAAAGAGGAGAGTGAAAAAGTTGGCTTAAAACTCAACATTTAGGAAACTAAGATCATAGCATCTGTTCCCATCACTTCATGGCAAGTAGGTGGGGAAACAATGGAAACAGTGAGAGACTTTTTATTTCTTTGGGCTCCAAAACCAGTGCAGATGGTGACTGCAGCTATGAAATTAAAAGAGACTTGCTCCTTGGAAGAAAAGCTATGACAAACCTAGACAGCATATTAAAAAAACAGAGACATTGCCAACAAAGTTCAGTCTAGTCAAAGCTATGGTTTTACCAGTGGTTATGTATGAATGTGAAAGTTGGACCATAAAAAGGGTGAGCACCAAACAATTGATGCTTTTCAACTGTGGTGTTGGAGAAGACTCTTGAGAGTCCCTCGGACTGCAAGGAGAACCAAGCAGTCTCCTTGGAGATTCTTTAGGATCAGTCCATCCTAAAGAAAATCAGTCCTGAGTATTCATCAGAAGGACTGATGCTGAAGCTGAAGCTCCAATATTTTGGCCACCTGGTGCAAAGAACTGACTCCTTAGAGAAGACCCTGATGCTGGGAAAGAAAGAAGGCAGGAGGAGAAGAGGATGACAGAGGATGAGATGGTTGGATGGCATCACTGACTCAAGTGAATTTGAGTAAACTCTGGGAGTTGGTAATGGACAGGGATGCCTGGCATGCTGTAGTCCATGGGGTCACAAAGAGTCAGACACTACTGAGTGACTGAACTGACTGACTGACTGAGGAGCTCCATGGAGGAGCAAGACTGCCAGTGGGCACATCTCTCGGACCACTGACCATCAATCTCCTCCTGTCTTTTTCCCCCTGAGGGTTTGGCAGACTTGGTATCACACTGTGACCTATGTAGAAAGAGCCCCACACTGGTCCCTGAGCTTCAGATGGCCTCACTTTGAGGAGGAGACAGTGGGATCAAGGAGATGTGACCACACAGAGCAGGTGGCCACCTTCTAGATTACACAGTAGATAGATACCTGGGAAGCGGGAATTCCTTGCCTAAATGGCCACAAGCCCATCTCCAGAGCCTTCACATTCTCCTTTTTGGTGTCTGTCTTCCCAGGGACACACATGTCATTTATGTGTGTACCAGTGTGCCTGAGTGGTGGCCAGGAGGTAGCCTTTGGCTATTAGGGGCAAATGGGGATAGAATTTAGAAGCATGAGCTAGTAAGTGCCCATGAGCATGTGTGGAGTGAGGAGTGAGCCAGAGTGAGGATGGAAGGGACTAGGTGGTGGGTCAGTTGCTAGGGGCTGGTATTCTACACTGAAGTGTAGAACTTTGAGTCAGAGAATTTAACATTTGAACCTGGCTTTCCAGGTTGTCTTGAGGGTGTATTTGTTGAGGTAGAAGGATGGGATATTTGGTTATTGCAAAGCTTTCAGAAGGAAACAGGAGAAAATCTTCATGACCTTGGGTTAGGCAAAGATTGCTTAGATATGATTTTTAAAAAAGCAAGCATAATCTGTAAAAGACAAAAGTTACAAATTGGACCTTATCAAAACTAAAAGCTTATGCACTTTAGAAAAAGTTATTTAAAAAAGTAAAGATAGCTTACAGAATTAGAGACAATATTGGCTGATATTATGTCTGATAAGGAACTTGTACCCAAAATACAAACAGGACTCTTACAATTCAGTAATAATAAGACAAACCAATTGATTCAATTAAAAATTCAACGTAGAACATTTATGAATGAATAAAGAGTCAGACTCAACTGAGTGACTAACACTACTGCTAATAGTAAGCACCCGAGAAGGTATTCAACATCATTAGTCATTCAGTTCAGTTCAGTCGCTCAGTCATGTCCAACTTTTTGCAACCCTATGAATTGCAGCAAGGCAGGCCTCCCTGTCCATCACCAACACCCAGA
>NW_011494932.1:325906-327035 GCF_000754665.1 Bison bison bison
TTTTTTCTCTAGGAGTTTGGAATTAACTTCACCAGAAAGAGCAGTTGAAAAAATAGAGTTGGACAGAACCAAAATACTCCAGGAAGGGGTGTTGGGATGGGGAGGAAAGGCTCTCTTCCAAGAGCAACCTTTGGGGAGTCCGAGCAAGGATGCCAAGCCCTTCTGTTGCTAAAGCGGGGGAGTGTGGTGGCACTTGTCCTGCTGTTTAAAGGTAAAAGTGCCTCATATCAAACAAAAGACTCCAACCTGTAGGAAGAAAAAATTGAGAGAGAGAAAAAATTAGTTCAAATCTTAAAAATAATGTTAAGAAATCTTTTCTTAGGGACTTGATCATGTTTTTATAGAGCAGCAGTGCTGTCTAATACAGGAGTCACTAGTCAAGTATGGTTATATAAAACTGAATTGTTGTTGTTATTGTTCAGTCACTCAGTCATGTCCAACTCTTTGTGACACCATGGACTGCAGCACGCCAGGCTTCCCTGTCCTTCACCATCTCCTGGAGATTGCTGAAGCTCATGTCCGTTGAGTCAGAGATGCCATCCAACTATCTCATCCTCTGTCATCCCCTTCTCCTCCCACCCTCAGTCTTTCCCAGCATCAGGGTCATTCCTAATGAGTTGGCTCTTTGCATCAGGTGGCCAAAGTATTGGAGCTTCAGTTTCAGCATTAGTCCTTCCAATGAATATCCAGGATTGATTTACTGTAAGATTGACTGGTTTGATCTCCTTGCAAATTTGAATTAATGAAATTAAAATCTCACTTCTTCAGTCTTGCCACATTTCAAGTGTTCGATGGCCACATGTAGCTATAGGCTTCCATAACTGACAGTGTAGATATAGACCATTTTCATCTTTACAGAAAGTTCTTTGAAACAGGGCTATTAATCAAGGATAATAAGAAAAAATATTGTGTCTGGTCCTGCCTCTTTATCCTATAGACAGGGAAACAAACATACCTGTTGAGGAGATAGGATTTTATGAGATTAAATCTGGGTATGCATGTAGCTCCTGGCATTGTGGATATGCATGTAGCTCCTGGCACTTGCCTAGATCGAATCCTTACACTCAGGCTCTTATCCTAGAGTTCTCAAATCTGACTGTTCCTTAGAATCATCTGGAGAGATTTTCAC
>NW_011494932.1:327994-329883 GCF_000754665.1 Bison bison bison
TTGGCTGTGAGCTGAATGTTAGGTAGGTAGAATAGGGAAAAGGAGTCCAAAATGGCGGTGGCTAAAAGACAAGGAAGGTCCGAGGACCAGAGTGAAGACTTCAGGCAGAACAAACAGAACAAACAGCACTCCTGGCTAAGCCCAATTTGCATAGGGCAGGCCCAGGTGGAGGAAAAAACATATAAAAGGAGGAGCCAAAGCGCTTTCTCTCGGACTCTCTCTCCCGCGTGCATGCGCTCTATCTCTCTCTCACTCTCTCTCTCTCCCCCTCCCTCCCCATGCACTCCTCCACTCTCTTCTCTTCAAGTCTTGGATTCTCCTGCTATCTTCTAAATAAAATAGAGCTGTAACACTGATTTGCCTAAGAGCTGTAGCATGGTTTGTCCAAGACCCAAGAGCTGTGATGCGCCGAGGGCTTTAATGTCCGTTGCTCCAAATCTTTGTTGTGACAAGACAAAGAACTGAGGAACATACACTTGCGTGACATGACGATACGGGAAATAATAAATTCAGTATTTTTGAAAAAATTCCATAGCTTGTTAGAAGGATAATGAAATGCAATTTCTCCAAAATAGTCCAGAAAAGCTATTTGGAAATCAATAGAAGTTTGTAAGGCATTCTCGAATTGAGATTTATTGACAGGTATCACAGTTTTATGGGGATCGGAGCCAATTAGAGTTTTAGTCCTACTTCTTTCATTGATAATGGTTAGAGCAATTAAATCAAGGTAGAGTGTACATGACTTTATTCCTCTAAAATGGGTATAGATCCATTCTATTGGGTGTTCTTTTTGGGCAAGAAGTCCCATGGGAGAATGAAGAGAGGGGAGTAAAAATAGTTTTAAAGGTGAAAAGTGAAAGTGAAGTTGCTCAGTCGTGTCCGACTCTTTGCGACCCCATGTGCTGTAGCCTATGAGGCTCCTCCGTCCATGGGATTTTCCAGGCAAGAATGCTGGAGTAGATTGCAATTTCCTTCTCCAGGGGATCTTCCTGACCCAGGAATCAAACCCAGGTCTCCCGCATTGCAGGCAGATGCTTTAAATCTAGTCTAATGCGAGTAAGAAGTTGCTTTTGTAATTTATTTTGTACCAAATAGAATTCCTCTCATGTCTCCTGAGAAAGTGCTCAGGGGCTGTTTAAATCAGGATCTCCTTTCAAAGTATTAAATAGATTAGTCAGTTGATAATTAGCAATGCCAAGGCAATGGCAACCCACTCCAGTACTCTTGTCTGGAAAATCCCATGGATGGAGGAGCCTGGTAGGCTGCAATCCATGGGGTCGCTAAGAGTTGGGCACGACTGAGCGACTTCATTTTCACTTTTCACTTTCATGCATTGGAGAAGGAAATGGCAACCCACTCCAGTGTTCTTGCCTGGAGAATCCCAGGGACAGGGGAGCCTTGTGGGCTGCCGTCTATGGGGTCGCACAGAGTCAGACACGACTGAAGTGACTGAGCAGCAGCAACACTGGATCATGGAAAAAGCAAGAGTTCCAGAAAAACATCTATTTCTGCTTTATTGACTATGCCAAAGCCTTTGACTGTGTGGATCACAATAAACTGTGGAAAATTCTGAAAGAGATGGGAATACCAGACCACCTGACCTGCCTCCTGAGAAATCTATATGCAGGTCAGGAAGCAACAGTTAGAACTGGACATGGAACAATAGACTGGTTCCAAATAGGAAAAGGAGTACCTCAAGGCTGTATATTGTCACCCTGCTTATTTAACTTATATGCAGAGTACATCATGAGAAACGCTGGGCTGGAAGAAGCACAAGCTGGAATTAAGATTGCCGGGAGAAATATCAATAACCTCAGATACGGAGACGACACCACCCTTATGGCAGAAAGTGAAGAGGAACTCAAAAGCCTCTTGATGAAAGTGAAAGT
>NW_011494932.1:331117-335218 GCF_000754665.1 Bison bison bison
TTATCAGTACAGATCTGAGTTAGTTGGGGAGTAATATGTTGTCTATTAACAACAAATTCTAAGTAATTATAAGGTGTAGAGGTTTAAATTTTTTCAGGGGCAGTAATTAATCCAGAGTTTTTTAAGCATTGTTGAGCTATATCAAACATGTGTTGAGTTTCTAAAACAGACAGAGCCGAAAAAAATATATCATCCATATAATGGATAACAAGAAAGTCAGGAAATTGTTTTCTCACAGGCTCAAGGGCTTTAGCTACGTAGTACTGACACATGGTAGGAGAATTCATCGTTCCTTAAGGCAATATAGTCCATTGGTATCATTTATGAGGACCAATAAGATTAGGATAAGGGGGAGAGAAAGCGAATCTCTCTCGGTCTAAAGGGTTTAGAGGTATATTAAAAAAGCAATCTTGCAAATCAATAATAATAATGTCTGTTAAGAGACGCCATTTGTTAGATTTCTTTTCATAACAAAAATAGGAGAGTTCCAAGGAGAGCAAGATTCCTCGATGTGTTTCAATTCTAATTGTGTATCTATAAGTTCTTTAATGTATATCTGAATTTGCCATTGCATAGGTAAATCCCATCCTATTAAATTAAGGGGTGAATCTATCACATAATGTTTTAATGTTGCAGGTTGGCCTTCTGGTCCCTCATATGGGTAGATTTGAACACTTTGATAAACGTCTTGTACTTTGGTTTGAGAAATTTCTGGAATTTGGCAAGAGATTTTTTGTATAGGCCAGGATTTGGGCCATAAATGTTTGCATATAATAGTAATATCAGATCCAGTATCGAGGAGACCAGAAAATCTTTTACCATTAATTTTGATATTTATATTTGGTTGGGCATATTCAGATACCGATGATGTCATAAAGATTGTTTTTGATCTGTACTGCCTAATCCACCTGTCTGTACATCATTAGAGGAGTTAATAGAAATATAGGGTAAAAGAAATAATTGACCTATTTTGTCCCCTCTTTTGAATTGCCATGAAATCTTAGATGACATCATAATTTGAATTTCTTCTTTATAATCTGAATCAATTACTCCAGGGTGAACAGTAATTCCTTTAGAAGTTAAACTAGTTCTGCCGAGTAAAAGACCAAAGGTGTGTGGGGGCAGACTTTTTGGAGGTTTTTTATTAGCTTTCTTTGGGCAATCCCTTTTAAAATAGTTCTCATCCCTGCATATAGAACATCTCTCATTTCCCTTTTTAAAGCAAGCAGCCATTGTCTCAGCTAGCATTTGCATTTTTTGAGTTTCTGATCCTAGATTGCGACAAACATTCAAATAATCAATAATAGTCCCTGTCTCACGAATTGGGGCTATAGCCTTTTGACATTCCTGATTTGCATTTTCATAAGCAAGTAATTTCTCTAGTTGCCTTTTAGCTTCTTCTCCGATTACAGTATGGGAAATAGCAGTTTCTAATCTAGCTAAAAGATCAGCATAAGTTTCATTAGGTCCTTGCAATATTTTAGTGTAGCTACCTGTAGGCTCCCCTTGAGGAGTAATTCGATCCCACGCTTCAAGGGCCACTGTTTTCAGTTGTTCATGCAACAAAGGAGGGCACTGTATTTGAGCTTCTATAGCATCAAATTGTCCAGTGCCAGTTAACATTTCAAAAGTTATTTGGTTTTGGGGAGCGCTAGCTCAAGCGTTTTTGTTAGCATGATCTCTGGCTATATCTTGAAGCCACATTATCCATTGAAGATATTCTCCTGGTTTAAGGAGAGCTTTTTATTATAGTTCGCCAATCGTAGGGAATAAAGGTTTCAATAGAAGACACCATAGCATTTAGAATTTCTCTAGTAAAAGGTGAATGTGGGCCATACATAGTTACAGCCTTTTTTATTTGTTGCATGTGAAAAATGTTAATATCTTCATATTAAGGTATTATTTGCCCTTGAGTGTTAGCATTTCTTAAAACTGGGAAGGTGGAAAAACCATCGGCTTCAGAGTCTTGTGATTGCAAAGCCAGCAATTCAGAGAGCCTCTGTCACGAAGGAGAGTGAGTAGGTAGCAATTTTTTGCAAATATGAGATTGTGCTAAGGACTTATCATTATTATCCCGGTGTGTCTCAGGAGAGTCGTTGTCAGAATCATTAGGTTCTAGAAAAAGAGAGACTTTTGGATTCGTGCCTGTTGGCAGAGGAGGAGCATTTGGAGCAGCCAGGGCAGGGCTTGTAGAAAAATTCTGAAATGTTTTATGTTGTTCTAATTGGTCCTTTTGTAAAGTTTCATCATCTAATTCATGTTCATGTAATAAGCATTCTGTCTGTTGTCGAATATCAGGAGGGCTAGAATTGCCTTGAAATGGCAGAATTACAGCTTTAATGAGAGTCCACAGGGGCCAGAAATCAACTGGAATATTTTTTCCCCATCTGGCGGCTTGTTCAACATTCTTTTTGACCCAGTGCCAAATTTCTAAATCAAAACTGCCTTCGTCAGGGAACCAGGGATGATGGTCAACTATTGTTTGAGGGCAAGCCTCTACTCGTTAGTGCGAAACCGGAAGTCCCTGAACTGTAAACAAATGATGAAGTAAAGTAGAAAAGTGAGGGGGCTTTCCAGCCATTTGATCCATGTCCTTGTACTTACCAGCCTCAATAGGCCCTGAGTCACTCCTTCCGAAGTGCCGCGTGTACCAGGCCCCTGTTCTGGGTGCCACTTGTTGGGGTCCTTTAATGGACTGGAACCTGGTGGTCCAGAGTTGACGATAAGAAAGTGAAAGAAGGAAAGAGGCTAATATTCCTTGAGTTACGCAGCTGGCCTTTGCGCTCCAGGGAATCAGCCAGAAATAGAGAGATAGAGAGAGAGAGAGAGAGAAAGGACATGGGGACCCAAGTCTCTGGTGGAACAAGGGTACTTTTTTGAATTCTGTGTGAGTATATATACCATATTACAAGGCAGCTTGTTCAGATAAAGATCAAAAGACCAGACATTACAAGTTACCAAGGAATCAAGGAGCAATAGAGGCCATAAGGCCAAAAGGCAATCCATATCAAAAGAGGATCATAGATAATCCCTTTCATCATATGGAAGCATCCCATCTCTATGATCTCAGTCCTGGGAATGGCTTGCCACTCCTCTTGCTCCTGACAGGAACTGATAAGGAACAGAGGGCTCAACAGAGATAGGAAACACCACACAGGAATCCTACTGTTAAACATTCCATGATAGGTAGCCTTTCCCTTCGCCAGGGGATCTTCCCAACTCAGGGATGGAACCCAGATCTCCCACATTGCAGGCGGATTCTTTATCAGCTGAGCCACAGGGAAGTCCAAGAACACTGGGGTGGGTAGCCTATCCCTCCTCCAGCAGATCTTCCAGACCCAGCAATGGAACTGGGATCTTCTGCATTGCAGGCATGACATGCAAAAATTAGTTGGTCCTTGTTTTCATTTATTACAACTGATGAGATTAAATAGGTTTTTACATTTTTCAGTCTGTAGTCCTTCTAATGTGAATTGATGTTCAGCATCGATTGCCTGTTTTATATTGGGACATTTGTGGGATTTTTTTGGTCACTCATATTTAAGTACTTTGCACTTAGAAAATATCCGCTGTCACATCCCTCTCCTAATTGTCCCACCTTTGGCTTTACTAGTGTGTTGTTGTTGTTGTGTTAGTCACTCAGGTGTGTCCAACTCTTTGCGACCCCACAGACTGTAGCCTGGCAGGCTTCTCTGTCCATGGAATTCTCCAGGCAAGAATACTGGAGTGGATTGCCATTCCCTTCTCCAGAGGAACTTCCCAACCCGGGGATTGAACCCTGGTCTCCTGCCTTACAGGCAGATTCTTTACCATTTGAGCTACAGGGAAGTGTAATTTCTGCCAAGTCAGAGTTTTAAGTTTTTATGTAGGAAAAACTGTCACATTTTCCCTGGCTTTGGCATTATGTGTGTGTGTGTGTGTGTGTGTGGTTTAGTCGCTGTCAATATATATATTGTTTAATTGCCAAGTCATATCTGATTCTTTTACAACCCCATCAACTATAGCCCACCAGGCTCCTCTGTGCATGGGATTATCCCAGAATACTGGAGTAGGTAGCCATTTCCTTCTCCAGGGGATCTTCCCAACCCACGGATTGAACCC
>NW_011494932.1:335534-335972 GCF_000754665.1 Bison bison bison
CTCCAGGTCTCAACCATGGTCACACTTTATCTTATTTCTTCCCTTCCTACTGTCCATACTCCTGGTCTGTTGTCTCACTCAGCAAGGAAAGCCTCCATCATGATTCTAAATCAGTGATGTGAAGGGAGAGAAGAAACCTGCCCTGTGAAGATCTCAGGCAATTTGGAATCAAGTTTCTTGTTATAAATGACAGAAACCTTCCTTCCTAGTAGAAGCATACAAGAGAATTAATGGAAGGATACTGAGGGAGCTCCCAGAATCAGTGCAAGAACTGCAGGAACCAAGGCAAACCAGGAAACTTCAGGGATTGAAACTGGAGACTTGATAGCCTTGTGTGCCTATATGCTCCTGTGGTCCCTCTCTCTCTCTCTTTCTCTCTCTCTCTCTCTCTCTCACACACACACACACACACACACACACACACACACACACACACAC
>NW_011494932.1:336072-337436 GCF_000754665.1 Bison bison bison
TTGACTTGTCTTGAAAGCAGAGATCCATGACTTGAATCTTGAATTTTGGATGTGTGTTAGATAAAAAAGTTTAACGTTGGAAGACCTCAGTGCAAATCTGTTTGTCTAGCTTATTGGCTGAAGCTTTGTCAAGTCCATTCTCTAAGTCACTTTTGTAATACAGCACCAATAATAAGAAAAATGCCTAGAACAGTTACCAAATTCCCAGACCTTCTCTGTAGCTGCTTCACACGTTTTTCAGGACACTGTTTCTGAAGGAGTCATGAAGTGCTTCATTCTCAGATCAATATTAAGTTTAATAATCACCACCTATTTATTTTCTGTGCTTTCTTAAATAGCTCTAAGGGGCCAAGTCAAGGCACCTCATTTTATTGAGCTTTGCTTTATTGAGCTTCACGGATACTGCATTTGTGTGTGTGTGTGTGTGTGTGTGTGTGTGTTTACAAATTGAAGGTTTGTGGCAACTGTGCACTGAGCAAGTCTATCAGCACCATTTTTCCAGCTCTATTTGCTGACTTCGTGTCACATTTTGATAATTCTAGCAATATTTCAAATCCTCCGCCAGCAAGAAGATCAGTACATGCTGAAGTCTCAGATGTTGGTTAGCATTTTTTAGCAATAAACTATTTTTAGTTAAGGTATGTGCATTATTTTTTTAGACATAATGCTATTCCACACTTAATAAGCTATAGTATAGTGTTAATGTAACTTTTTTTTGCACTGGGAAACCAAAAAATTTGTGTGACTCACTTTATTGCGATATTTTCTTTATTGCAGTGGTTGGGACCAGACCCACAATACCTCTGAGGTCTGCCTGTGCAGGCTTGAAGATAATTTGTAGCTAAGTGAGCAGGCTGCTTCATCAAAGCCTCCTTAGTGGGAAAGTGGCTGCTAAAAATCTACAAAAAAAAAAAAAAATGAATTCTTACTTTCCATCTGGGAAATACCTATACCCCAGTGGGTCTATAAATTCCTTGTCATTATTATTATTCAGCTTAATCTGAAGCCACTCACTAGCTTTCCTCCCTTCAGATTTTTGCCATCTGGGCTGTCAGCATTTCCTCCAAAAGATTAGCAATCTATTAGTGTGCAGAAAGAATTTATAAATATGTGAGAACTGTGTTTCCCTGGGTTAAATGGGTGACAGTATGTTCCTGTACCTCATCCTTTGCTGCTTCCAGAAGCATCATAATTTCCTGAAATACAACCAGCACGTGCAAGCTCAATGAGCAAATAAAATCTTTCTTTGGTGGTTTTCTAGGACTGGTGTAGGAGGAAAAGCTAGATTTGCTGGTAGATGAGTTTGTGAGAGATGCTTTTGTAATGCCCTGAATAGAAGGCTTGAGGCCAAGTACGTAATTGAA
>NW_011494932.1:337536-340780 GCF_000754665.1 Bison bison bison
ATTTTCCCTGTGACCTAAATACATTTTGTTTGATGCCACTTAATTATAAGAACGGAGAAGGCGATGGCACCCCACTCCAGTACTCTTGCCTGGAAAATCCCATGGACGGGGGAGCCTGGTGGGCTGCAGTCCATGGGGTTGCAAAGAGTCGGACATGACTGAGCGACTTCCCTTTTACTTTTCACTTTCACGCAATGGAGAAGGAAATGGCAACCCACTCCAGTGTTCTTGCCTGGAGAATCCCAGGGATGGGGGAGCCTGGTGGGCTGCCATCTATGGGGTCACACAGAGTCGGACACGACTGAAGTGACTTAGTAGTAGTAGTAATTATGAGAAAGGGCTTCCCTGGTGGCTTGGTGGTAAAGAATCCTCCCACAATGCAGGAGATCTGGGTTCAATCCCTGGGTTGGGAAGATCCCCTGGAGGAGGGCATGGTGATCCACTTCGGTATTCTAGCCTGGAGAGTCCCCAGGGTCAGAGGAGCCTGGCGGGCTACAGTCCATAGGGTCGCATAGAGTCAGACATGACTGAGCGACTAACACTTTTACTTTACTTTTCAATTACAAGAAAACATTTTACACGTATGTGGACCATCTACCCAATCCTGACCAACTGAAACATTGGGTGTCATAGGAAATGAGATGTTAGCATTGAAAGGATGGTGAGCCATTTGTCTAAGACAAAGAAAGCCCCTTTAGTGATGTAAGAGAGTATTCCATGTCCCACAGGTGCTGGGAGTATCCAGGAGGGCAGGGCCCCCTCCTCCTATGTGAGGCCTCGTCCCTTTGCCCAGCATCCTTCTGCAGGAGATGGAAGGGCTTCTTACTCGAGCTGAGCTTCAGCCACAGAGCAGCTTGCTTCTTTCACTCGCTCCCTCGTTAATCAGAGGGAACTCTGATGAAACAGTTGTAGACTGGCTTCCTGCAGGGTTTGCTGCTTATTATGACTTCAAGCCTGATGGAGGCAGAATGGCGATGCCTGTGTAGGTATCCTTGCTGTTTCTTGGCTGAAGGAATGCAGCAGAACCCCCTCCTGTCCCAAGAGAGGGACATTTCTTTTGCAGTTGTTGAAAGGACCCTGGTTTCTATTCAGAGCTGCCCTCTGGGCCGCATGAGGTCACTAGACCATCTTCAGTTTGCAGTTGTTGAAAGGACCCTGGTTTCTATTCAGAGCTGCCCTCTGGGCCACATGAGGTCACTAGACCATCTTCAGTTTGCAGTTGTTGAAAGGACCCTGGTTTCTATTCAGAGCTGCCCTCTGGGCCGCATGAGGTCACTAGACCATCTTCAGTTTGCAGTTGTTGAAAGGACCCTGGTTTCTATTCAGAGCTGCTCTCTGGGCCACATGAGATCACTAGACCATCTTCAGTTTGCAAGTTAGCAGCACCTTTAGGCCCAGTGAGTGAAGTGAAGCGAAAGTCACTCAGTCATGTCTGACTTTGCAACCCCATGGACAGGGGATTGCAGAGTCAGACACAACTGAGTGATAACACCACCACCTCCACCGGAAGTGGGAGGAGGGTGTTGGTGTAAGGAGGCATCGAGGGCAGGCCCCACACACCTTCTTGGCTGCAGTATCCGCCAGCATCACACACTCAGCACTGTGTCACAGACACTAGGAGGTGCCTGTGGAGGAGGTCATGAGTGTTCTTTTCCGAACAGCTGAACTGAATCTCGACCCCTGAACATCTCTAGTTCTTCAGGTCTGCCTCTGAATTCTCAATTCTAATAGAGTAAAACCTTTTCACATTGTTGTTTTATCATGCATTTTAATATCTGGTAGTGCACGGTGACCTCACTCCATTTTTCTTCTTATTAAAAGTGCACTTTGCTCTTAGGCATTTAAACAAAGCTCTTACTCATCGAGAAATGTTTGTTATATGAACATCCATACACACCAACCACACCGAGTGCTGATGAAAAGTACCCCGACTGCCTCCCATGGCCTTTGCCATCTCATGAGTCAGTGAGGCTTTCACAGTCTCTCCCAGCCCGACCTGCTCAAGAATATAAAAGATTTTAAAATTCCAGATAAATTGAAACATTTCTGATATATTTTCCCAAGATTGGTTCTTGCCATGGAGGAACATAGGATGCTACCTTCATTTATTCAAGACTTATATGTTATTTCCTTCAATAGAATTCACAGATTTTGTATAATTACTACAGATTCTTGAGGAACATTCATATATATTCATACATACATATGTATATGCATAGACTTGCATATATATGTTCATTTTGCTGCTCTTTTGATATGATATAAAGTAAAGCTGATGAGCCTTATGAAATTTTTTTGCTAGACATATCATTTATTCTTTTCTCAGTTCCTTTTTTTTGTTTGATTTCTGTGGTGTTCTCCACATACATTGTTGATCATCTGCAAATAATAGTGTATTTAAAATAATACAACATTTACAATTTTTTATTCTTTTTTTAAAAACTTAGAACATCAGTGAAAACTTCCATGGGGAGGGAGGAGGGAGGAGGGTTCAGGATGGGGAACACATGTATACCTGTGGCGGATTCATTTTGATATTTGGCAAAACTAATACAATAAAAAAAAAATAAACAATAAAAAATAAAATAAAAAAAATAAAAAATTATCTGTCTACTTTCCACCTTAATAAATACATTAAAAAAAAAAAAAATTCCAGAGCAGTGCCAAATAGTGGCATTTGATAGCAGTCATCCTCATCTTGGGAATTTAATTATGATCCTTCTATGTCTTACCATCAAGTTCACCATGTGTTTCTAATCAGGTTTCTTTATTATGCTAATCACATTCCAAAATTATTCTGAGTTTTTATCAGGAAAAGATGTGCCTTTTGGGCATTTGCTGGATTCAGTTCAGTAGCACAGTAGTGTCTGACTCTTTGTGACCCCATGAAGCGAAGCATGCCAGGCCTCCCTGTCCATCATCAACTCCTGGTGTTCACACAGACTCACGTCCATCGAGTCAGTGATGCCATCCAGCCATCTCGTCCTCTGTCGTCCCCTTCTCCTCCTGTCCTCAATCGCTCCCAGCATCAGAGTCTTTTCCAATGAGTCAACTCTTCGCATGAGGTGGCCAAAGTATTGGAGTTTCAGCTTTAGCATCAGTCCTTCCAAAGAAATCCCAGGGCTGATCTCCTTTAGGATGGACTCCTTTTGGATCTCCTTGCAGTCCAAGGGACTCTCAAGAGTCTTCTCCAACACCACAGTTCAAAAGCATCAATTCTTCGGTGCTCATCTTTCTTCACAGT
>NW_011494932.1:341018-341644 GCF_000754665.1 Bison bison bison
CCTAAGGAGAGTTCCTTGGTCAAGAAGTCTAGCTCTAGGTGTAGGAGGTGTGGCTCTCTCTCTGTCTCCTTCATCAATATTCTCCAGAGGGGCCTTGTGGGCCCATCAAGCTGGCAGACTCCCCATCTCCCCAACTGGCCATGATAAGCTCTTGGCCTCTCTATCGCAATCTCACCTTGCATCCACATGATCACTGCAGCATCTCAAGCAGGGAAGACTCTACAGTGCAAAGGATTGAGGGCTCCTTTGTTCCTGTACCCGAGGGCCCAGTATTCAGGGTGGCCAAGAGGGTCCTGAGCATCAAGCAGGCAATGAGGGCCTGGAGTGCCTATTCTCTACCAGGCCCTTTGCTACCTGGGGACTAAGGATATGACTAAGCAACACTGAGACACAATTCCACCCCTCCTGGAGTGGACAGTCTAGCTGGGGGGATGCACTGTAAATAATGAACAAACTGAGACATGATCACAAGTTGTGATGTGTTCTTGGAATAAAATTAATTTGCATGACTGTAGAGAATTGTGGGTGGGATGGGGTACCTACTCAAAACAGGTTGCTGTCGCCTGTTAGAAGAGATGATATACAAGCTGAGACCTAAAGGATGTGAAGGAGGTAGCCAGTCGAAA
>NW_011494932.1:341744-342304 GCF_000754665.1 Bison bison bison
TCATCTGCATATCTGAGGTTATTGATATTTCTCCCGGCAATCTTGATTCCAGCTTGTGCTTCTTCTAGCCCAGCATTTCTCATGATGTACTCTGCATAGAAGTTAAATAAGCAGGGTGGCAATATAAAGCCTTGACATACTTCTTTTCCTATTTGTAACCAGTCTGTTGTTCCATGCCCAGTTCTAACTGTTGCTTCCTGACCTGCATAGAGATTTCTCAACAGGCAAGTCAGGTGGTCTGGTATTCCCATCTCTTTCAGAATTTCCCACAGTTTATTGAGATCCACACAGTCCAAGGCTTTGGCATAGTCAATAAAGCAGAAATAGATGTTTTTCTGGAACTCTCTTGCTTTTTCCATGATCCAGCGGATGTTGGCAATTTGATCTCTTGTTCCTATACCTTTTCTAAAACCAGCTTGAACATCTGGAAGTTCACGGTTCAGGTATTGCTGAAGCCTGGCTTGGAGAATTTTGAGCATTACTTTACTAGCGTGTGAGATGAGAGCAATTGTGCGGTAGCTTGAGCATTCTTTGGCATTGCTTTTCTTTGGAATTGGAAT
>NW_011494932.1:342623-344192 GCF_000754665.1 Bison bison bison
TCCTGGTCTGTTTTTGCTGACTGTATTGAGCTTCTCCATCTTTGGCTGCAAAGAATATAATCAATCTGATTTCGGTGTTGACCATATGTTGATGTCCATGTGTAGAGTCTTCTCTTGTGTTGTTGGAAGAGGGTGTTTGCTATGACCAGGGTGTTCTCTTGGCAAAATTCTATTAACCTTTGCCCTGCTTCATTCCGTATTCCAAGGCCAAATTTGCATGTTATTCCAGGTGTTTCTTGACTTCCTACTTCTGCATTCCAGTCCCCTATAATGAAAAGGACATCTTTTTTGGGTGTTAGTTCTAAAAGGTCTTGTAGGTCTTCATAGAACCGTTCAACTTCAGCTTCTTCAGCGTTACTGGTTGTGGCATAGACTTGGATTACTGTGATATTGAATGGTTTGCCTTGGAAACGAATAGAGATCATTCCATCGTTTTTGAGATTGCATCCAAGTATTGCATTTCGGACTCTTTTGTTGACCATGATGGCCACTCCATTTCTTCTAAGGGATTCCTGCCCGCAGTAGTAGATATAATGGTCATCTGAGTTAAATTCACCCATTCCAGCCCATTTTAGTTCGCTGATTCCTAGAATGTTGACGTTCACTCTTGCCATCTCCTGTTTGACCACTTCCAATTTGCCTTGATTCATGGACCTGACATTCCAGGTTCCTATGCAATATTGCTCTTTACAGCATCAGACCTTGCTCCTCACCAGTCACATCCACAACTGGGTATTGTTTGTGCTTTGGCTCCATCCCTTCATTCTTTCTGGAGTTATTTCTCCACTGATCTCCAGTAGCATTTTGGGCACCTACAGACCTGGGGAGTTCCTCTTTCAGTATCCTATCATTTTGCCTTTTCATACTGTTCATGGGGTTCTCAAGGCAAGAATACTGAAGTGGTTTGCCATTCCCTTCTCCAGTGGACCACATTCTGTCAGACCTCTCCACCATGACCTGGCCGTCTTGGGTGGCCCCACAGGGCATGGCTTAGTTTCATTGAGTTAGACAAGACTGTGGTCCTAGTGTGATTAGATTGACTAGTTTTCTGTGATTATGGTTTCAGGGTGTCTGCCCTCTGATGCCCTCTTGCAATGCCTACTTTCTTACTTGGGTTTCTTTTGCCTTGGACGTGGGGTATCTCTTCACGGCTGCTCCTTACCTTGGATGAGGGGTATCTCCCCACCGCCGCCCCTCCCGACCTTGAGGCGTTTTCTCATGTTAACCATAATTTTCATTATTTATTGAGAACCCAAAACATTTGTCCCATGGTTTCTCTTGCTTTCTGTGTTCAGTTCATTGCTTCCTCATGGGCCCATTCTTTTAGTACCTGTATCCCCAGACACTAGAGACTGGTCCAGATGCAGGTTCCATCACTGGTGGGAGTTCTTCCCAAGTGGTACTGTATTTCCTTCTGCCACATCACGTCAGGAGTCCCTTCCTGTCTGGGTGGACCATTTTAGTGAGATTAGGGTTGATCAGGGAGAAGGCAATGGCACCCTACTCCAGTACTCTTGCCTGGAGAATCCCATGGATGGAGGAGCCTGGTAGGCTGTGGTCCATGGGGTC
>NW_011494932.1:344292-344527 GCF_000754665.1 Bison bison bison
CTCACGTCCATCGAGTCAGTGATGCCATCCAGCCATCTCGTCCTCTGTCGTCCCCTTCTCCTCCTGTCCTCAATCGCTCCCAGCATCAGAGTCTTTTCCAATGAGTCAACTCTTCGCATGAGGTGGCCAAAGTATTGGAGTTTCAGCTTTAGCATCAGTCCTTCCAAAGAAATCCCAGGGCTGATCTCCTTTAGGATGGACTCCTTTTGGATCTCCTTGCAGTCCAAGGGACTCT
>NW_011494932.1:345459-346541 GCF_000754665.1 Bison bison bison
ACCCCCAATTTCACCTGGCTCAGGCAAGGGTGGGGCTTTTCTTGTGCTTCCATGGATCCATCTGGGAAGATCCCTATGAGACCACCTCCTGTGCCCCACAAGATAGAAACAGGCTGGATTTGCCTGAGAAAGACATGGTGGATCCATGGCAGAGTGGAGACTGAGCCTCCCAGTCTTATATCTGTTCTCTGAGGCAAGTGTAAGTGTGTATTTCAGGGCTAGGCAGGCAGCTCCTAGGGCCTTGGCCATTCCAGTGCTGGTGGTCAGTATCAGATATCCTGCAGGGACTGACTTTCCACATTCTGATCAGTGAGAGTGAATGTCTGGGCTTCCAGGGCACGATTCTTTCTCTCTCAGCCTTTTGTCCCAGTGGGAGGGGGCTTTGGCGGCCTTGTGAAGTGCAAAGAACTTTCTCCCCTTCCTGCCTTCCCCTACCCACCCCCACCACTGCCAGAGTCCTAACGGACCTCCTGCCATTCTGCCTCACTGAGCATCCTCGAGAATTTCCCATCCACTCCCAGCAGGATGAGGGAGGCTTCCTTGTGAGTGCAATGCTTCTCTCTGTTGCTGCTTGATTCCAACCTCCTTTTATATTTTTAAGAACAGAGGTGGAAGGGACATCAAGAATTGCTTTAATCTAATGAAAACTACCCACCCTCCCAGGGTCCTCCTCTCTCAGCAGCAAAATTTTCCCTAGTTCTTCTTTTTACATTTTTACTGTTTCCAGTAAATCCAGAATTCTCTGGTAACAGGTAAAGGTTATTGTAGTAATCACACATTTAATCTGTAATTTAAATTTCTGCTTTCAGGCTTTGCCTTTCTTCTCTGTGAGGTTTTTGTTGTTGTTGTTTTGTGGTTCACTCAAGCCTGATCAGAGAAGGAAATGGCAACCCAGTCCAGTATCCTTGCCTGGGAAATCCCATGGACAGAGGAGCTTGGTGGGCTATAGTCCATGGGGTTGCAGAGAGTTGGACACAACTGAGCGACTAAAGACCACATGCACCCAAGCCCAATCTTCTTGGTTTTGGTCAGGTGATATTTTGACTATGAGGGATTTCAAGTGGTTGTGTGGTTGAGAAGGG
>NW_011494932.1:346641-347572 GCF_000754665.1 Bison bison bison
TTCCTAACTTTAAACCTGCAGTTTCAGATTGACAGTGTTAATATTCTTCTGTCTGCTGCCTCCTGGCCTTGTATGGATTGGCTGTGAGGCTGTGTGATGTGGTGTCTGGGCTGCGGATTAGAGGGCCCAGGTTTTCATCTCTAATGCTTTCCTTATGTTTACAGACCTCAACAGTATCTGTGTACAGAGGCACGTATGCGGGTGCCGGGAACTTCTGTCTCCCGGGTGACTGGAGGAGGCAGCTGTGAGCCGCAGAACAGTTTCCAAAATAATAGAGAAACTCAAATGGTTGTTACCTGAGTTTTAAAAACTCTCCCATTCAAGTGAAGTTTCCATCATTAGATGGCCTACCTGGGAAGGCAGATGTGCAGTTCCAAGGGAAATGATCCCACAGAGTTCTGGAATGTTAGTGATGGAAGGAGCCATAGCAGAACGTTTAGGCAGCAAACTCTTCAAGGCATCACGTAGATGGCCAGGTACAGTTGGTGGGGAGGGGGTGCTGCTGGGGATACAGTGAGGGGCAAGCATCCTCCAGTCCAATCCCCTCTCTTGGTGAATAGGCCCCTCAGTTCCCCAGAGGAGGGCACTTGCTTGAAGTCACACAGCAAGTGTGCAGCAGGGCTTGGCTGGAACACAAAACCCCTGGTGCCTAGGCCTTTTATGTCTTAACTCTGCTACTGCTCCTGGCTGTGCTATGGCCATGGTTAAAGTCCCCCAAGTGATCTGAGCATATGCCCCCCATCTCCCCATCTCTCATCATAAAAACTCCAGCTTCCATGCCATGCAGATAGATGGCTCTGGGTACCAGTCACCTGAGGGCGTGCCATAGGTCTGCAACTTTGAGTGTGTATCTAAGTCCATAGATCTGCAAAAGAGATGTGTAAAGTCTTCAAAGGAGAGAATAGGAAGGACCTGACAGGGCTCACTCAGG
>NW_011494932.1:347672-366187 GCF_000754665.1 Bison bison bison
ACTGGAGTGGGTAGCCTTTCCCTTCTCCAGGGGATCTTCCCAACCCTGGGATTGAACCCAGGTCTCCCACATTGCAGGCAGATTCTTTTACCACCTGAGCCACACCAAGGAAGCAAACCCCAATTAATTCTGGGTTTATTGAAAAAAGGCTGACAACCTGACCTGCAGAGCCATCATCCACTGTCTACTCATTTCTAAAAAATCATTTTCCCTGTGACCTAAATACATTTTGTTTGATGCCACTTAATTATAAGAACGGAGAAGGCGATGGCACCCTACTCCAGTACTCTTGCCTGGAGAATCCCATGGATGGAGGAGCCTGGTAGGCTGTGGTCCATGGGGTCGGGAAGAGTCTGACACAACTGAGCGACTTCACTTTCACTTTTCACTTTCACTCATTGGAGAAGGAAATTGCAACCCACTCCAGTGTTCTTGCCTGGAGAATCCAGGGACGGTGAAGCCTGGTGGGTTGCTGTCTATGGGGTCGCACAGAGTCGGACATGACTGACGTGACTTAGCAGCAGCAGCAGGGTTGATCAGAGGGCTCAGGTGTTGTCAGTCAAGAGTATATGTCGTTATAAAACCCCCACTCACCTTTTGCCTAATGGCTTTAGCATCTAGTGACAATTGTCTCAAGCTATTACTTTAATAGTGTTGAAAAGCAGTGATTTGAAAAGATCTATTATTGTTTTTTTCCACTCAGTAGCTGAATTTTTCTTCAGAGAGAAATGCAGGTCACTCTGAAATGCAATTTGTATAGCAAAGGCATTTGTTAAAACTTACCACTTGTTAGAACGACAAGTCGGTGCCCTGACCACCTTTGAGGAAGAAGTAGGTGGCAGGTGAGATAGTGCTCTATGCAGAGATGTGAGGATTTTAGCTGTGCTTTCTACTTCTGTCAACAAATGGTAACGTTAAAGAGTCTTTTGACTTTTAAACTGTTGAAGAAGTCCTTAATAAGAGTCAATGAAACCACTGGAGGGAAGACTTTTTCTCATCTCTATCCTGACCCTCTGCTCTTCCTCATCTTGACAGCAGCGTGCCGGGGGGAACACTTAGAACTACCATTGTCTGGGGGTGTCAGGCAGTTTCATTTGCGCAGGATGCTGTTATTGTCTGTTTTGGATTCATTATTGATCATGTGCTCTTTTAACGTTTCCCCTGCTTGCTGAGTAAGACCTTGCTGGGGAGACCGTTGTTGCTTTCCTGGGGCCAAGACATTGAGATGCCAGTGTCCCCACAGGAGCAGATATAAAGCTGACGGTTAGATTCTGGCTAGATTCCAAAAGCCCCAAGAAGAAGCCAAAGAGGATCCTACAGAGAAGCAATAGAAACTGCCTCCGCTCCTCCTTCCTTAGTAATAGCAATATATGTATTATGATATGGGTGATGATGACATGCATGTGTTTGCAGGTGGATGAAAACTTAGGACGTGAGTATAGAAGAGTAATCGTGGAAAAGCCCCTAACCTGTGTGAATCTGGATTTTGTGTGGAAGAATGAATTTGCAAGCCTAAGACCCAAGAGATATAAATACATAGCACCTACCGTTACAACAGGCTCTGATAGTTGGCACGACGTGAATCATCTGGGTAGATGGGGATGGTTCTGGGTGCTGTTTGCGGTTCAGTTCAGGGCCTATTGTGTTATTTTGAGAAAGGATTGGCCCCAAACTGCAAAGTTTGTCTTTGGGTTGGTCCTGAAAAATCAGTGTGCATTTTGGCCTGAGGCTTCTTCTTCTTCTTCTTTTTTTTTGTTTTATTCATTGGAGAAATAGAAAGATGAGACAAAAGAAAAAAATAAAAATCACACCTTGGAATCGGGACAGATTCCAGATTGTAGTTAGATCACATGTTGTGAAATCTAACAGAAGTCATCACTTCACCCACCCACAACACGTTTTGATTTGATGGGACACCCACCACGTGCTGGACACCATGCCAGGCCCTGTGGATACGGCGCTGGACAAGAGCTCATCTTCACCTTGAAGGGGTTTGGTTAGGTATCATAAGAAATTCAGCAGCTAAATGGGCCATTGCAAAGGATGTGGTATGTGTTTCGGTCAGGATGTGCCTAGGATTCTCAGGAAATTCAAAGGAAGAACACCTCTCTGTCTTGGGGGGTGTGCTCAGGGAGAGGACTCTAAAAGGGACGTCTAAGCTGAGACCTGCTGGGTGGAAGAAGAAGAGAAGTCACAGCAAAGTAACCTCTGCCCTTCAGAATATGTTCCCCAAATTATCAGCCATTAGGAGGATCAGGAATGGAGGAAGGGAGTGAGCAAATTTTCAAGACATGCACCTCGAAAAAAAATAGCCAAGTTCAAGTGTGTCTGGCCTTGTAAGTCAGCGAGAAGTTGGATCTTCTTTTTGAGGATGGTGCGGCATTGAAGGGAGGACAAGAGTCAGGCAGGTGCTTTGGGAAGCTTCCTTTGTCCCACAACAACGTGCTCGAAAGACACTTGTGTAATAAAAGGCAGCACTTCAAGGTCTTTTGCACGCTTTCAGGCATCCATGTGCTCTGCAGAAGAGGCCAGCTGAGGCTGCGACCCACTGTTCAACCCTGGGGCCAGGTCATGCCTTCTCTTTTGTTTGATGCCACGTTTTCTCGCCAGTATTTCCACAAACTGCATGAACTGAGCCTCAGCCACAAACCCTGTGTGTTGGTTTAACCTCCATCCCTTACTAAGTCAAAAGCATGGATAAAATTAACTCTGCTGTCCTCTGGAACAACCTAGAAACTGTTGTGTGTCTGAAACAAAGAAGCTGATAGATTTGTGGGGAAGGTTCTTAGGAAACCACCAACCTGTGTGCTTTCTGTGTCAGAGAGTCGGAGAGGCAGAAAACAAAACCGAGAAGGGTATCTGGGAGGCAGCGCTCAGATCTGGGCAGAGATAAGCTTCCTGGGCCTCAGAGACTTCTGCCTCTGAAGTGCTTTGATTGGCAGGAAAACGAATGGGGAAGAAAAGGCAAAGTAACCAATTTCAGGTTTTTTCTTTTTGTGCGTGTAGTTTCAGTTCAGAGTTAGAACACTGACGGTGAAAGTGCATCCTTTCAAACTGTAGATGCTTACTGGGGGAAAGAGAAGGGACCAAAGTATATCTGACTTGGGAATGAGTCTGAGTGGCTGAAACAGTAGAGATGCTCCCAGAGAGAAGCAGGGCTGCTTGTTGATTGGTTTGAATCCTCCCGGGTGAAATGTCAGTGATTTAACTTCAGCTCTGACCTGAGGGAGCCCTGGTGTGAAGGGGGCGTGGGACCAGGAGGCTCTGGGACAAACCAAGCTCAGCTGCCCCCAAGACACACCCCCAGGGAATGAGCGGGGTGGGGAGATGGCCTTGACTGAGAGGGAGTGAGGCCAGGAGGCCCCGATAAACAGGAAGCCCTTACCGGAGATGCACAGCGGGAAGAGGACTCAGAACGAGCCGAGCCCTTGCATCTCCAGGTTGGTGGTAACCTTCTAGAGGAAGGTTGGATGTGGTCGAACTCACGCTTTCAAACTTAATACTGATCAGGGAGAGGGGGGCTGTGGATCCAGAAGGATGACCAGCGGGGAAAACAGGCAAGTTGCTGCGGGGAAGAGCTGTGACTGACTCCAGGACGACCATTTCCACAAGCACGTAAGTTTAATGATGGGCACAGTTTAGTAAAAGGCTGTCGCTCAGAGTCCTTTTTCTGTCTGTTCCTGGGAAGGTCCGATAGTTTGGATCTCGAGAATAAGAAAACTGGGCCTTTTTACCAGTGTTGGGCTGCCTGGCTTAACCTGGTGATGGTGGTTTTGTTACTAAGTCATGTCCAGCTCTTTGCGACCCTATGGACTGTAGCCCACCAGGCTCCTCTGTCCAGGGGCATCCTCCAGGCAAGAATGTGGGGGTGGGTTGCCATTCCCTTGTCCAGGGGATCTTCCCCACTCAGGGATCAAACCCCAGTGTCCTGCTTTGCAGGCAGATTCTCTATCAACTGAGCTACCAGGGAAGGCCTCTGGCTTAACCTACCTGCCATCAAGAAAGCCTGAGTGAGGATAACTTAGTCATAAAGGTTTGATCTCCAGGTGTAAATAACCCTAGGCAAGGGATGGCGAACTTCTGCGAAGGGCCGGAGAGTCAACACTTTGGGCTCTGGAGGCCGCGTGCTGTTCGGTACATTTCCTCATATGGCAGGAAACAGCCGAACGGGCATGTCTGAGTTCCCGCTGAGCTGTCTCCAGAGATGGGACAGTGGGCTGGCTTGTTCTGGGGGATCCCAAAGCAAAGTCTCTGCCTTGAATGGAAGCAAGTTTCCATGGCCCCTCAGAGGCAGCAGAACCTGTCAGAGGGAGGTCTGTGACTGGCCACCAGGCCCTGGTGGGAAAGGTTCTTTTAAGGAGACTCAGTGAAGCAGGAGCAGCCCCTGGACCCTGCTGCTCCCCTGATAGGCTGCGAGCAGGAGCCTCTGAGCAGCCAGGACCCCCAGCCACAGGCCCCGTCAGCTCTCCCTCTGAACACCGGGGAGAGGACAGAGCTTGAGTGGTCTTGACCCGCCCGCCTTGCCGCATTGTTCTTAGGGCTTAGCCCAGGCTTTCTGTTCCACAGCCCTCGGCTCCCGGGCATGTGGGTCGTTGTCCAGGCTGGCAGGAGGAGGTGGGAGCAGGGATGGGCTTCCGGACGCACCAGGAGTCTCGGCAGGAGACCTGGAGGGTGGACTTGGGGAACCGAGGAGAGAGCAGGATCCTCCCAGTCTCACCGGCACTTGGAAAAGCAGAACGCCTCATAGAGAGCAGAGCAGTGCAGCTGAGGAGGTGGGGAGGGTCTGTGAGGATGGCCAAGGGAGGGGCACCCAGCCCAGGACATGTGGCGGGCATCAGCCCTGTGCGTTGAAGTCACACTTCTGCAGATTGCAGAGATGCGGTCAACGGTAGAGAAGTCAAGGAATGTGTTGATGAATGCCATCCTTGAGAATGGGCTCTTTTTTACACAGATGGCTCTATTAGGAAAAATCCTCAAGCCCAAATCCCTTCATAAATCATGCAAAAAAAAAAAAAGGCTGCCTGCACAGCAAAAAATAGATCCTGCACAGCTTCTGTTTGTCTTCAGCTGGATGTTGATCAATAGGGCACATCCTTAGCAAAGGTGTTGCAGCTGAACCTTATCTCCAGCCGCATGTCTTTCTGCACCTTTAATTCATGTCTGTGACCTCTAGGCCCCTTGAGTGTAGACGCTTCAGAATGCAAGTGCCCTCTACTCTCTTCACCTGTTAGTAAGTTGGCCTCGGATGCCTTGGGAATGAAGGGGTTACTACAAGTTTTTGTTCATGCACACCCCTTTCCCGGTCAGCCTCCTGCATTCCCCAGTCCTCACTCCCTGGGCGAGGAGGTTCACTGAGGGTCTTTCTGTCTTTCTGATGTGAAGTGTAGATCATTTCCTTGATTCTTCTTGGATCTACTCAGGCCCCACTTGCCTTCTCCACCTCCAGCCCCCAAATCTGTCATAGTTCTCAGTGGAATGGCTCCAATTAGTCATGATATCCCTGTGGTGTGGGAGAAACCAATCCCCAAACTAGAACAGGTTTTTGTTAGGAGTCGGGAGAGGAAGATGGGCAGTGCTCGGCTCTCTTTCTAAGAATTTAAAGCAGACACTTAAGACTGGTGTCTTAAGTGCCTCCAACAGATTCCACCTAGAATCGTATCAGAAGGTCTTTGAGGGCAAACAGCCTCATCCTGTCTCTCTGCACAGTCTAATCTCTTGTCATTTTCTGTCTCCATCTGCCCTCAATGGCTTCAGCTGCAGTGATTTTTTACATTTCCTCCTGGAGCTGGGATTCTTTATGCCATCAATACATGTCCCAGGAATCATGCTTGGTGCTGGAGCAACAGTGGTAAAATAGCTGCCAAGTCTGAACTCCTCTCTGGATGTCATTTAAGACCCTTTGGATCCAGACGCAACTTCATTTGTGTCCCTTCCCACCCCTCTAGGCTGTAGTCACATCATTCCTGAAAATGCCCCGTGTTATGCACCTTTATCTCCTCTTTCCATTTCTCTCTGTCTTTTTTAATGATATCATTCACATTTTTCTTTGGCTGTGCTTGTGAAATCTTAGTTCCCCGACCAGGGATTGAACCCAGGCCCCGTCGGTGAAAGCGTCCAGTGCTAACCACTGGACTACCAGGGCATTCCCTCCTCTTCCCATTTCTCTACTTGGAAAGTCTCATTCAGGTGGAAAAGCCCAGGAAGAGGTGCAGCTTTCCTATGAAATCTTCCCCAAATCTGATAGAATGAATTTGTTCCTCTTTGGGATGTCGTAAAACTCGATCATAGAACTTGAATAGAAATGATTTAGTTTTGTTATCATAAATTGCTCCTTGTGTCTGTCTGATACGATGTGCTATACATGACTGGAAGGCAGAGACCATTCTTGTGTCTCCAGGACCTAATCAGGGTCCCTGAGACAGGGCTCAGTAAAATTTTTATCAAATTACTTACAAAACAAAGATGACAGTTGCCTCATCGGACTAGGTCACAAAACAGAGAGGAAAGGTTTTGGAAAACAGAGTGCTCTGTAGACATAAGGAAGCACTGAGCAGTATTCTACGGACACGTTAGAGTTTTGTTCTGATGATCGTTACCTTTTTTTTTTTTTATTTTAATAATTTTGTTTATCATGTTTGGCTGTGCTGGGTCTTCACTGCTGTGCCGGGACTTCCTCTAGGTGTGGCGGGCTGGTGCCCTGTGTGGGCTGCTCACTGTGGTGGCTTCTCTGGTTGCAGATCATGGGCTCTGGGCGCTCGGGCTTCAGTGGTTGGGCTCCCGGCTCCAGAGCACAGGCTCAGTAGTGGTGGCGCACGGGCCTAGCTGCCATGCTGCACATGGGGTCTTCCCAGACCAGGGATTGAACCTGTGTCTCCTGCATTGGCAGACGAATTCTTCACCCCTGAGCCACCAGGGAAACCCTATCATTACATTTCTGATGTCACACTTGAAGTTCCCACAGTAGTTACTGATGTGAAGGAGAAGACACATACTGGCGAATTTTTTAGATGGAATCACATAGGCTCATAGTCAGCATCAGGCAAAGGTGCCTTTAATGGTTCCTGCTCCCTGTTTTCTCCATTTTTAACCCACCTTTTATTTCGACCGTTTCATCAGGGGGTCAGGTGCATTCTTCTTCATTGTCTCTTGCAGTATGCTCCCAGCAAGTTCTCAGGAAACTGAATATTGTTTTACAAGAGAAGGAGAGCAATGATGCACCTCCTAGGATTATGTAAGATGGAAGCATCAGGAGAAATTGGGTGAAGGGTACACAGACCCTCTCTGTACTTTTTCTGAAAATTTCTGTGCTGCTGCTGCTGCTGCTAAGTCGCTTCAGTTGTGTCCAACTCTGTGCGACCCCATAGATGGCAGCCCACCAGGCTCCCCCGTCCCTGGGATTTTCCAGGCAAGAACCCTGGAGTGGGTTGCCATTTCCTTCTCCAGTGCATGAAAGTGAAACATGAAAGTGAAGTCATTCAGTCATGTCCGACTCTTTGCGACCCCATGGACTGCAGCCAACCAGGCTCCTCCGTCCATGGGAGTTTCCAGGCAAGAATACTGGAGTGGGTTGCCATTGCCTTCTCTGGAAAATTCCTGTGACTTTACAATTATTTCAAAATAAAAAGTTAAAAAAAACAACGGTGTATTTGTATATAACCCGAGCCACACTCTGGAGGGCCTTCTGCAGTCCCTTAATTTACCCCCAAAGCAAATGCCTGAGGTCAGCAAAGAGGCAGAGGTGACGGGTTGGCTGTGACAGTGGGCCACCCACGCTGGTAGAGTTCAGGCCCCTCCTCACACCCGCCAGACTCTGCTCCCCTCTCTTGTTCTCAGTGCAGACTCCCTGGCCCTCCTTCCATGGGGAACACCACCACCTCTTCCCCATCCCCTGCCCTGCTTTGTTTTCCTTCGTACACTCACCGCCTCACCACACCCCATACTTCCTTATTTTATTTTCTGTCTCTTCCCACTGGAAGGTAAGGTGCATGATGGCAAGGATTTTTTTTTTTTTTTAATTTATTGGTCCATCCTCATCACCTAGAGCAGAGCCAGGCACCGAGCATGCGCTCAGACCACATTTGTTTGATGAGCGAGTTTTTTGTAGAAAACGAAAGCTTGAAAATAAGCCATTTCCCCAAGAGAGAAGTAATTCGAATCTACCCATCCTTGCGCGAGTGAGCCTGACTTTGAACCTCAGACCTTTTTTCCTGTGTTCACACTTCAGATAAAGAAGACGCTGCTGATAGGATCTGAGAGGAAGGAAGCAGTGCCTGCTGGCAGGGCTCTGCAGATGACATTATAAATTGTCCTTCTAGAAACTGGCCTCCCCGACGGCTTCCAGAGATGGATCACCTCACCCTCCTCTTGGCAATTCTTTATGTGTACACAGGTAACGATAATGTCTTCATTTAAAGAATTTACTCCTTTTTCAAGTCTTATACTGTGACACGTTCAGAATTTATGACGCTCTGGGTTGGTCTAGATAACTTCTCACTTGTTCAGAAAAACTACAAGTTGCGAATGCCCATAATCAGCAGTGGAAACCTTTTTAGGCTAAGATAGAAACTGCCAGCCTTTACCGTGATTCCAATGTATTTATAAGTGTTTACAAGACTATCTTCCTAGGTCTAGAATAAGTTTCTGATATCTCTCTGGTGTTTCAGTCTAATTGAACTCACATGATGACATGTCTTTCAGCGCCATGTGAAGAGATTTTTTGGGACACGACTGTTAAACTTGCTAAGAATATGACCCTAGAATGTGTGTATCCATTAGCGGACACTGTAACCCAGATGGAGTGGTTCAAGATTAAGATGGAGAGAGAGTCCATGGCCATTTTCAACCCTGCATTCCATGGGATCATAAGAGAGGCCTACACTGATAGGGTCTACTTCTCAAATCACACCATGGCCTCTAACGACATGACCCTGTCCTTCCACAATGCCTCTGAGGCGGACGTGGGCTTCTATTCCTGCCTCCTGCATACTTTCCCACACGGAACCTGGGAGAAGGTGATACAGGTGGTCCCACCAGGTAAGTGACGTTTTCGTTTACCTTTTCACCCACCTCCAATATTTGGTTCTACGAAGACCATGTAGCAACTGTGAAATGCCTTACCCTATTTTTGTGTCATTTCCCAGTTGCATTTCTAGATTCTGTATTGTTGTTTGAAAGAAATAATACTGTGAATCAATTCCATTTTTCTTAATGTGCTATCATCTCGTGAATTCAAATGTCATGGGAGAAAGCACAGGCTTTACCTTGCCTTGATGAGAACTTGAACCTCAGTGAAGCTGCTGTGGACAGTGTTTGGGTTCTGGGGCCAGTCACCCGCTGTGTGGTGGTCCCATTTCCTTTTGCAAGACTCCAAGTGCTTCAGCTCTGCGCATTCAGTCCTTTCTGTGACTGCAAATCTGGGTTTATTAGTGAGTCCTGGGCAGGGTTCAAGCCCTGGCTCCTGTTTTCTCTTCACCCAAGTTTCACTAGAGAGGATGCTTTAGAAGTTGCAAGCTGTCATTTCAGGAAGAATCAAATGAGCTCTTTAAGTGTTTCCTGCCATGTCTGCCAGTGACTGTGGTTCAGTGCTTAGTGAGTGAGTGAGTCCTGCGAGGAATACCCACATGGATGGGGTATTATATTTGGAAAAACTCAGTTTTAAAGCCTTTACTTCCTTTATAACCTTGAATTAGCTGCTCAGTCTCTCTGAATCTCAGGTTCCAAAACAGCAAATTGAGTTAATAGCTCCATTCTCTTTGTTGAATGGTTTAGGGATCAGATATGTAAAGAACTCAGTCCTCGATAGCTGGGGAATTATTATTATTGGTAGGTATTATTATTGCTTGTGCTTTTACTTTATTTTTAAAAAATTTAAACAGTTTTTCTTCTGTTATTTTTGGCTGTGCTGATCTTCATGGCCGCGTGGGCTTTCTCTAGTTGTGGTGAGCAGGGTCTCCTCTCTGGTTGCGGGGTGCTGGGTCCTCCTTGCGGTGGCTCCTCTTGTGGCTCTTGGACCCTGGCACGCTGGCTCAGTCATTGTGATGCACAGGCCTGGCTGTCCCATGGCACGCAGGTTCTTCCCAGACCAGGGCTCAAACCTGTGTCCCCTGCATCAGCAGGGGGATTCTTTACCACTGGACCACCAGGGTAGGCCTGTGCTTTTGATGCAAAATGACTAACGATGACATTTTTAGATAGACTGGGTAAGGCAAAAGTTCGGGACTGTGTGTTTCCTGTCTGGTGTCTCTCAAGTTATATCCCAAACAGACCTCCAGCAGAGCACACCATATACCACCTGATACAGTGCTCTCTTTTTAAGGAATCCGTATTATAAAGAACAACTTACAGTAGTACATAGGAATATCTAATGGTCAGGAGGTGAGACAAACTTCCATGTGTTAGTTTTCCCTTTAGCTAAGCTTAAGAATAATTCTGTGCGTATGAATGAGCCTTACAGAGTGTCAATCAGCAAAATCTCTCCTTAAATACTCACTTATTAAAGACCTCATTCATCACTCAAGCTCTCATTTGCTGGTGAAAGCTATTAAAAGCTGTTTGCACGTCTTCAGTGTCTCGTCCACTCTGATGAGCCACTCAGGTGGGGCAGAGGATGACTAGGGTCTTGGGGTGAGCTCTTGGATGCACGGCCTGAACCACCTGGGCCAGAAACCTATATGCTTCCCCACCCTGCCTCGGGTGGCGAGATTTTGTAGTTTGGGTTCCAAGTCAGGTATTCTGATCTCTGTCAAAGAACAGTCAACTGAAAACAGGTGCAACTGAAACGGACCCAACACCGTAAACCAGCTGTACTCCAGTGAAATGAAAACGTGAAAATACTGTGTTATGAAGCAGCAGCAAGGTAATATATTTTTCATGGGTGTATTTGAGATCTGTACAGACTTTTCTGCTTCTTTCAAGGTCTTGATTCAATATGATTTATTAGCACTGTCTTCTTTATATGAAAAAAAAAAAAAACGCTTTGTATAAAAGTTTGTATTTTTCTGTCTCTAGAACTGACATGTCTATGCTCAATTGTCTTAAAATAACCACTGTGAGTGAGAAAGGCTTTTCTTTAAAAAAAAAACAAAACACAGGTAGAGCACTGGTTACTAGGGTGGGGAGGTGGGAAGTTGGGGAGATACATGTTGGTCAGAGAACAAAGTTGAAGTTACATGGATGGAATCAGTCTAGAGACCCAATGTTCAGTGTAAAGACCATAGTTAATGTCGTCATCTTGAACTCTGGAGGTTTGCTAAGAGAGTAGATGTTGGATGCTCTTCTCAACAACAGCAGCAAAATGTAACTGGGGAGAAGATATGTGAATTAACTTGACTATAGCAATTATTCTACATACCATTTTGTGGTATAGGCCCTAAATATATACAATTTTTATTTGGAACAAAAACATGTAGCTTGACCTCTTCTGAAGGTTTAAGGATACAGGGTAGCACTAAATTATTGAGAACTAAATTATGGTTGCCACCCCAAGGTAGGATTTGTAGCACCATGTACGAATGACTTCGGCAATATTTTCCCTCATCCAGATTTATTTCTCCCTGTTGTTATTTTGAGGAAAAGGGAGATCTCTGCCATATGGGACTTTTTCAGAAACTGTGGTGAGATTGTCAGTCAGTCACCAGTCAGAGAAAAGGCCAACTCTCCTTGTTGCCAGAATTCTGATGATGGTATTCTTAAACATATTTTGCTGTTGTTTTTGATCATTTATATTTTTAAAGGATAGATTGCATTAACCAGCCGGTGAGAGTATTTCATTCACTTTTGAGATCTGGAGGGTTTCATTTTTTCTTTTAAGCTAAGAATGATAGTGAATTTATAAAATATAGTAGCTATATTTCAAAATTAATCTTAAGTATACTTAAGCTCTTCCCCGCGTGCTTTATTTTGCAGAACGTATTTATCTGTTTACTTTTGGCTGTGCTGGGCCTTCCTTGCCATGCGTGGGCCTTCTCTAGTCGCAGCGAGCAGGGTACTCTCTAGTAGCAGTGCGCGGCTCTCATCGCACTGGCTTCTCTTGTTGTGGAGCGCTGGCACTGGGCCTGCAGTCTTCAGTCGTTGCTCCGTGGCGCGTGGAATCTTCCCTCACCAGGGATCGAGCCTATGTCCCCTACCTTGGCAGGGGGACTCTTAACCAGGGGACCACCAGGGAAGTCCCATGTGTGCTTTAGTGCATGTCAGGGTCTACAAACATCACCTGCTTGTATAATGCAGAGGGGTAGTTATCTACTTAACAGTGAAAGATTAGACTCAGAATCCAGAGATCTTCATGTGTACAACACATTGTAAGATCTTTAAAAAGATGAAAGCATTGAGCCACGTGTGCTCTAAATATACAGATTTCTCCTCTTTACTGAAAGTTGATAGTGTGCAAGGAGCTCAGTCAACCTTACTGAGGTCTTCTCGTTTAACTCCCCCTCCTTCACACTTGGATGTAGATGTAACTTAGATTTGAGGGTGAGGACACTGAAGGGAAGTGAGGTCTAGTGACCTGTCCAAGTTCTCAGGCTTTGTGTCGACTGGATCGAGTTGCAAGTAGAGGACAGGAAGTGCCGCTTCAGGGGACACGTGAGCAGGTGGGGGCTGAGGGGACACCCGTCATTGCTGGTCCCTGCGTTCCTTCTCCTCCTTGAGTTTTCAGCACAGAGTGGAAGAGCATGTTGAAGATCTCATTCTGGATAAATGATATTGTTAGTGCAAAATTATGTGAAAATGTGCGTTCCCTTCAGAGCAGGCATTTCTTAATCAGTAACTGATTTAGAGCATTTAATGGCAAGAATGGCTACATTTATTTCAGTGCCTCATGGAAAGATATACTGAGGCATCTCGAGAGGGGACAATTCAAAGACAGCCCTTTCATGGAAGAGTTTGTGGAGGAAGTGGGGTTGTGGAGAAAATGACTGTGTAACCCACGTGTCTCTGGCTTCACTAGTCAGGGTGAATGTAGTTATATTGATGGAAGTGTCCCCCCAAATGTGTCATGCACCCCAAATACTCCACCAGCTAACTCTGACCAGGTTAGCTAAATCTGACTCATGCCAGGTGTGCATGAGGTAGATACTTATCCTCTGGTTTAATGCTCATGAAACAAGGTGGGGTCGGAGGTAACGTGTTCCCGTTCTGTGTGTGCTCAGTTGCTCAGTCATGTCCGACTCTTGGCTATTCCACGGACTGTAGCCCACGAGGCTCCTCTGTCCATGGGTTTTTCCTGGCAAGAATACTGGAGTGGGTTGTCATTTCCTCCTCCAGGGGATCTTCCCAACCCAGAGATTGAACTCGCATCTCCTGCATGGGGAGGTAGGTTTACCACTGTGCCTCCTGGGAAGTCCAAATACAGCTGAGGAAACCGAAGGATCATTAGCCAATTCAAGGTTGCCGAGTTGCAACACCAGGGTGAGACCAGGTGGTATTTTCAAAGAATGAGAAGGAGAGCCGGATGCCAGCAGAGTGGGTGTGAACAAGGAGGCTTAGGAGGAACAGGTCCTGCTGGACCTGGAGGACTTGGAAGGATCTTTTAAAAAATTATGATATGATTGCTGTACAGTATGATATAAGCTGGGCTTCCATGGTGGCTCAGACAGTAAAGAATCTGCCTGCAAGCCTGGAGACCTGGGTTCAACCCCTGAGTCAGGAAGATCCCCTGGAGATGGGAATGGTAACCTACTCCAGTATTCTTGCCTGGAGAATCCCATGGACAGAGGAGCCTGCTGGGTCAATGGGTTCACAAAGAGTTGGAACACAACTGAGGGACTAACACACACACACACACACACACACGATATAAATCACAGGCATACAGTGTAGTAATTCACAGTTTTTAAAAGTTACACCTCATTTATGATCATTAAAAAATATTGGCAATATTCCCCTGGTGGCTCAGATGATAAAGAATCTGTGTGCATTCCAGGAGACCCAGTTCGATCCCTGAGTCAGGAATATCCTCTGGAGAAGGGAATGTCTACCCGTTCCAGTATTCTTGCCTGGAAAATTCCATAGACAGAGGAGCCTGGCGGGCTACAGTCCATGGGGTCGTAAAGAGTCAAACACGACTGAGCAACTAATACTCCCTGTGTTGTACAATATATCCTTGTAGCTTATTTAATACATAATACATTTTTACAAGGAATTTTTTAGCATAGCCTGAGGGAGGGAAAGAGAGAAAATGGAGGGAAAAAAGTGGGGGTGCTGATGGCCACGAGAAGGGCATGGGGAAGTCTGATTCAGGCAGATGGAGACTGGATGGTGTGACTGGAGGGCAGAACTCCAGGTCTCACCTGAGCCTCATTCGGGGCCCCTCACTGCCTGAGAGGCGGCCTCGAGGTCACAGAAGGAACTGTGACGGTGGGACCCTCTCTCTGTGCTCACAGCAGAGGTTCTCTGTGGGCCCAGCTAAGGTTTTATACAGTAGATTCTGTGTTTAAAAAAAGAAGCCAAAGCCCACAAAGCAGCAGAAAGTCAGAGAAGAGCCTGGAAATGTTGGACGGCCCAATGTCACTGTGCCTGATGGAGTTTGAACTTGACTCTGCAGTGTAGACCATCGGAAGTCTCTGAATGTTTTCAGAGGGAGACACATAATAAACCAGTTTTTTCCCTCACCACCTATGTTAAACTCATTGCAGCCGTATAGAAGGGGAAGAGTTGAAGGGCAGGTGAACAAATATTAATAGTATTTTATGAGTTGGAATGCTTATCCACTGGTGACAGGAGTGCAAGTTGGTGGATCTATTGTGTTAACGGTGGTGGTAATACTCAGGGCTGTTCAGAGAAACAGAGTCAATACTGTGTGTCATGTGATTTTGGATAGGGCGGGCCAGCAGGTGGAGACCCAGGAGGGCCCAGTGATGGTGCAGATGCCATCGGGAAGCAGCCTGCTGAAGGCGGGAGGGGGCGGTCTTTTTCTTGTATTCAGACCTTCAAGTGATTGGATGAGGCCCACACACATTAGGGAGACCAATCTTCTTGCTCAGCAGTCACCAATTTAAATGTTAATCTTCACTAAAACTGACTCATTGGAAAAGACCTGATGCTAGGAAAGATTGAGGGCAAAAGCAGAAGAGGGCAACAGAGGATGAGATGGTTGGATGGCATCACTGATTCAATGGACACAAACTTGGGCAAACTCTGGGAGATGGTGAAGGAAAGGGAGGCCTGGAATGCTGCAGTCCGTGGGGTCACAAAGAGTTGGATACAACCTGGCAACTGAACAACAACTTAACCAAAACCACTCTCCAAATTAACACCCTAAATTTAGCCGTCACATCTATTTGGAAAATGATACTGCTTTAGTTAAAGAATCCGATTCCTAAGACCTAATCATTCCACCCCCTTGTGTATTCTGGGGATTGCCCACATGTAGGAGACATGCCTGAGAAGGTTTAGGCAGCAGGTTGCTGTGACAGCCTACAAATGAATGACTGATCACGGTGCTCCCCGACCAGGATGAATTTGGGGAACATCATGTGAGAGGAAAAAAGCAAGGGTTTCTGGAGAACACATAGGGTACGATTCCTTTCCTTTATAGTTTAGAAACATGCGGGGCTAAGCGATATGTTACTTAGAGATGCACACATGTGCTGAAACTCTGAGGAAAGCACAGGCTGGAAAGAGATGGAGTCAAGGAGAGACACGAGGGTCTTCAGAGTTCCCAGTCAGGTGTTTTTCTTATCCAGGAGCTTTGTTTCCCATCTGTCTTAAAAATGTTTCATGAAATTCCTCTCAAATCTATTGAATTTCTAAAAAAAAAAAACAAAAAAACAGTGAAGAATGCACTTGCGATTTTGAGCGTTCACAGATAATTATCTAAATTAACGGTGAGATCTTCATTCTGATTTGGGCTAGAGGTCCAGAAGAGGGAAAACGGTCCAAATTTTTATAATCCAAGGGCTGAAAAATGATGGTTTCATTTAAAAAGATGGGAACTTAGGAGATGGCTTGTCTTGGAAGAGAGGAAGTAACTGCAAATGGTTTCAAATACATTGAGTTGAAAAGTAGCCTTTGACCAGTTAATGGGTTGGGATTATGGAACAGAACCAAAAGAAAGTTGAGGACTGAAGACATTTGGATGATCACCCAGCACATGTGAAGACGGCAGTTAACCAATCAAGTTCTTGTGGGTGGGAGGAAGCTGAGACCATCGCGTCACAGGATGGTCACACTGAAGCTGGTGGGGAGCATTCGTGTTACAGACTGGAGAGGACTGGGGGCGGGGAGGAGGGAAGTGGGGGACACTCAAGCAGGACAGGGGCTCTTGGTGTGGGAGCTACTGTGTTCATGGCAGAGGTGCTCTGTGTCGCTGTATCACGCAGGCTTCTCACCCTATCTTCTTCGGCACTCCAGCCCCACCTGCTCCCATCTCAACTCGGACAGTGAGGGTGTTCCTTACTGTCTCCTTTCTGGTTTTGTTCTTTCCTGGGTGGGATGAGACTCCCTGTATGTCGTCCATACTTGGCCTTACTACTACTACTACTAAGTCGCTTTAGTCGTGTCCGACTCTGTGCGACCCCATAGATGGCAGCCCACCAGGCTCCCCCATCCCTGTGATTCTCCAGGCAAGAACACTGGAGTGGGTTGCCATTTCCTTCTCCAATGCATGAAAGTGAAAAGTGAAAGTGAAGTCACTCAGTCGTGTCCGACTCAGCGACCCCATGGACTATGGCCTACCAGACTCCTCCATCCATGGGATTTTCCAGGCAAGAGTGCTGGAGAGGGGTGCCATTGCCTTCTCTGACACTTGGCCTTAGATGGGTCTTATCGCTACGCCCGTCAATGTCAATATTTGCTCTTGTCTTGTCAGGTGGTTTTTCTAAAGTTGTGGTATCTCAGGATTTAAATTTATTTAAAGCTGGAAATGGGAAAGTGGCCCAGATCTGGCAGGTAGACCTGGCTGGGCTGATTTGTGGGAATGACATCACTCATCCACTAATTCACTCATCACGGCTTTATTGAGAGCCTGATCTATTTAAAATAATGTCTGTGCTTGGGAAACTAGAGAGACACGATCTTAGCTCTAAACCGTACACAAAGTATTAGGGGAGATAGAAGTTGTGTATCGCAAATTATAATTTAAAGCCAAGAGTAAGTGCTATTTACTTTCAACTGGGAAATTCAGGATAAATTTCCTGGAAACAGGGAATTTGAAGTTCACCCTGATGGAGGTAAATTTGAATATTTGGATAAGGAGATAGTAGCATTCAGGAGAATCACTTCAAATATTATCTAAAAAGTACACAACTTTGGCTCTGCTTTAACCCACATTGCAAGACAACACCTAGGCGTGTGCTTCTCTGGTGGCTCAGATGGTAAAGAATCTGCCTGCAACGCAGGAGACCTGGGTTTGATCCCTGGGTTGGGAAGATGCAGTTTATTCTGGTTTACAGTTCATGGCTTGGTTTATTTCAGCGTGTTGCTGACTTAATGCTTCAAGAGGCATAGGAATCCAGATGTATTTGGAAATTATATTTTACAATCTATCTCAAGATATTTTCATACTCTCAATTCAGCTGGTGTGTTATCTATCCCAAATTCAGAAGAAAGGAAGAAAACAGAGAAACTAACACTACCTTATATATTAGTGACAAGAGATGGAGGAGGATACTGAGTCTAAAAGGCTTCTTTGTCTTTCAGTGGTAATTCCAGACGGGACTAAGAGGCCACTGGAAAGGGTCTTTCTTACTCTCCCATTACAAGTGTCACCAGGACACACCAGCATGTCTCATCCCTGCCAGATTCTTTCAGTTTTGCCCATCAGATGCATGCTCTTGCTTTGAAGTTGGATTTTTTTATTTGTTTGTTTAAGTGAGGTAGAAAAATTCTTTCACATTTACTATTGAAAGAATTAACAAATGATTACTAATAGATAATAATAAATGATATTAATAAATACCAAACTCAAGATCTTAAGGTCCATTCTTAAAAGCTCAGAAGTAAGTCATGAGCGTTTCCCCATCTATACAACTGTGTGTTGTACACATATATGAGAATAAAAATGCGTTCTCTAAAATGTTACATTTCAGTAGTTTTTCATTTAAGGAAGGGAAAAAGATATTAAATAGCGTCAATAAGAAACAGCCAGCTGAGGAAAGCAGAAATATTTTAAAGGCTGAGAAATCTCACTCCTTAATGAAATAAAATAGCAGATAGAGGAGGCAGACGATAAAGAGCATCTTAAGACGTGTGGAGAGCGAGTTCACGGTCACTGAACTTCTCAAGGGTGAAATTAATGGGAGCCTGAAAGTGGAACAGTCACCAGTACTCGGGCCATGCTTGCTTCTACTGACTCGCTCTCTGGTCGCTAAACCTAGAGGAGATGCTTGAGATTCACCATGAGATTCAACTCTCGGTCTTCGGGGTAGAGCTCTGTAATAAAAAATCAAAAAGGGAGACATAAAAAACGACTCTGAAACAAGGCAATACTGGATTTGTATACAAAATTAAACTCAACAATTGAGTGGCTGGTGAAGTTCAGTTTTGTTGTTCTCCAGTCGCTCAGTCGTGTTCAACTGTGC
>NW_011494932.1:366287-371023 GCF_000754665.1 Bison bison bison
TACTAAGTCGCTTTAGTCGTGTCCGACTCTGTGCGACCCCATAGATGGCAGCCCACCAGGCTCCCCCATCCCTGTGATTCTCCAGGCAAGAACACTGGAGTGGGTTGCCATTTCCTTCTCCAATGCATGAAAGTGAAAAGTGAAAGTGAAGTCACTCAGTCGTGTCCGACTCAGCGACCCCATGGACGGCAGCACACCAGGCCTCCCTGTCCTTCATCATCTCCCAGAGTTTGCTCACACTCATGTCCCTTAAGAGCCATCCCGTCCTCTGCCTCGGTTTTAATGAGAGTAGTTTTTTCTGTTCATCCATGCCGGGGCACAGACCTCTCTCTGGGGTGTTGCCTGCGAGCCCTTTTGGATCACTCAATCCCTCCCACTCTGCCAGGCCTCTGCATCCCTGGAGAGAATGGTCATGCAGGCTTGTGGGAAAATGCACCCAGGCCGTCCAGAGCAGGGGAGGCCACTGGCTGCGCTCCTTGCCCGCGGGCGTTTTTGTTGACTTCACAAGCCCACTCCTTCCTTGACCAGCTGCTCTCCTTTCCCGGGGTGGGGGATGGCTTTGGTGGGACCGCAGGAAGGTGCGCTTCACTCGCCTGCAGCCCTCGAAATCGCCTTAGTGCCGCGCAGACACACAGCTCTCGGGTTTCCCTCCTCCAGCTCACACTCTTCTGTCGCTCGTGACCACAGCCCTTCTCTCCCCAGCGCTCAGGTGGCTGCCAACCGCAGCCTCTGGAACACGCTTCCTCTGCCTGCCGAGTGGGTGCTGCTGGCGTGTGGGTGTGAGTGCAGGGTGGGGACTGTGGCTTCAAGTATGAGTAAGAGCCACCCCCTCCACTACCCCTGGGTTAACTGGAACCCCTTCAGCCCACACACGCCGAGACCCTCCTCTGCACCATCTCAGCTTCTAGATTCTTAAAAAAAAAAAAAAAAATTCCTCCTATGAAGGGGTGAGAAGGTGTGTTCACTGCACCTTTGCTCAGAAGCTTCTCGTAGGATTAGAGGTGGTGTCAGGGACCTTCAAAGAAACCTTATGGGGACAGGCATCCTGACAGTACTGACTGAGTATAAAATGATACTTTTGCATTTTATTAGATAAAAATGCTGGATTTTGGATGTTTAAAAGCGGAGAAATGAAAATAAATAACTGAAGCAAGGTGAAAGGTCAAGCTCTCAGGGCCAGGGGCTTGAGACTCCGCAACCCACTGTCTCTTTGAGCTGATGCTGGGGCAGGGGGCTGGTTTAGTATAGACAGAAAAATCACTTGGTCTCTGCCTTTGGTTCCTGGTTTTTGTTTTCCTTTCGTTTTTATAGGGAGGGGAGGTCGCAAGCAGGATGGTTCTTCTGTTCCTTCAGGCACATTTCTGAAGACAGTTAAGATTTTGAAACCATTAAGAATTTTAAAGTTTATCAAGTCCATCCTTCAGGGATCAATGCGAAATTATTCCTCCAGGCACCATCTCTTCTCCTTACTCCACAATAGTTTTAATTAAATAACGTAGCTGATGGGGCTTCTGCTACTTCCCTGGAGAGATTATTCACTACCCAATAAATCTCAATGTGAGAAAATTTTCCCTGACTTCAGCCATTTAACCCACTTACATTAAAAAAAAAAAAAAGTCTTCATAATCTGCCTAGAGAGAAAGACCTGTGTTCCATAGAAGATTGATAGAGAAAGCTTTCTAAGGACGAAGATATTAGATGCAGAATTCACATTTAATAACTCTGTGAATAGCCACATGCGTCATACCTGCTGGGCTTAGTGGGGCCGGTGAGGATGGTGTCTGAGCATGAATTCTGTTCTGCGTTTCTGTGCACCGTTTAACTACCGGAATACTTAAGGAACTTAACAGTCTCATTTTGGCAAATTACCTCTTAAGACCATATTTGTCCCATTTCTTGCCAGGCTACGTGAAATCCTGTATGCTATTAATACCAACACTGGCATTTCCAGAATAGTGTACCAAAGGGGCATGCCTGTGTACAGGATACTTTCCTTCTTGACATAGAAAGACCCCAAGACTTCAGAAAATTTTAGATCATCTACCTAATCTATTCCACTAATGGACAGAGTACATTTATTTCTCTTTACAAACTGGATGCTACTGTTGAAAGTGGATGCACCTGCCATTTTACATCTGAGAAGCAGCCAGGGATTCCATACTTGTCTCTGAGGCAAAGCTCAGTGACATTAGCATATGTCCCCAAATGAGATTATTTTGTGTCCCATTAGCTTGTGACACCACAATTCTCAAGTTATGTCCCTGCTATCTTTTAAGAAACATAGTTGCTCATTTAAATAAGTCAAAGCATATCTATTTAACATAGGACTTGCTACTTCTTCCTCCGGTTTTCCTGAAATCCTACAAATGTTTCCAGAAAGAATGAATATTTAATAAGATGGAAACATTTCTAATCACAGGCGTTGTGTTTCTTTAAGCTGACACAGTGTTTGAATTTTTATTCTTAACACAGCCCTGACTATTATGTTTTCAGTGGAAGTAGTACAGTGGAACCAGAGGGCTAGTTATTACACCTTACTGTTGAAAGACACTTTGGGATGTTCTTCTTTTATTGGATGAATGTTGATAATAGTAATTTAAAGCATTTTAAGTCCTCTCTGAAGATACTGAATAGACATTTACAGTTTGCTGTGAGGAGAAGGAGAGATGAGGAAGAAGGTCATTATTTTCGAGAAGCTTATAATCTAAGACAGGGAAGTAGGTCCTCTGCGTTATGTAAACACATGGACCAAGTGGCCGTGATGTCCGGTGGAAGTTGATGAGCAGCGGAGAATAACATGTGAGGACTAGCTCACCGCTTGGGGGACCTTGAAAGTTGTCTGCACCAACTGGGAATCTAGGTAGGATTCCAGGGGAAAATGCATCAGGGGAAAAATCCCATAAAAGGGAAACACTCTTTGCATTTGGGGCAAATGAAAAAGATCACAGGAGTGGAGGAAGGGCAGTAGTGGAAGGTGTAGCTTTGAACTTCTTCAGTGTTTAATAAAGTTTCCGAACCGTGGAAGTGGCACGTCAGTCATGATTGCAGCCATTATTTGGGACCATTCCTGCGGCAGATGTGTGTGGGATCACTTAGAGGCAAGGCAGGGAGAAGACAGATGGGAGACTAGGAAGCAAGGGGAGGGAGTGTGCATGGCCCACCAGTGCACAACCAGATAAGGCTTTCCCCTCCTCAGGTGCCTGCTTCCCGCCCCCTTCCAGCTTCCCTTCAGTACATAGTTATGGAATGTTGGCTGTGTGAGGTTTGAGGGTACACAGAAATGTCCCAGTCTCTGATCTCCAGCTTAGGGATCATTTTTAATGCCATTCAATATACAGAAGAGGTGCTGGTTGTGACAGGGTGGTGGGGATAGTACTGTGTGTGTGTGTGTGTGTGTGTGTGTGTGTGTTGGAAGAATGGTTGTTGGCAGGGGAGGGGGTCATTCAGGAAGCCTCAGAAAACAAAAGATGCTTGAGCTTACTCATAGAGGGAGGTTAGAAACCTCTTACGCTGGAGGATGATTGAGCTGTTTGCAGGACAGCCCTCCTGCTAGAGGGAGCTCGTGCTAATAGTTGTTGTTGTTCAGTCGCTTAGTCGTGTCTAACTCTTTGCAACCCCATGGACTGCAGCATGCAGGCTTCCCTGTCTTTCACTATCTCCCAGAACTTGCTCAAACTCATGTCCATTGAGTCAGTGATGCCATCCAACCATCTCATCCTCTGTCAAACCCTTCTCCCACCCTTGATCCTTCCCAGAGTCAGGGTCTTTTCCAATGAGTCAGTTCTTCGCATCAGATGGACAAAGCACTGGAGCTGCAGCTTCAGCATCAGTCCTTCCAGTGAATATTCAGGGTTGATTTCCTTTAGGATGGACTGGTTGGATCTCCTTGCTGTCCAAGAGACTCTCAAGGGTCTTCTCCAACACCACAGTTCAAAAGCATCAATTCATGGTAATAGTACAAAAAAGCAAATTGAGACTGTATGCTTGGGTGCCAGGCTGCTGAGTTAAGCCAGAGTGTAATTTAGTTTCAATGGCTAGTGATACCCAGGGGCAAGCCTGCAGGGGCGGAGAGCAGCAGAGAAGAAATTTGTTTTGTTTTCTGCAGGCGTTCCAGGTTTTGATTTGTAAGGAGTGGGGGCAGTTTTCAGAATACTCGACTTGGAGCTGTGTGTGCAAGGCCTCATTCGGGCTTAGAGTGCAGCTTTCTTTGCTGTGGGGGGGTAGCGAGGGTTCACTCTGGTTCCATCTTTGTGTCACAACCATACTTCATTCTAAGGGGTCCTACTTTATTTATTTTCTTTTAGGCAATGAGGAGCCGTTAAGAATTTTGATTAGTTGAATGGTTTGCAATTTAGAGAAATCAGACAAGAGTCTACAGGGGGTTAGAGGTGAGGGGGAAGTACGGAGGTGGCGGTGGGCTGAGTCACATTCCCCCCAAATTCGTATATTGAGGCCCTGATCCCCGGTACCTCAGAAGGCGACTGTATACGGAAATCATCTGTAAAGAGAGAACCAAGCTCAGATGACATCACGGGAGTGGGCCTTAATCCAGTATGACTCCTCTCCTGAAAGAAGAGGACATTGGGATGCAGACGCACGCAAAGCCACGGCCATGTGAAAACCCGGGGAGGGCGGCCTCAGGAGGAGGACAGCCGACTTCCTGCCTCCAGCCTTGTGAGAGCACAGAGCTCTGCGGTTTAAGCCACCCAGTCCGCAGCAGAGTCATGCAGCGGCTA
>NW_011494932.1:371123-392002 GCF_000754665.1 Bison bison bison
GTTACACTGAGGCCACAGAAGTGGGGCTGAAGCAGAGGGGGCATATTTAAGAGAGTCCCCTTTTCTTTTTGGTTGTTTAGCATTTTTTTTTTTTTTTTAACTGGAGGATAATTGCTTTACCGTGTTGTTAGTTTCTGCTGTCCAACAGCGTGGGTCAGCTGTGTGTATACATACGTCCCCTGCTCCGTGGGCCCCTCCTCCGTGGGCCTCTCTCCCTCCCCAGCCCAGCCCACCTGCTGGGTCATCACAGAGCACCAGGTGGAGCTCCCTGTGTTTCTAGCAGGTTCCCATGAGCTATTTTGCACCGGTAGGATATTGATTCTCTTTCTAGCGTGCTTCTCATTATTTTGATTTTCTTCTCTTCCCAAAGAGTCAAAACTTATATTTTTTAAAAAAACCAAAAAAACATTGCCGCTGCCAGCCCTTTGGCTTAGACATTGCTGGAGCGCTGCCCCCGCCCCGCGCCTGTGCGCTTTGTGAGGACTTCGTTCACCTGCCACTCCGGATCCTCATTGTCTCTCCATCCTAAGCTGTTTTTCCCAGCACACACCCTCCTATCGCTCCCAGAATGGAGACACACAGTGGCTTCGTAATCTGTGTCTGACATTCTCATATCAAAAGGCTCTATTTACAATATCAGTCCCCCCACCCCACCTCCATCACTGATTGTTCCTCTTACTGCTTTATTTCCTTAAGTACTTGGCCGTTTCTGACTCTGTGCTGCTCATCACTCTTCATAAAGCGTTGCCGGTTCTTCTGTGAATGCAGGGACCTTCATTCACAGAGGCGTTATCCTGGATTGCTTTAGTCTTTATAGCACACCGGTGTAATGAGAATTTTGACTGAAAATTCACACGAGAACTGACTTGTGGTTTACAGCTACTCAAGGATTTTCTTTGTTTCCATGGTCTCCTAGGCGTGTGGATGAGGCCAGGTTTAGTTCTGGTTCAGGGTGTGCCCCCTCAGGCCTCTTGGCAGGTGGTCTTCCCAATTCCCCTGCAGGGAGACCCTGGGCTATGACATCCGTGTCCCTTGCGTTGTGTGAGGCTGAGTCAGAGCCCAAGTCTGCTGAGACCGGCCAGTGGGCTTCTCCCACATTCTGACGGCCCCAATTTCTTACATGCTCCTAGATTGCTCCTGGTGACTCCCATGTTGTCAGAAATTTGGTGCTTTTAAGATATTTTAAATCATGCAGCACACCTATTTAGTTTTTAGTAGGAGGCTGAGTGCTAATAATGGAGCCTGGTATTTTACTAGAAATATCTGCATCTCTAAAGGAATATTCATTGGAAAGACTGGTGCTGAAGCTGAAACTCCAATACTTTGGCAACCTTATGTGAAGAACTGACTCATTAGAAAAGACCCTGATGCTGGGAAAGCTTGAAGGCAGGAGGAGAAGGGGATGACAGAGGACGACATGGTTGGATGGCATCACTGACTCAGTGGACATGAGTTTGAACAAGCTCCGGGAGTTGGTGATGGACAGGGAGGCCTGGCGTGCTGCAGTCCGTGGGGTCGCAAAGAGTCAGACATGACAGAGCAACTGAACTGAACTGAAATGACATTTCTAAAAAATAAACTCACCCCCCAATCTGTTCTGCTCCTAGTCTCTGTCACTGGAGTCACCATCTCGGGTTCTTTTCTTTTTACCTTATTTTCTCTTATTCTTCTTATCTAAAAGGCTAGACTTTCAAAAGAAGTATCTCATCCTTGTATCTCTGTCCTTATTGCACTATTATTTCTCACCTCTATGTATTTTTTAAAAAGTTTATTCATAATTTACATGTGTTTACGTGAAGGTCTGATCTGAGTAACATAGCCTGTCATCTTCCCAGAATGACAGCATCGTTGCCCTGTTTTTGGATTCTGGACCTGCCAGGACTGTTTCCAGTTATCTGTGCTCTACATGCAGATAAGGGGTGCCTGGCCTCCTTCATTGCTGACCACCCCCAGCTGAGGCAGACAGTCTGCTTAGCCTCCCCGTTTCCAGGAACGAGCTCACGTAGTGGCTGTGCAGCAGGAGAGCTGTGGAGTGAATGTCGGGTGTGAAGAGGAGGAGGCCACTGGAGTGGTTCCCAGTTTTAACCTGAGATCCCGGGCAGACAATGCTGCCATTTCCTGAACTGGAGTGTATGGGGTGAAGGGACGGTCTGGGGTGGGGCTGAGTGGTTTAATTCTGGACATCCGAGGGAAGCTCTTTCTTGTAGGCAGGAGGATTTTGAGTCAGAGCCCAAGAGAAGTTGCGTTGGACATGTAAGTGTGGTGAAGCCCTGAGTGTGCAGAGCTTTGGCTGGTGATTCTTTTGCATCAGTAACTGTGGTTTATTGAATGTTTATTACACGGCAGCCCTGGGCAGGGTTAAAGGCTTTACATGGATTCTTTCATTTAATCCTTGAAATACCCCATGAAGTAGATAGTCTTAATGTAGAATTTTGAAAATGCGTTAAAGCAGAAAGTGAAGGACAAACCATGAGAGTGTAGGGAGAAAAAGAACTTAGCACATAAGGGTGACTTGGTAAAAGAGTGTTAAGTGGACAGGTAAAAAGCATTTATTCCAGAGACAATTATGTGAAACAGAATGCCTTCTTCTGAATAACTTCCTGAAGTATAAAGTTCTTTCCTGGGTAGTAAGTAGAGATTTGATTTTCCCAGGTGGCACAGCGATAAAGAATCCGCCTGCCAATGCAGGAGACGTGGGTTTGATCCTTGGGATGGGAGGATCCCCTGGAAGAGGAAATGGCAAGCCCCTCCTGTATTCTTGCCTGAGAAGTCCCATGGACAGAAGAGCCTGTTGGGCTACAGTCCATGGGGTCGCAAAGAGTCAGACACCATGACTGAGCAACTAACTTTCACTTCACTTTCTTCATATATAAAATAGAGTTTGGAGTACTTTGAGGTGTAGTTTTTTCCCTAAATAATTTAATTATTTATATTAACTTCATTCTAAAAGATAAATAGAGATTTTTTTTACCCCCAAAGTTTTCTTTCCATTGAGCATTTATTAAAATATATCTAACCACTTTTGTGCATAATTCACAGCTTGCTAAGATACTTTGGTAATTCACCCTACTGGTTTGTTATTCACACACAGAAAGGTTTAGTGTCATCCACAAGGATGACATTTTGTTATGATATCTGTTAGCACATTATTTGTGAATATATTGTGAGTTTAGTACACCAAGTTCCTAGACACATTATTCATAATACCCAAAAGATGGAAGCAACGCAGGTCTCCGAGGAGGGATGAATGGGTAAGCAAATGTGGTAAAGACATGCAGTAAATGCTATCTAGTCTTTAAAAAGGAAGTTCTTACACATGAAATTATCTGGATGAACCTTGAGGATATAATTCTAAGTGAAATAAGCCAGTAACAAGACGGCAAATCCTGCACGATCCCTTTTTATGGGTTACCTAGAGCCGTCAAATTCATAGAAACAGAAAGGAGCAGGGTGGGGCCCAGGGGAAGTTTAGTGGGTGCAGTACAGAGTTTCAGTTTAGCAGGATGAAAAGTTTTGTGGACTGGTTACATAATGGTGCGGATATACTAACATTATGGAACTGCACACTTAAGGTGGTGAAAATGGTCACTTGGATGTTATATAGAGTTTATGGCAATTAAATATAAATATAGAAATAGCATATATTAAATACACAGTAGTGAGTTTAGTTACAGGATTAACTCATGGGCAGTTTCACTGTTGACAGTTTTCTGTTTAGAGAAATTCTCGCTCCCATTTGTGTGGCTTTTTGTCTTTGTGACGGTGAGAACGAAAATGGATCTGTTGGCAGAGGACTCTGGGTTCCGTGTCTGCCCTTCTTTCTAGTACTCCTGTGACATCGGGAAAGTCTCTTCCTGTTTACTCACCTATAGAACGGGGATAATCATGGGTACCTAGGGGGCACGCTTGAGCATTAATGAGATCATGTGTCCAGGCCCTGTGAGGTCACAGCAGATGCTGGGTACCTGGTGGGCACATTGGATTCCCTTCCCATGCCCCCTAAAAGGTAATATCTTCTTGTTCTGTGTCAAGAGCGTTTCCACAGTGCTAGAGCTCTAATTTATATATTCACTCAAAACTTTGATACAGTTCCACGTATTTTGGCATCTTGTATTACCACTAAAAGTCTAGAAACTCTGTTACCTTAGTGATTTTTAAAAATAAAATTTGAATGACGTTTGAAACTTCTAATCCAATACTGAGGATATAAAGAAATATTATGTTGTACCCCCCCATTAACATGTGATACAATATTATTAACTAAAGTATAGATTTTCAAATTTCAAAAACAAAATTTTAAAAGCCGATCATATACCTTGATCCCAATGGAAAGATATCTACAAAGGCACTGTATGAAAATATACCTGTAAAGAGCATAGCAACTCCCTATTTTACAGGTTTAGTGAGAGAATTAAACCAGATAATATAAATACAATGTGTAGGATTCAGTCAGTATTACAGCGGTACAGTGTAAGGTTCAATCAGTATTACCTATCATCACTAGTACCTGTTACATATGGAAAGAATAAAGGTTCAGCACTCATGTTAGAACTGATGCTGTTAATTAAGTAAAGCACCTGATATATAATAAGCACTCAATAACTAATGGCTGAGTAAATGAATTACTGAGTCTAAAAAAAGAGACTATTTCCACAATTGCAGAGTAGGCAGTTACTAGTTGCCAGGTAGCCCATCAGGAACTTGAGATAATGTGATGAGTGATAAGAAATAGCTCCTGCCCTCATCCCCTTTATATGTTCGTAGGGGAGAACAACAGGTGGTCTTAGATGGTAGTATGATAGATGTTCTGATGCAGAGCAATTTGTAGTATGATAGATGCTCTGATGCAGAGAAATGCCAAAGGGGGCTGTCAGGACCTTTAAGACTACCCTAATTTTTCCCATTGTTCAAGCTGCTGGCAGGAGTATCTGATAATGAAAGGGGGGTCGGAGTTGGCCAAAGAGGGAGCCTAGTAGGCATGTTCTCTGTGGCAGGAGCAGCATGCATAGAGGTCCAGAGAACAAAAAACGTGTGAGATGGTAGAGATGGGAGTCCACGGTCCTGGAGGGTAAAATAGGAGGTGGGGGTGAGGACAGGTCAATGGAAGAGGCTGGCAGGGACCAAACACGACTCAACGCAGTGTGCCGGGTGGAGGGGTGGGCGACTGAAGGGGAGGGGGAGTGGATTGGGCCTGGTGGGGAGGGGTTTGCATGGAAGAGAGACTGCAGGGAGCACAGGCTGGAGGCTATTGTGGTAGCACAGCCCGAGCAGGTGTGACTGGACTCAGGGCGATGGGCGTGGAGAGCAGGGGACATGCGTGACGAATGTTTAGGAAGTAGAACTGACAGGATCCAAAGCCTGATTGCATGGGTAGGGAAATTCAGAATGGCCCTGGATTTCTGAAAGCCGGGAGAGTGGGAAGGAGTCAGTTTGGAAAGGGGAAGGTGGCTCTGCAGTATCTGTGACTAGAAAGTGGAGAAAGAAGTTCTGGAAACCTAAATTGGTGCATCCATCGGTGCTCCTTTGCTGCGTCACTGTCTACTTTGGAAATTCTAGGAGGCAAGTTGGACTTTCTTTCTGTTTGGAGAACAATGCTGCAGTGGCCTTTCTAGGTGCCATAGCATAGCTGGCTTGTGCAGGTGGTGCTAGTGGTAAAGAACCCACACGCCAGTGCAGAAGAGGTCAGAGATGGGGGTTTGATCCCTGGATTGGGAAGATCCCCTGGAGGAGGGCGTGGCAACCCACACCAGTATTCTTGCCTGGAGAATCCCATGGACAGAGGAGACTGGCAGGTTATGAACCATAGGGTTGCAGAGTCAGACATGACTGAAGCAGCTTAGCATGCATGCATGCATGCACTAAGTGCTGTTCCAATACGCTCTCCCTGTTTTCTGGACAGGAGGGGGCCTCAGTGAAGTCAATTTCATGACCTATCTAGACTTCCCCTGTTAGATGGTGCCCACTGGAAAGATACTTGTTCTGAAGCATGGTACCCATTCGTAAATATCATGCACATTTCGTCAAACAAACTGGGCCTGGCATCTGCAGAGAAACTCTGAGTGGAGGAGAAACTATTCCTGGAGAGGTCATTTCTCTATCCAGTTCCTGAGTTAGATCAAGTGCTCATCATTTCTTTAGAGTAACCTGTTACCTCTCTGTTCTAATAGGGAAGTTTGGAAATTCCCTAACGTAATAGCTTGCCCCAGAAAGATGGAATCAGATCATTCCTTACGTGTCCTTATTCTCATTTTCTTTTTGTTCTCTCAAAAACTTGTTGTGTGTGCTAGTTTCAAATGCCATCAAGTTTCTGTCACTCACTTTCTCTCTTTGATGTATTGTAAAACTTTTTGGCATTTATTCCGTAGTCTTTTGCACGGTGTTTTTCAGATACTCTTTTGGCTTGGTTACTCATTTGTACCTCTGGGCTTCATCACTCTCAGTTGAAGGTCTGTCTGTGGGTGAGAGCTTCATCCGTCTGTGGCACTTTCCCTTTGCCAGCCTAGCCGTGAGGGGTTTGGTTTCAAACACCCAGCCCTTTAGATCTGCAGCACTTACTTCCCCCGGGCTTTCAAAACAGTGTTTTTCAGTAGTCTTGGGGTTTCTTTTGGGATTTTTACCCTTTCAACTATATCTTTTATTTTTTTAACCAGGAAATGTGCATTTTGTTATCATTTCTACTTATGCAGAATTTCCAGTTTTCTTTTTTTTTCATTTGCTTTCTAGTTAGAATTGCCTTTAGTCATTTGGATTGTGATAGGTGTTTCAAAGTGCATAGCATGTATTTATTCCCTTTCACAATGTGATATAAATTTCAAGGTATTTTTATTTTCTGTGGACACATAGACCAGTTATATGTACAACCCAAATTCAGAGCATAGATAGCTTTTTCAGAGGGGGAATTCACAATGGACTGTAGACACATCTAAGGAGTCCACCAGTTTAACTTTTCATTCCTCTTCCATTTTGCATAATATTTTCCTCTTAAGTTTTATAGTATTGGCTCGAAGGTCCAAAGAACAACCCAAGCCCAAGAAGATAGAACTTAAAGCTATTTATGTATAACTCTGTTAGTGAAACGTTGTTTATGCCACCTACCTATATAAACTTCCTTTTGTGTTTTCTTTAACATTCAGCATTATATGTCGATTCACTTTTATAATTTTGAGTTTCAATTAATACTTTCACTTTAAAATAACTTAAAGGAAAATATAAAAAATAGAAAGAATATTTTTTCACATAATGATCTCCCCAGTGAACAAAATAAAATGATGATACTACTAACTTTCAAAAAAAAAAAAACACCAAGAAGTTAGTGCCTACTTTGTAATTTGGTGTTTATGTAACATTTTCTTATTCAGACGATTTCCGTGTATGCTGTTCTTTTATAAACGATGCTGTATCTGTCTCCCAGAAACATTTTCTTTTGTCCGAAGGCAAAATATTCTATTGATTTTTATTGAGTAACCTCTTTCCACCCCAAATTAGACATGTCGCTTCGATCAAGCTTGTCAGTTTCTCGTAAGTTTTCCATTAATCCACTGAATTTCCTTAGGCTCCAGGATAGGTGGAGATAAAGTTATGGATTTCTGTTGGTCAGTTCCCGGACTGGGGTGGGGTCGATGGAGACTTCACTCCGGGACAGCACATTTTAAGAAAGGTGGAGATAAAGATGGATTTCTATTGGTCAGTTCCCTCCAGTCTTGACACCCTGCAACCTGACCCCTCCTCTCCAACATTAGGCCATATTTTGCTATTTCGTTACCGTATTTCTGCTTCAAATCTACTCTCCATGCCTCTCAGTCTCCCATCTCCCACCTTGGATCTATTTGGGGGTGGAGCCATAGAGGGCTCCTCCCTTCCCGTTTCAGCACCGCGTGTCCCTGGTTCTGAGTGTTTTGACTTGATGGGATTCGGGCAGAGAGGAGGGTGTGAGGTACGGATGGCTAGGGCAGAGAGGCGGAGCTGCGGACGGTGCTCGGGCCGGGGTGCTGGGCTGTGGGTCTGCGTGGCAGAGGCCGTCACCGTCAGACTTACAACTGGGGAAGACTGAGCTCTCGGAAGAGAGGCGGATGTCTGTCTCCACAACCTGGGTGTGAAAAACAAATGCTGTTGAGGATGACGGTGACTGGTTGTATGAAGATAACAGGAGGACACGTACAGCCGATTGGCACTGCACGTGGGAGATGGCGTTTTTATCAAAAGGGCTCCAGGATCAGTGGTTTATAGATGTCAAAGCAGGAGCTGTGATGTGCTGTAAGATAGATACCTACTATTCTGGTCCATCAGGAGCCCTTGGTTCTTTCTGTTAATCACGTTTCAGATTCAAATACTGACTATGGCTTCCATAGCCATGACTTTGTTACCTTATCTTGAAAGTGAGAGGATAAAAATAGAGCCTTTAAATAGGGTGGTTTTGAGATTCAATGAAACACTCCCCAGATAGTGTCACATCTCAGGTCAAGGTGTAAATACTGAGGACATGTTAAATATTATTTTTGTTAATTGGCCCAAATTAGCACATCAAAGGGGCTTCCTTGGTAGCTCAGCTGGTAAAGAATCCGCTTGCAGTGCAGGAAACCCTGGTTTGATTCCTAGGTTGGGAAGATCCCCTGGAAAAGGGATAGGCTATCCACTTTAGTATTCTTGGGCTTCCCTGGTGGTTCACACAGTAGAAGAATCACCTGCAAGGCAGGAGACCTGGGTTGATCCCTGGGTTGGGAAGATCCCCTGGAGGAAGGCATGGCAACTCACTCCAGTATTCTTGCCTGGAGAATCTCCACGGACGGAGGAGCCTGGCAGGGTATGGTCCCTGGGGTCACAAAGAGTCAGACACAACTGAGCCACTAAGCACAGCATACCACATCAAAGAGAATGTGCCAAAGTTGTTTTGTTTTGAGGGAAGAGTTAAGAGTAGTGCTGTGTAGAGTGAGAGATGCAGAAGACATATATTCATGAAAGTAAAAGAGAGAAGAGATAAGATTCGTCAAATAAGATAATAAGAAAAGAAAGGGATGCCTTAGGAGGACAATAAGGGCTTCTCAGGGCATCCTTTCATCTCATGTCTGAATGGACATTTGAAAGTAACAGGGGAGTGTTTTCTTTCTTCTTTTTTAAGAAAAATTTTTACTGGAGCACAGTTGTTTTACAATGTTGTGTTAGTTTCTACTACAGCAAAGTGAATCAACTGTACATATATGTGTGCATGCATGCTCAGTCTCTGAGTCGTGTCCGACTCTGTGCGACCCCATGGACTGTAGCCCACCAGGCTCCTCTGTCCTTGGGACTCTCCAGGCAAGAATACTGGAGTGGGTTGCCACTTCCTTTTCCAGGGGATCTTCCTGACCCAGGATTGAACCCGTGTCTCCTGCTTTGCAGAAGGATTCTTGACCGCTGAGCCACTGGGGGAGTGTCACTTCTTTTTTACACTTCCTTCCCATTCAGGTCACCTCAGAGCGCTGAGCAGAGTTCCCTGTGCTGTACACTGGGTTCTCATTAGTTGTGCCTGTTTTATACATACAGTGTGTATGTGTGTCAAGCCCAACCTCCCAATTCATCTCAGCCCCCCTTCCCCGCTTGGTGTCCATACGTTTCTGCTTTATGTCTCGTCCTATTCTGCTTTGCAAGTAGGTTCATCTGTACCATTTTTCTAAATTCCACATATATGCACAGGAGTGTGTTTTCTGTGGGGAAATTCCTGTGTTTCAGAACACGTGACGTGAAGCTTCGAAATATGAAGCTCAGAGAGACGAGGTCACCTTTTATCAGAACCAGTAAGGGACAGCAGTGGGTTCATTTGCCGTGTCTTTCCTGAGGTTAGGGAGACAGTGAAGATTATCTTCAGTGCTTGCCAGTTTGGGGTTGAGTCTAGGAAGAAAGAGTGAGAACAGAGCAGATGACAGTAAGGGGGTGGTTCACGGTCCTCAGGATACCATTGACTCTTTTTTGGAAGAACTTGATTTGCAAAATCGTCATGCAGCGTCCTGTACTATTCAGCAAGTTCCACACCTCGTTACAAGCACTCACACACCAGCCATGATAAACCATCCTTTGTTGCTAGACTCCACGGTCTTGCCTTGTGTTGTTCAGCAAGATTAGGTGAAAATATGCTTTGCAGAAGGCCACTCACTTCACACAGAGATGATATGCTCGGTCTCTTCACCATTTGTTTATTCTTAAAATTGAGATAATCTTCTTGCCTTCAGTTCTTTCAAAAAAAAAACAAAGAGTCATGACTTTACAGTCATCAGCCATTGTTTGAAGGGTTTTGTCTACCTTCCAGATGACCCTGTAAATATCATGGTGCAAATGAAATATTTTGTCCTATGTGATAAATTTTCCTGGTTCATGGCTTCCTTTGGAGTATGTTGGATATTCTGTTGTAGTCATGTATAAGGTCAGGTTTTTTTGAAACCATTTCCCCGGCAGCTTTTCTGCAGCGTTTGAGTGGCTCGAGCTTCCCCAGCACTCATGATGGAAGGACAGTGGCCCCAGCCAGTGTCAGGTTACCCTGGAGAAACGAGGCGGCAAGTTAGCCAAGATAATGTCCAGTCTCATTCGATGCAGTGATTGAAGCCTCTCCTGTCAAAATGCTTACCATGTAAAGTTTCACCCTCTTTGTGGGCTTGATGTTTCTCTCCCCATGGCTCTTTGCTCTCATTTTGGTGGCCGAATCATCGCTCAGCTCCGTGGTTTCCCAAGTCCTCTTCATTGTTCAGTTTCTGGGCCCTGCACAGGTTCTCCTCTGCCTGTCTCCTCTGCTGCCTTCCCATGTGTCCACACAGAACTGCATCCAACTCACTCCCCTGCGCCATCACAGCTTTGCCCCAGACGTTTAATCTGCAAGACTCAGCATAAGCGCACACCCAGCACTCCAGCCATTTCCAAGGTTTGACACCAGGGGCGCTCGGCAATTATCAAGCCCTATTACTCCTTTTCAGAGGGAATCCGAACTACTCATTAAAAAAAATTTTTCACTAAACCTTCCCACTGTGATCTCAAAGCACAGCGAGCAATGAATGAATTATGACACTGGAGTCTCAGTCTCAGATCATTTCCTTTTTTCTTTTTCCCTTTTGGCTGTGCCCACAGCATGTGGAAACTTAGTTCCCCAGCTAGAGACTAAACCCGTTCTTCCTGCATTGGGATCGTGTACTCTTAACCCCCAGACCATCAGAGAAGTCCCTCTGGTCATTTTTAATGACTTTTTTTTTTTTCTCTTTTGCCAACAAGTTATATAAGGAATTTAAAAAAAAGGTTTATATACAAAACTCAGGGCTTATCTAATGTTCTGAAGAATGAAAGATAAAAGCAACAATTTGCAAATATGTAAATCAAACTGTCAAGACAAAATTGGGTAGGAAAATATGTAAGTCCTTCTGTTCTATTTTTTTAAAGTCAACAAGCGTACAGGGTAAACTATGGGCCTAAGTTGAGGGAGGTTGGTCTAAACTAGCAGGAGGAGAAAAAAGGACGAGTGAAGCAGAGAAGCTTCCCAGGAGAGTCCACACCTGACTGCAAAGCCGGGGGAGCGGCCAGGGAAGGGGCGGGAGGAAAGGATGCAGGAGGCAGGGGCGACCTCGTGTGAGCGGTGTGAGGGCGCACAAGAGTGAACTCAGGGACGGGAGGACCGGTGTGCACCAACGCCGCAGGCTGGCAAAACTGGCCCCATGCAGGCTTTGAGGGTACATTCAAGAATTTTAAACTGGGGATTTACGGGGCCAGCTGTGTCTTTTCCCAGGATTGCTCTGACTCTGCGATGAGGGGTGGGTGGAGGTGAAATGGGCCTGAGTAGAAAGTGTCAGTTTCAGCCTATTGCTACCACCCAGGGCAGCGGGGACGATAAGAATCTCCCAAGAGGGGATGTAGGGAGGGGGTGTGTGAAGGCATGTGGGGAGCACAAGTGAGAGGATTTGGAGGTGCGTTAGCTGAGGAGGGGGAGCAGGGGAAGAGTAAGTTTGGCTTCTAACCAGGTAACAGGGCATGTGGTGGTGGTGGGTTAGTCGCTAAGTTGTGTCCAACTCTTCACGACCCCGTGGACTCTAGTCCGCCAGGCTCCTCTGTCCATGGGATTCTCCAGGCAAGAATACTGGAGTGGGTTACCATTTCCTCCTCCAGGGAATCTTCCCCACCCAGGGATTGAACCTGCATCCCCTGCATTGGCAGGCGGAGTCTTTACTGCATCTGGGGATGTGTTTACCAGGATAGACACCATCAGAAGGATACCATGTCACAAAGGCTCAGAAGTGACATGCAGTAAGTCAGTTCTTTTAACACCTCTCAGAGCAAAACTGAGGCTGTGATGAATGCTGATCACATACACATACTGAGTGTAAAAATCCTCCCTGGTGTTCTCTTGGATACAGAAGGCATATGCGTGGTTCATGCCCGGAGTAGGTTTCTGCTGTAGTTGATGAACCATTCAACCATTCATCACAGAAGATGAAGTCAGATCTCTAATTCCTTGGGAATGACTCATTGTAAAATATTATTTTGTAGTTACCTTTTGTTTAAATATCAAGAAAATATACTTTTTCATATTACTCAGTGAATCAAACGTAGGACTGTTTCTAGTTGAGATGATAAATGTGTTGAGTCATAGCTTTCTGGAAAACATTTTATTTCATACAGATTAGCCTGACAGCCTAATTTTTTACCTTTTATTTTGAATTTTTTCAGAAGATGTATTTCATTTTAGAGTTGAAATAACATTTGGGGAGAGGGAAAGTGGAGAAGGGTGGATAGTCAATGTCATACTAAATTATTCCCTAAGGCTAGCATATTGGTAACTTCTATTATTTAAAATCGGTTTTGGTTTATTTATCTTATATGATTTTATAAGTAAGTAAGCGCTAAATTAATCTTTTCCTGAAATATGCAGTGAGGTTTTGGGTTTTATTTGTGGTGTATCACAACTCACAAATCATCATTTGGTGGTTATTTCTGGTAGCTTGAAGCCACCAGTGATTTATTTTTATGCATCGCTTAGATACCTAATTTAAACCCATGAGTGAATTACTTTTGCTGTTGAATACAGTTGATTCTATTGACAGACAAAAAAGATGCTTCATTCTCCTATCTGTTACTCTACACAGTAGACCTCTGAAATGAAATAGACAACTATGATAAACCTCACCTTGACTGCAGCACATTAGGGAGTATTTGTAATCACAACGGCCAGCTCTAACACATCCCATGATTAGACACTGATCCCCCAATTGCACAGCTTTTTGTTTTGTTTTTAAAAGGCAAACCCATAAATGGGATAAATGTAATTTCAAGATAATGGAGTTAGGAAGCCATCAGTGAAGGCAATTTTAGAGGAAAATGGAAAGTGTAAAATGATGACTTTAAAATATTTAAAATGATGGAGGTGGAAATTAAATTGCAGACTTTGGAGGAAAGTCTCTACTGTGCAGGGGAAATGGAAGTCACCCCTAATTTAGAGGAAGTGTTTACAGCAAGATAGGCTGGAGAGATGCCAAATGCAGGGTTTAGATATAACCATTTTAATTAGTTTCTGCTTTTAAAAAAATGACATGTAACAAGAGGACACACACATTCCTAAGAGACATATTTATCTAAGTTCTTCAAGGCTGCAAACTGTGTTTGAGAACTAATTGTAATCTGAAAAAGAAATCTGTTTCTTTTTCCTGGTTCATATTTGCTTCCAGTGTTTACATGTTTAATGTGGCTTTTAGGTGAATTCTAACATGTGGAGAGCCATGGCAAAGAGAAAGTACCCAGGGTCTTTGGTCAGTGACATTAATAGTGGATTTCTTTATTAGACTAAAGAGTATATTGCACAGGCTACTTGATCACTTGATGCCTAAACTTGTCTGTATATTTTCACTTACTAGTTAACTAAGGTAGGGCTTCCCTGGTGGCTCAGTGGTAAAGAATCTGCCTGCCAATGCAGGAGACATGGGCTCAATCCCTGGTCCCGGAAGATCCCACATGCCATGGAGCAGCTAAGCCCCTGTGCCAGAACTACCAAGCCCATGTTCTAGAGTCCGGGAGCTGCAACAAGAGAAACCCCTGCGCTAAGAAGCCCATGCACCGCAACTGGAGAGCAACCCCTGCTTGCCACAACTAGAGAAAAACCCGTGCAGCGACGAAGACCAGCACGATACATGATAAGACTGTAAAAATTAAGGTAGCAGTGATTCTGAACCCTGTTAGAGTCAATGTTATCTTTCATAATCAATACTTTATAAATCCCTTTAACTATTTTCAAATCATATTCTTAGATAATAAAACCAACCTACACAAACCATTTTAACAGAGTAAACTTAGTGCTTTAAGCATAATTTCAAGGAGAAGTAACAAGAAATTAATTTATAATAAGATAGTCTATACTTTTCATACTGTTCATGATCAAACCAGTCAATTCTATAGGAAATCAGTCCTGAATATTCATTGGAAGGACTGATGCTGAAGCTGAAGCTCCAATAATTTGGCCACCTGATACGAAGAACTGATTCATTGGAGAAGACCCTAATGCTGGGAAAGATTGAAGGCAGGAGGAGAAGGTTGGATGAGATGATTGGATGGCATCACTGACTCAATGGACATGAGTTTGAGCAAGCTCTGGGAGTTGATGATGGACAGGGAAGCCTGGCGTGCTGCAGTCCTTGGGTTTGTAAAGAGTTAGACATGACTGAGAGACTGAACTGAACTGAGTCTATACTTTAATGCATAAGTATTAAGGCTTTATTATGTGAAAAGACAAAATAAAGTGGTCAAATATGTCCACTCTGTTTAGAATCACTGTGAACCGTGACTTCATGTGCCACTGAAGATGCAGTTACCTCGAGTGGCATTGTCACAGCAATGCTGTTTTCAAAATGAACAACTTATGGTGAAGTTCTGATACTTCAAAGTGAAATCCACTCTGATTCAAACTGACTAGAAATAGAATTCCTAAAAAACTCAGGATATGTTAAAAGGGTTCAGAAATATTTCGTGGGTTTTTTCTTGTACCAATTCATTTTCAGATGAGTCAGGACCTCTTACATTATTAATTGTAATCCCTTTGACTGTTGTTAGGTTTTGCCTCAGAACTCAGAACATTGTCTTAAATGTGGTAGGTCTTCAATTGATGGTTATTTGTGTGTTAGTTACTTTAGAGTGTGAACATGGCTATTTTATTGGGAGTAACAGAATGACAGCTGAATGCAACTGAAATGGTTTCGGTTGTCATTCTCAATTAGAAAAAGGGCCGAAAGTCTGGTCTAGCTTGGCCTTTCTTCTCTTTCCAATTTCTTTTGGTAGAACTACTTTTCTAAAAGAGTGATATATAGGACCTGGCAGAAATACCGAACTCTACAGCTCTGCAGTGAGAAAATCGAAAGAGCCCTTGCTAAGGAACTGCCAACCTCAGGTGCAAATCGAAATAAAAATATTTTGCCCTGGATCCACGAACATCATGAATATATTGATATAAGGTGTACACTGTGAGTTTCATTTCTCACAGTGGTAATGAACTGAGTTCCACTGCTTCTTCTTATTGCCACCGGCACTAATAAGAGGTGGTTGACAGGAAACAGTCAAGGCAGATCTCATCAAACTCCTCACAGGCTCAGCAGTGCAGAGACTTCTTAGCACGCGGTCACCTGGCAGACTAAGGGCTGCAGAGCTGTTTTGAATGCGGTGCACAGAATCCTTTTGTAGAAAGGATTTCAGAGCCAGAAAATGTCTACTTCCTGATATAATATTTACAGACCCAACTCTTGGACAGTATTATAAATCATAGACACTTTTGATCACTGCTCTGAAATAACGCTCGGAAAATATGAATACAGTAACACAGCTTTCCAAATTTTGGAAATGTCCTCTAATAACCGTGAGGTATTTTCACCAACTTACTTTGTGTCCAGAAACTTCATTAGGATCACTAGGGATTATAGAGGAAGTCGAGAAGATCTGACCCAGGGATGGAGAAGGTGTGAGATGCTGATTTCTTCCTGGTGCCCTTTGATGAGAAGCGTCTTCTTTCCTTCCCCTTTCTTCGTACAGGGTGGTCTATCACCCTCTATCACCCTCTTGGCCTATCTGAGTTCTCGCCTGTTTCCTTTGGACTGGTCCTTTGCTCAGTAACAACTGTTTGACTAGGACTCCTGGGCTGTGGATGACGCACTCTGTATCCACAGTGCCTTCTCCTGCCTCTGAGATCCGTGCTGGCGGAGGGACCACAGCTACCTCCTTCTCCACCATCACTGGCGCTCACCCCGCTATTGGAATGTAATGGTAAATGCTCTCCGGTTGTCACTCAAGAGCAACATAGATGGAAATTTACCAATTTAAAGGTGATCTTTAAAAAAAATTCACACTTTAATGCATGAGCATGTGTGCGTGTGTGTTAAGTCACTTCAGTCATGTCTGACTCTTTGGGACCCTAGGGACTGTAGTCCACCAGGCTCCTCTGTCCATGGAATTCTCCAGGCAAGAACACTGGAGTAGGTTGCCATTTCCTTCTCCAGGGGATCGTCCTAACCCAGGGATCAAACCTGCATCTCTTATGTCTCCTGCACTGGTAGATGGATTCTTTACCACTAGTGCCACATGGAAAACCCACAAGCATAGATTATTCTAATGCATGAGCATAGATTAGTGAAATCTGTTATGAATATATGCATAAATAGATTAATCTATGCATTAATCAATGCATGAAGTGCATTAATCTATGCATGAGCATAGATTAAGGAAATTCTAAATTTGCTTCAGGTAGTTTTCCATTTTAGGAAGTAAAATTTTTTATTGGAGTGTAATTGCTTTACAGTGTTGTGCTAGTTTTTCTGCTCTACTATAAAGTGAATCAGCTATATGTATACATAAACCCCTCTCTCTTGAGCTTCCCTCGCATCCTCCATGCCCCCGACCCGGTCATCACAGAGCACTGAGCTCCACTCCCTGTGCTATACAACGGGCTCTCACTAGCTATCTGCTGTACGTGCGGTAGCGTCTATATGTCAGTGCTATTCTCTCAGTTCATCTCACCTTCTCCTTCTCCTGCTGTCCGCAAGTCCCTTCTCCACATCTGCGTCATTTTTCCTCCCCTACAAACAGGCTCATCTACACTATTTTTCTTTCCATATGCGTGCGTTATTATACAATTATTTGAAGTAGTAAACATTTTTGTTTGTTTTCCGATTGTGGCCAAGCCAGTCCTTCTTTCACTTTGAGAAATGAGAAATTTAAATGGAAAAATGATCCGATCTGTGATCTGTTGAGGATGTCAAATCCTTTAAGCATATTTATTTAAGGACTCGTTTTGTGGTCAGAGCTCTACCATTCTATGTTCTGCAACGCCCCTGTGTTCTTTTTTCTTTCTGTGATACCCTTGCTAATCTCCAGATCTCTCTCTCTTTTCTCTACTGCTTTTGAAAACATCATGTGGTGAAGGCTGGGAAGATGTCTTTATGAGTCCGGGTAAGATGCTGCTGGTGAAGCTGGGCCAGCCAACCACAGGGCAGAGGATCGCACCCCGTCAGGCCTGAGTAAGGGTCCCTCTCGGTGTGTGGGTTCCCAGGCACAGCAGGTTCCAGCCCCCTGGGTGGTCCCAGTGAAGAGTGGCAGCTACTGGCTGTTAGGGAGAGAAGCACACAGGGGTAGGTGCACCCCCACAGCGTATAGAGGGCCCAGGGGGTTTGCAGGGAGTGCTGAAATCTCGTCAGTGTCCACATCGCGCATGGCCCCTTCTCAAGTCTACAGAGCTCCCTGCAGTGCAGGGCTGTTTGGAGCTCACTGCTTGGAGACACCAAGCATTGAACCAGGTTTTTCCATTCTCCCCTTCATCACTTGCCTTTATCTGTTACGGAGAACACAAATGTCTGAGAGTTGAAGGTCCCCAGAAGCCTTCTCCTTTCTTAGTGATGGCACCATACGTATAAGATATTTTTCCCAAGTGAAAGAGGCTTATATTCAGATAGTCAAAAGAGAGCTGTAAGAGTGAATATTCAGCTTGCTTTTCTTTAAATGCTGTTGCTATTATTAACTGGAGATTTTTGCAAAGCCAAGGGAGATGAAAGGGCAGCAAGTTCCCCGTTCCTTACTTAAAATGTCTTCTGTTTCATAGATCTTGACTTCTGGCTGTAGAATTTTGCAGAAATTGCTTTCCAGTTTCTCAGAGAAATTTGAATTGGATAGAAATCCTGTTGGTAAAAATTGTGAATTCCCGATTTTTCTGAGCAGTGTGTTTTAAAGACTGGGTTTTGCAATTCAGTTGATTTTATTACATCATTTCCTTCTATGGCAGTTGAAGTAGCTAAATCCTCAGACATATATTTATATAATGTCATACACATTATATATTGATGAATTGTGGGGATGTGCATGTGTCATTTCTTCTTTGCCCCTTTTAGCTTTATATCAGTTGCTCCTTAGTCATTTCTCATGTCATTCATCTTTTATTTGTTCTGCACAAAGCCAACTGAAAATATTGAAGAAATGTAATGAAGTAGATACTAAAATAAATACTGTAAATAGTGATGTGCCAGAAAATGCTAAATGAGGAAAGAAATTGAACACGGGGTAGATGCTGTGAAACTTAATCAACCATCTGCCTTTCATGTCCTCAGCAGATTTTCTTAGGGCGAATAACTTTGCATTTGGTCAAAGAAGCTTTGAGATATCTTGGTGCTCCCAGAGTCAGCCTACAGAATGGCTTTTGGTTGGCTTGAAATCAAAATGACACTTTTTCTATCCCAGGATTTCTGTGAACATGGAGTCTCAATGGACAATTTCTAGAGGCTCTGTTTTTCTAAGACCAGATTATGTGTCTGTTCATCCACTTAGAACTGTGCCTTATTTGTCTTTTTTTTTTTTTTTAATTGAAGTATAGTTGATTTACAATGTTGTGTTATTTTTAGGTATAAAGTGATTCAGTGATACATATATTAGTATACATGTATAGCAGATATATGCATTGTTTTTTCAGATTATTTCCATTTAGATTGTTGCTGCTGCTGCTTCTAAGTCATTTCAGTCATGTCCGACTCTATGTGACCCCAGAGACGGCAGCCCACCAGGCTCCCCCGTCCCTGGGATTCTCCAGGCAAGAACACTGGAGTGGGTTGCCATTTCCTTCTCCAATACATGAAAGTGAAAAGTGAAAGGGAAGTCGCTCAGTCATGTCCGACTCTTCGCGGCCCCATCAAGATATCAACTATAATTCCTCGTGCTGTGTACGCAGTAGGTCCTTGTTGTTTGGTTTGCGTTTCTCTAATAATTAGCCATGTTGAGCATCTTTTCATGTGCCTTTTGGCTATCTGTATGAGTTCTTTGGATAAATGTCTATTTATTAATAGACCTTCTGCCCATTTTTTAAATTTTTTATTTATTTTTTTTTATATTGGGCTGTATGAACTGTTTGTATATTTTGGAAACTAAGCCCTTCTTGGTCACATCATTTGCAAATATCTCCTCGCATTCTATAGGCTGTGTTTTTTATTTTGTTTATGGTTTCCTCTGCTCTGAAAAAGCTTATAAGTTTAAGTCCCATTTGTTTATTTTTGCTTTTCTTTCTTTTTCCTTGGAAGATTGACCTAATAAAACACTGGTACAAAGACTATTTTTCGTATATTCTCTTCTAGGAGTTTTATGATGTCATGTTTTATATTTAAGACTTTCAGCCATTTTCAGTTGATTTTTGTGTATAGTGTGAGGGAATATTCTAACTTCATTGATATACGTGTGCCTTACTTTATGTCAATATTCAGGAATCTTTATTGAATGAATGAATGGCAAAATTGGTAAAACGTCATTGCCTCCCATCCGTCATCCGTCACCCTGCTTATGTCTCCCACCGCCCCTTCCTGCACCCGCAGGCACCCCCCCGCCTCTGCTCCCCGGGGGGCACCGTGGCCGGTGGGGGCCTGACTCCTGCTTCTTCTGTGTCCTCTGCCACAGCCGGTCTGCTCCAGGCCACTTGCCTGTGGGAGCCTGCCTCCTTTCCTTCATGCAGAGAGCAATCTAATGGACGATTTCACACTAATGTGTGGGTGCCTGCCAAGAGCAGAGGTTGTTATGTGCATTTTAACAAGGACAAGTAAAGAATTGATTTCTAATTATAGGACTTAAGGCATAATAAAATAAGATTTTTAAAAGCAAGGGCCTCCTGGGAGCCTGTTTTGCCTTTGTGCGACTCAGCCTGGTTGCAGGGTGGAGAGGAAAACTCGGAGTATCACGTGAGGTCCTTCCCGGAGATGAGGGCCGGGGCCCCAGCCCTGGCTGAGGGTGGCTCTGTGAACCCCACCCCTTCTGTGCCACCCGCCGTCTGGGAGACTCACCTCTGATCGTCAGTCTGAGTTGGCACTCGTCATGCGTCTAATGCTGGTGCATGATTAGGACTCACGGAGAAGGCAATGGCACCCCACTCCAGTACTCTTGTCTGGAAAATCCCATGGATAGAGAAGCCTGGTGGGCTGCAGTCCATGGGGTCGCTGGAGTCGGACACGAATGAGCGACTTCACTTTCACTTCTCACTTTCAAGCATTGGAGAAGGAAATGGCAACCCACTCCAGTGTTCTTGCCTGGAGAATCCCAGGGACAGGGGAGCCTGGTGGGCCACCATCTATGAGGTCGCACAGAGTCAGACACGACTGAAGCGACTTAGCAGTAGCAGCAGCAGACAATTCACTAACACAATTTAGTCTCCAGTGGCATTAGTGGTAAAGAATTCGCCTACCAATGCAGAAGATGTAAGAGACGCAGGTTCAATCCCTGGATCGGGAAGATCCCCTGGATGAGGGCATGGCAACCCACACCAGCATTCTTCTCTGGGGAACTCCATGGACAGCAGAGCCTGGCAGGCTACTGTCCGTGGGGTCAGAAAGAGTCAGACATGACTGAAGCAACTTAGCACACAGGCACAGAAGGGTATG
>NW_011494932.1:392102-396098 GCF_000754665.1 Bison bison bison
GTTAATCTTTTGATTCTTTTTCTGGAAAACTCTGCCATGCAGAAACTCTACATTAAATTTCCAAATCTGGGGGCGGGGGGGCAGTTGCTAACATTTTAGCAGAAAACAAGCCAACGTTCCTGGGCACTATTGTCATTTTTGGTTTTACAAGACTTCAGAACTAGACTATTTAAAATTCTTATATCCTGTGGGTCATTTCTTTTCCTAGTTGGGAGAAATTGCAGTGTATACCCCAAAGTTAAACTGTTTCAACAGACCTTATGATACTGACTTAAATAAAAAGCATCATTTTCATTGTACCATGACTGAGAGATTGCAATGTGTTCTTTCAGCAATTAAAACCCATGAGGGTTAATTAGGAGATTTGGATTGACATATACACACTGCTATATATAAAATATGTAACTAATAAGGAGTCTCTGTATAGCACAGGGAACTCTACTCAATACCCTGTAATAGTCTATATGGGAAAAGAGCATTAAAAAATAGTGAAATATATATGTATCTATGTATAACTAAGGGCTTTCCAGGTGGCTCAGTGGTAGAGAATCCACCTGTCAGTGCAGGAGACACAGGAGTCTCAGGTTTGATCCCTGGATCGGGACGATCTCCTGGAGAAGGAAATGGCAACCCACTCCAGTATTCTTGCCTGAAAAAATCCCATAGACAAAGGAGCCTGGCAGGTTGCTGTCCACGGAGTTGCAGAGTCGGATGCAACAAGCACACACACTTATTTTATGTGTATAGCTGATATGGACGTGTAACTGATGCATGTATAACTGATCCACTTTGCCGTACTCCTGAAACTAACAAACATCGCAGATCAACTGTGGTGGTGGTTTAGTTGCCAAGTCATGTCCGACTCTTGCGACCTCATGGACTATAGCTTGCTTGTCTTCTCTGTCCATGAGATTTTCCAGGCAAGAATACTGGAGTGGATTGCCATTTCCTTCTCCAGGGGATCTTGCTGACCCAGAAATCAAGGTCAGGTCTCCAGCCTTGCAGGCAGATTTACTGACTGAGCTACGAAGGAAGCCTTTACTTAAAACAAAGCCCCCGCCGCCCCCCCTACCCCAAAATAAAAAAATGAGGAAAGTTTGCTGTGTAAGAAGGCCTGGTCACCCTTCACATAGCATCTAGGAGCTCCATGAAGCTGCTGGGGGCTGCCTGGGATCAGGCTGGGGGTGTTGGGTCTGCAGCAGCTGCTTGGAATCACAGAGGGTTTTAATCACAAGTATGGGCAGCCTGAGTTGCAAGCCTTTTACTGTTTGATGCTCAGACAGGGGCATCACATTTTGGACATGAGGCAAACTTTGTCTTACTATGTAATGTTGGGGCCGAATTTCTGACTTACCACCCAGGACATGCCTCCCTGATTCTGGTTACATCCTGCATTTAAACAAATGACCACACTGGTCCTGCCTCCCTGAGGGCTTTGTGGCTGGTGTTTTTATCTCTTGACGCAGCTCTCATTCTTCCAGATTTATCTGCGTGTTTCTGTCAAGCAGTCTTTTAGCTTATTTTTATCTTGTTTGGTTCCTTTACCTCTTATCTGAACTTTAAATGAAGGACATGGGGAGAGGATTTTTGTGAAGACCCCTAATTTCCCTAACCAGGTGGTCTTGCTGCTTCTGATCAGTTCTGGCGAGATCCAGATTGTACTGAAATTCAGCCACTGAAGTCCTCACTCCCCGCCCCCGTTAGTCTGCTGGGGCTGCTGGAACAAGATAGCAGGCTGGGTGGCTTAAACCACAGAAGTGTGTTATCTCACGGCTCTGGAGGCTGGGCATCCAAAATCAAGGTGTCAAAGGTTTGGTTCCTCCCGAGGCTTCAAGTAGAGGCTGTTGCACCATGTCTCCCAGCTTCTGTGTTCTCTGGCCATCCTTGGCGTTCCTTGGCTTGTGGATGCATCACCCCGATCTCTGCCTGCATTGTCACAGACAGTCTCTCTGAGTGCCTGTCTGTGTCCTGAGTTCCCCTGTTTACAAGGACACCCGTCCTGCTGGATCAGGGCCCACTGTCCTTCAGCTCGACCTCACCTTACCTGATGCCCCTGCGACCACCGTGTTTCCAAACAAGGTCGTATTCTGAGGTGCTGGGGGTAGGACTTCAGCACAGGGATTTTGGGGGGCACACAATTCAACCTACAACACCCCAGACATCACCTGGGATAAGTCCAGGTTTATGGAGAAATGCCGTCGTTCCTTGCAGTGCTTTCTACATTTGAAACAATGACACTGCAAGAGTTTGAGGGTGGTCAGAGCATGTAGTCCATACGGCTTCCTGAGGGTGCTGTAGTTCTGTTCCGCTCGAAGCTGCTGGACTCTCGGTTCAGCATGACTGCGTGTCTGACCAGGAAGAGCTGGGGGGAGGCAAAGTCACCCATGGCCAATTCAGCCTTTGGGTGTATGCTCTTCCTTCCACCTGCGGCCTCTGCTGCCTCCCACCCGCCATCCCTGGGAGCCCCTCAGTGGCCACTGCTCCCCTTTCTGAACCTTATTGCCTGCTTGTGATCAAGAATTTGGGTTTCTATTTCTTTTTTTTTTTTAAAGGAAGCTCTTTTTAATTTTATTTATATTTTTACTATAAATTTATTTATTTTAATTGGAGGCTAATTAAATTTACAATATTGTATTGGTTTTGCCATACATCAACATGAATCCGCCACGGGTGTACACATGTTCGCCATCCTGATGCCCCCCCACCTCCCTCCCCATACCATCCCTCTGGGTCATCCCAGTGCACCAGCCCTGAGCATCCTGTTATCATGCATCGAACCTGGACTGGCAATTCATTTCACATATGATATTATACATGTTTCAATGCCATTCTCCCAAATCATCCCACCCTTGCCCTCTCTTACAGAGTCCAAAAGACTGTTCTATACATTTGTGTCTCTTTTGCTGTCTCACATACAGGGTTATCGTTACCATCTTTCTAAATTCCATATATATGTGTTAGTATACTGTATTGGTGTTTTTCTTTCTGGCTTACTTCACTCTGTATAATAGGCTCCAGTTTCATCCACCTCATTAGAACTGATTCAAATGTATTTATTTTTAAGTCTGAGTAATACTCCATTGTGTATTATGTACCACAGCTTTCTTATCCATTCATCTGCTGATGGACATCTAGGTTGCTTCCATGTCCTGGCTATTATAAACAGTGCTGCGATGAACATTGGGGTACACGTGTCTCTTTCAATTCTGGTTTCCTCGGTGTGTATGCGCAGCAGTGGGATTGCTGGGTTGTATGGCAGTTCTATTTCCAGTTTTTTAAGGAATCTCCACACTGTTCTCCATACCGGCTGTACTGGTTTGCATTCCCACCAACAGTGTAAGAGGGTTCCCTTTTCTCCACACCCTCTCCAGCATTTATTGCTTGTAGACTTTTAGATAGCTGCCATTCTGAGTAGCGTGAAATGGTACCTCATTGTGGTTTTGTTTTGCATTTCTCTGATAATGAGTGATGTTGAGCATCTTTTCATGTGTTTGTTAGCCATCTGTATGTCTTCTTTGGAGAAATGTCTGTTTAGTTCTTTGGCCCATATTTTGATTAGGTCATTTTTTTTCTGGAATTGAGCTGCAGGAGTTGCTTGTATATTTTTGAGATTAATTCTTTGTCAGTTGCTTCATTTGCTATTTTCTCCCATTCTGAAGGCTGTCTTTTCACCTTGCTTATAGTTTCCTTTGTTGTGCAGAAGCTTTTAATTAGGTCCCATTTGTTTATTTTTGCTTTTATTTCCAATATTCTGGGAGGTGGGTCATAGAGGATCCTGCTGTGATTTATGTCAGAGAGTGTTTTGCCTATGTTATCCTCTAGGAGTTTTATAGTTTCTGGTTTTACATTTATATCTTTAATCTGTTTTGAGTTTATTTTTGTGTTTGGTGTTAGAAAGTGTTCTAGTTTCATTCTTTTACAAGTGGTTGACCAGTTTTCCCAGTACCACTTGTTAAAGAGACTGTCTTTTCTCCATTGTATATTCTTGCCTCCAGA
>NW_011494932.1:396352-403779 GCF_000754665.1 Bison bison bison
TGTTCTAGCTCTGTGAAAAATCTCATTGGTAGCTTGATAGGGATTGCATTGAATCTATAGATTGCTTTGGGTAGTATACTCATTTTCACTATGTTGATCCTTCCGATCCATGAACCCGGTATATTTCTCCATCTGTTAGTGTTCTCCTTGATTTCTTTCACCAGTGTTTTATAGTTTTCTATATATAGGTCTTTAGTTTCTTTAGGTAGGTATATTCCTAAGTATTTTATTCTTTTCGTTGCAATGGTGAATGGAATTGTTTCCTTAATTTCTCTATTTTCTCATTATTAGTGTATAGGAATGCAAGGGATTTCTGTGTGTTGATTTTATATCCTGCAACTTTACTATAGTCATTGATTAGCTCTAGTAATTTTCTGGTGGAGTCTTTAGGGTTTTCTATGTAGAGGATCATGTCATCTGCAAACAGTGAGAGTTTTACTTCTTCTTTTCCAATTTGGATCCCATTTATTTCTTTTTCTGCTCTGATTGCTGTGGCCAAAACTTCCAAAACGATGTTGAATAGTAATGGTGAAAGTGGGCACCCTTGTCTTGTTCCTGACTTTAAGGGAAATGCTTTCAATTTTTCACCATTGAGGATAATGTTCGCTGTGGGTTTGTCATATATAGCTTTTATTATGTTGAGGTGTGTTCCTTCTATTCCTGCTTTCTGGAGAGTTTTTTTTTTTATCATAAATGGATATTGAATTTTGTCAAAGGCTTTCTCTGCATCTATTGAGATAATCATTTGGCTTCTATTTTTCAATTTGTTAATGTTCTGTATTACATTGATTTGTGGATATTGAAGAATCCTTGCATCCCTGGGATAAAGCCCACTTAGTCATGATGTATGATCTTTTTAATGTGTTGTTGGGTTCTGATTGCTAGAATTTTGTTAAGGGTTTTTGCATCTATGTTCATCAGTGATATTGGCCTGTAGTTTTCTTTCTTTGTGCCATCTTTGTCAGGTTCTGGTATTGGCATGATGGTGGCCTCATAGAATGAGTTTGGAAGTTTACCTTCCTCTGCAATTTTCTGGAAGAGTTTGAGTAGGATAGCTGTTAGCTCTTCTCTAAGTTTTTGGTGGAATTCAGCTGTGAAGCCATCTGGACCTGGGCTTTTGTTTGCTGGAAGATTTCTGATTACAGTTTCAATTTCCATGCTTGTGATGGGTCTGTTAAGATTTTCTATTTCTTCCTGGTTCAGTTTTGGAAAGTTGTACTTTTCTAAGAATTTGTCCATTTCTTCCACGTTGTCCATTTTATTGGCATATAATTGCTGATGGTAGTCTCTTATGATCCTTTGTATTTCTGTGTTGTCTGTTGTGATCTCTCCATTTTATTTCTAATTTTATTGATTTGGTTTTTCTCCTTTTGTTTCTTGATGAGTCTGGCTAATGGTTTGTCAATATTATTTATCCTCTCAAAGAACTGGCTTTTGGCTTTGTTGATTTTTGCTATGGTCTCTTTTGTTTCTTTTGCATTTATCTGCCCTAATTTTTAAGATTTCTTTCCTTCTACTAACCCTGGGGTTCTTCATTTCTTCCTTTTCTAGTTGCTTTAGTTGTAGAGTTAGGTTATTTATTTGACTTTTTTTTTGTTTCTTGAGGTATGCCTGTATGAACCTTCCCCTTAGCACTGCTTTTACAGTGTCCCACAGGTTTTGGGTTGTTGTATTTTCATTTTCATTCACTTATATGCATATTTTGATTTCTTTTTTTGATTTCTTCTGTGATTTGTTGGTTATTCAGCAGCGTGTTGTTCAGCCTCCATATGTTGGAATTTTTAATAGTTTTTCTCCTGTAATTGAGATCTAATCTTACTGCATTGTGGTCAGAAAAGATGCTTGGAATGATTTCAATTTTTTGAATTTACCAAGGCTAGATTTATGGCCCAGGATCTGATCTATCCTGGAGAAGATTCCGTGTGCACTTGAGAAAAAGGTGAAATGCATTGTTTGGGTGTGAAATGTCCTATAGGTATCAATTAGGTCTAACTGGTCTATTGTATCATTTAAAGTTTGTGTTTCCTTGTTAATTTTCTGTTTAGTTAATCTATCCATAGGTGTTATTGGGGTATTAAAGTCTCCCACTATTATTGTGTTATTGTTAATTTCCCCTTTCATACTTGTTAGCATTTGTCTTACATATTGTGGTGCTCCTATGTTGTGTGCATATATATTTATAATTGTTATATCTTCTTCTTGGATTGATCCTTTGATCATTATGTAGTGTCCTTCTTTGTCTCTTTTCACAGCCTTTATTTTAAAGTCTATTTTATCTGATATGAGTATTGCTACTCCTGCTTTCTTTTGGTCTCTATTTGCATGGCATCAGAGAAGGCAATGGCACCCCACTCCAGTACTCTTGCCTGGAAAACTCAATGGATGGAGGAGCCTGGTAGGCTGCAGTCCATGGGGTCACAACGGGTCGGACATGGCTGAGCGACTTCACTTTCACTTTGCGTGGAATATCTTTTTCCACCCTTCACTTTCAGTCCGTATGTGTCCCCTGTTTTGAGGTGGGTCTCTTGTAGACCACATATATAGGGGTCTTGTTTTTGTATACATTCAGCCAGTCTTTGTGTTTTTGGTTGGGGCATTCAACCCATTTACGTTTAAGGTAATTATTGATAAGTATGATCCCGTTGCCATTTACTCTATTGTTTTGGGTTCAAGTTTAGACACCCTTTTTGTGTTTCCTGTCTAGAGAAGATCCTTTAGCATTTTTTGGAGAGCTGGTTTGGTGGTGTTGAATTCTCTCAGCTTTTGCTTGTCTGTAAAGCTTTTGATTTCTCCTTCGTATTGGAATGAGATCCTTGCTGGGTACAATAATCTGGGCTGTAGGTTATTTTCTTTCATCACTTTAAGTATGTCCTGCCATTCCCTCCTGGCCTGAAGGGTTTCTATTGAAAGATCAGCTGTTATCCTGATAGGAATCCCCTTGTGTGTTATTTGTTGTTTTTCCTTTGCTGCTTTTAATATTTTTTCTTTGTGTTTGATCTTTGTTAATTTGATTAATATGTGTCTTGGGGTGTTTCACCTTGGGTTTATCCTCTTTGGAACTCTCTGGGTTTCTTGGACTTGGGTGATTATTTCCTTCCCCATTTTAGGGAAGTTTTCAACGATTATCTCCTCAAGTATTTTCTCATGGTCTTTCTTTTTGTCTTCTTCTTCTGGGACTCCTATGATTCGAATGTTGGGGTGTTTAACATTGTCCCAGAGGTCTCTGAGATTGTCCTCATTTCTTTTAATTTATTTTTCTTTTTTCCTCTCTTATTCATTTATTTCTACCATTCTATCTTCTACCTCACTAATCCTATCTTCTGCCTCCGTTATTCTACTGTTGGTTCCCTCCAGAGTGTTTTTGATATCATTTATTGCATTATTAATTCCATATTGACTCTTTTTTATTTCTTCTAGGTCCTTGTTAAACGTTTCTTGCATCTTCTCAATCCTTGTCTCCAGGCTTTTTATCTGTGATTCCATTTTGTTTTCAAGATTTTGGATCATTTTCACTATTATTATTTGTAATTCTTTATAGATTCCCTATCTCTTCCTCTTTTGTTTGGTTTGGTGGGCATTTATCCTGTTCCTTTACCTGCTGAGTATTCCTCTGTCTCTTCATCTTATTTATATTGCTGTGTTTGGGGTGGCCTTTCTATATTCTGGCAGTTTGTGGAGTTCTCTTTTTTGTGGAGTTTCCTTGCTGTGGGTGGGGTTTTACAGGTGGCTTGTCAAGGTTTCCTGGTTAGGGAAGCTTGTGTCGGTGTTCTGGCGGGTGGAGCTGGATTTCTTCTCTCTGGAGTGCAATGAAGTGTCCAGTAATGAGTTATGAGATGTCAGTGGGTTTGGAGTGACTTTGGGCAGCTGTATATTGAAGCTCAGGGCTATGTTCCTGTGTTGCTGGAGAATTTGCTTGGTATGTCTTGCTGTGGAACTTGTTGGCCCTTGTGTGATGCTTGATTTCAGTGTTGGTATGGAGGCGTTTGATGAGCTCCTGTTGATTAATGTTCCCTGGAGTCAGGAGTTCTCTGGTGTTCTCAGGATTTGGACTTAAGCCTTCTGCTTCTGCTTTTCAGTCTTATTTTTACAGTAGTCTCGAGACTTCTCCGTCTATACAGCACCGATAATAAAACATCTAGGTTAATGATGAAAAGTTTCTCCACAGTGTGGGACACCCAGAGAGGTTCACAGAGTTACATGGAGAAGAAAAGAAGGAGGAGGGAGATAGAGGTGACCAGGATGAGATGAGGTGGAATCAAAAGAGGAGAGAGCAAGCTAGCCAGTAATCACTTCCTTATGTGTACTCCACAGTCTGGACCACTCAGAGATGTTCACAGAGTTACACAGAGAAGAGAAAAGGGAGGAAGGAGACAGAGGTGGCCAGAAGGATAAAGGGGGGAATCAAAAGGAGAGAGACAGATCCTGCCAGTAATCAATTTCCTAAGTGTTCCCCACTGTCCAAAACACACTTAGAGATTCACAGAGTTGGGTAGTGAAGAGAAGGGGGAGGGAGGAGATGGAGGCGACCTGGTGGAGAAAAAGGAGAGTCCAAAGAGGGAGAGAGCAGTCAAGCCAGTAATCTCGCTCCCAAGTAAAAATGGGTACTGAAGATTGGGTTCTTAAAGGTACAAAGTTGATAACAAATACCAAAAAGCAAAGATTAAAAATCTAGAGTAGAGGTTGGATTTTCAAAAATAAAATATTAAAGAAAAAAAACCCACAAAGTCACAAGAATTATAAAATATATATATATATGAAGCTTTCTTTAAAAAATAGGGTGTCTCTCTTTTTTTTGCAAAGTAATAGTAGCTTATAAAAATGAAAATTAAAGGAGTAATAGAGGACTTAAAGATTTAAAAAATTAAAGAATGATAGTAAAAATATATCTAGGACTTTCTCTGGTCTTGTTGTGGGCAGTGTAGGGTCAGTTCATTTTCGGATAGTTCCTTGATCCGGCTTATATATCTCAAGAGCTATAGGCCCCTTCCTATGTAGTCAGTGCTAACTACAGGGTTTTAATCTATTGCACCTGTCACTTCCAAGGAGGTTCCTTCAGGTTTAGCTTCTTCTGTTTGCTGGTCTCTTCAGTGTCTAATTTCTGCCCTGACACAATGGGGCGGTGGTGGACACTTTTTTAGGCTCACTTGTTCAGTCGTGCTGTGGGGAGGGAGGGACACTGCAAACAAATAACACTGGCGTGTGTTCGCAGTGTCTCGGCCACACTGGGTTTAACCCCCGCTCACGGCGTATGTGCTTTCCCTGTCTACACTGCTTAGGCTCTAGGTTGCTCTGCCAGGAACTGTTGAGGCCGGCCCTGGATTGTATGCACTTCCCAGGTCTAAGCCGCTCAGCTTCAGGAACTTGGGTACTCCTCAGAGGCGCAGACTCAGTTGGGCCTGCGTTTTATACCCTTGCCAGGTCCGAGCAGCTCAGGTGACCAGGTGTTTGGCAAGCGAGGTCACTGCGACTTATCACTTCCCCTATCCCTGCCGCTTGGTTTTCTGGGTGTACAACCAGCGCACCTTCTCAGGTGGATGTTGACTGTCTAGAATCCCAAGAAGTCTTGGTTAGCAACGAAGCCTGCTTGCAGTTTGGTAGACAATGCCTCTCTGGGGCCGCAATTGACCCCTTCCGGCTCTGGCTGCCCTCGCCTGCCTGTCACCAGGCAGGGGGATGGGCCGGGCTAGCTCTGCTCAGTCCTTTGTTCTGTGAGCGGGCCTGATGGTGTCTTAGGTTAGGGCTTTTCGCGTACCTCTAGTCAGTCCTTTGTTCTGTGAGCAGGCCTGGTGGTGTCTTAGGTTAGGGCTTTTCGTGTGGTAGCTATCCCGCAGTCTGGTTTGCTAGCCCAAGTTAGTTCCCTCAGATTGCCCTCGGGGCATTCAGGCCCAGTCCTTACTCTAAGCAATGCAGCCTGTGCCTCCCTGCCCAGCCCCCCGCTTGCTAGTGGTGGGTGCAGGCATCTGCACTGCTTCTCCACTGGGGGAGTTACTGTTGGGCACGTAATCTGTGGGTTTTAATTATTTACTTATTTTTCCTCCCGGTTATGTTGCCCTCTGTTGTTCCAAGGCTTGCCACAGACTTGGCAGTGAGAGTGTTTCCTGGTGTTTGGAAACTTCTCTCTTTTTTAAGACTCGCTTCCTGGGTTGGAGCTCCATCCCTACCTCTTTTGTCTCTCTTTTTACCTTTTATGTTTTTTCCTACCTCCTTTTGAAGACAATGGACTGCTTTTCTGGGTGCCTGATGTCCTCTGCTGGCATTCAGAAGTTGTTTTGTGGAATTTACTCAGCGTTCAAATGTTCTTTTGATGAATTTGTGGGGGAGAAAGTGGTCTCCCCATCCTATTCCTCTGCCATGTTAAGACCGACCCTATTTATTTCTTTATTTTAATTTTTTTTTTGACCACACTGCATGCCATGCCCGACCAGGAATCAAACCTATGCTCCCTGCACTGGAAGCATGGATTCTTAACCACTGGACCACCAGGGGAGTCTTTGAGATTCTGTTTCTTTTTCTTGCCTTTTACACTGCTTTAATTAGTTAACTATTGAGATATAGTTGGCATATATCATTATGTTAGCTGGATGTGCAGCATAATGATTTGATATTTGTACATACTGTAAAATCATCACCCTATATATACACAGAATTTAAAATTTTCCTGTGCTGAGAACTTTTAAGATCTGTTCTCTTCGTGATTCCTTGTTTTTCTTTTTTAAAATTTTATAATTAAAAAAATTAGTTTGACCTCACAGCATGGCATGTGAAATCTTAGTTCCCTGACCAGGGATCAAACCTGTACCCCCTGCATTGGAAGCATGAAACCTTAGCCACTGGCCCACAAGTGCCTGCTTGCTTATTTTTTGAGAATTTTATCTCAGGTCACTTAAGAATACTTCCACAGTCCCATGCAGTCAACATTTTATCTTGTGTTTGTAGGGGACACTTTCTATTGGTGAGTTTTTAGAGAAGTTCTCAACTGAGCACATACGTAGTTGCGGTGCAGTTGGGAGTATACAAGGCTTCTGCTCTGCTCACTTCCCGTTAGCTGGTGTAAATGCAGCGCTCTTCTGTATGACAAGGGAGCTCAGCCTGGTGCTCTGTGACAACCTAGAGGGGTGGGATGGGGAGGGAGGTGGGAGGGAGGTTCAAAAGGGAGAGGACACGTGTATACCTATACATGATCCATAGGTCATACACATAGGTGTATGGCAGAAACCAATACCACATTGTAAAGCAATTATCTTCCAATTAAAAATAAAATATTTTAAAAATGCAGTGCTCTTGCAGAAAGCTTCAGGCCATCTGGCTGTTGAATTTTTAGCCTGTTGGAAACCTCAGCAGGAGAAGGTGTTGTCTCAGGCTGTGCCCGGGGAGAGGCCTGACCAAGCAGAGGTTATGGATGTGGCCTCTCTCGGGAGGGTGGGTGG
>NW_011494932.1:403930-411475 GCF_000754665.1 Bison bison bison
GGTGGAAACGGTGCTCCGCGCGGAAGCTCAGGTCGGAACTGAGCAGGCGGAGTCCAGGGCAGCGGGTGCCCTGCAGAATTCTGAACGGATGGGGAAGCAAAGGGTCAGCGTGCAAAGCAGGCTTTCAGGGCCGGGGGAGACCTTGCTCAGTGTCGAGGAGCTTTCTGGTTCCCGTCTTCCCCTGGAGTGTTGGCCAGGGTGTCACGTGGCACGTCTCTCTGCCCTTCCTAGTTCTGCAGATTGGTCCTTGGATTTAGAGGCTTGATCACAGTCAGGTTTGATCATTTGGGCAAGGCGGCTACTTCCAGGGTGGCGTTGTGGCGACTCCAGTGCCTTTGTTGTGAATTTGTCAACATGGATAATGGTTGCTGGGAAACGTTAATTCATTTTGTTGTTGTTATTTAGTTGCTAAGTTGTGCCCAACTCTTTCACCACCCCGTGGACTGAGCCCACCAGGATCCTCTATCGATGGGATTATCAAGGCAGGGATACTGGAGTGGGGTGCCATTTCCTTCTCCAGGGGATCTTCTCCACCCAGGGATCGCACCTTCGTCTCCTGCATTGGCTGGCAGATTCTTTACCACTGAGCAATCTGGGAAGCCCTATTAATTCATTTAGGCATTCTAAATGTGATACTAAGCACATTTCTTAATATTATCAACAGATACACATTGCATATTGTCTGCCAAGTGAAACTGCAAATTATTGTTTTTGTTGTTGTTGTTAGAAAAATATCAGTTGATGTTTTACTCTATGCCAAGCACTGTTCTAGGTCCTAAGGACAGAATGGTAAATGAAGGTCTGGGTTTATGAAGTTTGAAGTAAAACAGAAGTCAGGGTTTTGTGAGATTGGTGACTTTTGTGGCAGAGCTGCTCACACTGCAGGCAGAACCAGTGAGGACTGTTGGGGAGGATGGTGAGTGGCTGGGATATGATGGCGGGCAGACAGCGGTAGGATGCCCAGAGGCACCCCGGAATGCAGGTGGTGCCCAGGGACTGAATGGTGCTTGGAAACGGCAGTGAAGCACTGAAGTAATTTTCGGAAATGATCCATTACCCTGCCAGAAAAAAACACATGCAAAGTGCAGAGGATTTCATCATGTTATTCTACAATTAAAAAAAAAAATCACGTGAAAGCAACACACTGACAAACCTATTAGAATGGCCCAAAGCCAGAACACTGACCACACCCAGTGCTGGCAGGAAGTGGAGCTCAGTCATTCAGGAATTCTTATTCACTGCTGGTTTCCATGCAAAATGGTGCAGCCACTTTGGAAGACGGTCAGTCCTTAAACAACTAAACCTACTCTTGCCATTCAGTCCAACAGTCTTGCTTGTTGATGTTTGTCCAAAGGAACTGAAAGCTTATATCCATGTGAAAACCTACACACGGTTGTTTATAGCAGCTTTATTCCTAAGTTCCCAAACTTAGAATAAACTAAGATGTCCTTTAGTAGGTGAATGGCACTGTGGTACATCCTGATGACAAAATATTGTTTAGTACTAAAAAGACATGAGCTATCCAACCATGCAAAGACACAGGGGAAACTTCAATCGATATTACTAAGTGGAAGAAAAAGTGAAAGTGTTAGTCACTCAGTTGTCCTGACTCTTTGCTGCCCCACGGACTGCAGCCCGCCAGGCTCCTCTGTCGATGGGATTCTCCAGGAAAGAATACTGGGGTGGGGTTCCATTTCCTTCTCCACGGGATCTTCCCAACCCTGGGATGGAACCCAGGTCTCTTGCATTGCGGGCAGATTCTTTACCATTTGAGCCATGACGAAAGCCCTGGGAAAAGACTACATATGTAGGATTCCAACTGTATGACACTCTAGAAAAGGTAAAACTATGAGGCAATAAAAAGCTCAGTGGTTTGCAGGACTGAGGGGTTATTAGAAGCACATGGAGGGTTTTAGAACAGGGAAACTACATGGCATGGTGATGATGGATGCATGTCCTTACACATTTGTCCAAACCATAGAATGTGCAACACCAAGAGTTAACTCTAAGGTAAATGATGGATTTTGTATGATTATCATGTGTCATTGTGGGTTCAGCCTTGATAAAAGATGTTATCATTCTGTGTGTGATGTTGATAATGAGGGAGGCTGTGTGTGTGTACACACACACACACACACACACACACACAAAGGCAGGGAAGTATCTTCCTCTCAATTTTGTTGTCAACCATAAACTGTTCTAAAAACTAGTCTTTCAAACAAAAGACAACACAGACTATTCTATGTGTGCACTACAAATCCATATGTAACTAAAATATATATAAAATTAACTGGTTTTTATTTTTTTTTGTTTCTATTTTTAATCATCCTCTTGCTTCCCTTTTAATGATGTCATTTTGATCCTTCCTTTAAGTAGATTCCCTTTCCAGTTCCAAGCACATCCAGATGCCGGGTCGTCTCGGGCTTGTGGGGTCTCTCTGGTTGTTGCTTTCAGGGTCGTCGTTCCATGTCGCTTTACATGTGCTGAGCAGGGGGACCAGGAGGCCTGAGCCCAGCAAGCCTTTGCGCAGGGCAGGCTCTGCAGCCCTCCTCGGGGTCTGGATTCTCACGGGACACCAGTCAGCTGTTTGGTTCATCGGCAGAGGTTAATGGGGGCGCGTCTGTGCTGCAGTCACCTGCCTCTGCCATGGGGGCCTTGACCTTCAGTCCAGTTAGTGTCTAGTGACAGGTGGGTCGGGTCCTTACCCAGGGCCTGCGCTGTGAAAACCTCCCTGTGCCTTCTCCCTGAAGGGTCTGTCCGCCCGAGACCCCGAGCGAGACCCACAGAGGAAAACAAAGCAAACAAACAGGGGCTCTGGCCCTGACGACAGACAGCAAACCCGCGGGGAGAGCAAGCGGGCCTCTTCCTTCCCAGGGTCCAGCACGGCTCGCAGAAAGTTTTTGTTGCTCTTTTTTGTTAAAATTATGTCTCTGTTCTTTCACTTCTCCCAACACAGGGCCCCTCGCTGGTGTAGCCTTTCATTTATACTGCCCCACGTTTCCTTCTCTTTTCTCATACCTTCCTCTCCCTGTCTGAATCTCAGTTCTCCTTTGTTTCCTTTAAGCTTTTATTTTCTTCTCGTGCATGGTCTCCCTTTCCTTTTTTTCCCCTGGTGTTGGGTCGTCTTGCTTGGACAGGAAGTGTTTTCTGTCTGGAGTGTTAGCTCTGTGAATTGTTGTATGGCTGCAGATCGTAAACTGCAGGGCTGTGGTTTCTCTTTCCAACAGCATTTTGTCACATGGATCCACTTGCTGAGGAGGAAGCTAGTTTTTGGGGGACGTGAGACTTGCATAGACAGAGTATTGTAGTTTAACACAGATGGCGTGTCTTATTGTATTTTATAATAAATTGTTTTTTCAAGAGCGATTTCCCTTCTCCTCTTCTGTCCTCTCGTCTCTATGCCTTTTTTCTTTATTGGAAGTATATTTTGCATGTAATATTATATTAGTTTCAAGTGTACGACATAGTGGTTTAACGTTTATGTACATTACGAACTGATCACCAGGATAAGTCTTGTTCATCTGTCACCATACAAAGTTAGTACAATATTATTGATATTATTTGGCTGCCCTGAGTGGCTTGCGGGATCTTCGTTCACAACCAGGGATCAAACCTAGGCCCATAGCACTGAAACTGCTGAGTCCAGTCCTAGCTCCTGGACTACCAGGGAATTTCCAATACAATATTATTATATATAGTCCCCATGCTGTACATTACATACCTTGTTTGTTTATTTTATAACTGGAATTTTGTACCTCTTAATCCCCTTCGCCTGTTTCGCCCATCCCCCCATCTTTTCCCCACTAGCAACTGCCAGTTTGTTCTCTGTATCTATAAGTTTGCTTCTGGTTTGTTAGTTTGTTTGTTTTTCATATGGTATTTATCTTTCTCTATCTGACTTATTTAACTTAGCATGATACCTTCTAGGTCTATCCATGATGTTGCAAAGAGCAAGATGTCATTATTCTTTTTATGGCTGAGTATATTCCATTGTGTGTATATACCTCATCTTTTTTATCCATTCATCTGTTGATGGACACTTAAGTTGCTTCCATAATCTTGGCTGTTGTAAATAATGCTGCAGTGTGAATTTAGGGGTGCATGTATCTTTTCAAATAAGCGCTTTCATTTTCTTTGGATAAATATCCAAAAGTGAGATTGCTGAATCATGTTGTAGTTACATTTTTAATCTTTTGAGGAACCTCCGTACTATTTCCACAGGTCGTACCAATTTATTATGTTCCCACCAGCGGTGCACACGGACTTCCGTCTGTCTTCATCCTCACCAATACTGATTATTTCTTGTCTGTTTTATAATAGCCATTCTGGCAAGTGTAAGGAGCTATGTCATTGTGGTTTTGATTTGCATTTCCCTGATGGTTGGTGAGGGAGAAGGCAATGGCACCCCACTCCAGTACTCTTGCCTGGAAAATCCCATGGACAGAGGAGCCTGGTAAGCTGCAGTCCATGGGGTCACTAAGAGTTGGACACGACTGAGCGACTTCACTTTCATTTTTTACTTGCGTGCATTGGAGGAGGAAATGGCCACCCACTCCAGTGTTCTTTCCTAGGGAATCCCAGGGACGGCAGGGCGTGGTGGGCTGCCGTGTATGGGGTCTCACAGAGTCGGACATGACTGAAGCGACTTAGCAGCAGCAGCAGCAGCAGATGGTTGGTGATGTTGAGCATCTTTTCATGTGTCTGTTGGCCATGTGTATGTCTTCTTTAGAAATATATCTGTATTTATGTCTTTATGTATCACGTTCTTAATTACTGTAGCTTTATAGAATAGTTTGAAATCATGAAGTGTGATGCCTCCAGCTTTGTTCTTTTCCAAGATTTTTTTGGCTCTGTGGTTCCATATAAATTTTAGAATTATTTGTTCCCTTTATTCTCTTAAAATTATCAGGGACTCCAAAGAGTCTTTTGTTAATATTGCTTATAACTATCAATATTTACTATATTAGATATTAAAATGGCATAAAACTGAAAAGACCAGAACTTACAAATTGTTGTTGTTGTTCAGTCACTTAGTTGTGTCTAACTCTTTGAGACCGCATGGACTGCAACATGCCAGGATTCCCTGTCCTTCACTATCTCCTGGCGTCTGCTCAAACTCATGTCCACTGAGTCAGTGATACTATCCAACCATCTCATCCGTTGTTGCCCCCTTGTTTTCCTGCCTTCAGTGTTTCCAGGCATCAGGGTTTTTCCCAATGAGTTAGTTCTTTGCATCAGGTGGGCAAAGTTTTGGAGCTTTAGCTTCAGTATCAATCCTTCCAATGAATATTCAGGGTTGATTTCCTTTAGGATTGATAAGCTTGATTTCCCTGCAGTCCAAGGGAGTCTCAAGAATCTTATATAGCACCACAAATTGGAAGCATCAATTCTTCAGTGCTCAGCCTTCTTTATGGTCCAACTCTCACATCCTTACATGACTACTGGAAAAGTCATAGCTTTGACTAGATGATCTTTGTCAGCAAAGTGATGTCTCTGCTTTTTAATACATTGTCTATGTTTGTCATAGCTTTCCTTAGAATAAGCAAGTGTCTTTTAATTTCATGGTTGCAGTCACCATCTGCAGTAATTTTGGAGCCCAAGAAAATAAAATCTGTCCATGCTTCCACATCTCCCCCTTCTATTTGCCATGAAGTGATGGGACCAGATATCATGATCTTAGTTTTTTGAATGTTGAGTTTTAAGCCAGCTTTTTCACTCTCCTCTTTCACCCTCATCAAGAGGCTCTATGATATACTTTTCAATAACTTCTATGCAGAGTACATCATGTGAAATGCCATATTGATAATTCTCCTGGCAATCTTGATTCCAGCTTGTGAATCATCCAGCTTGGTATTTCACATGATCTACTCTGCATATAAGTTAAATTAGCAGGGTGACAGTATACAGCCTTGACATACTCCTTTCCCAATGTTGAACCAGTCTGTTGTTCCATGTCTGGTTTATAAGTACATATCCCATTATCCATCAGAGCCTCTGAAAACATCAGTATATTCCTATATGATGATGAATTTCTAAGAATATATATATATATATTCTTATATAATAAGATTTAAGAAGGTAAGTTAAATCTTAATATAACTGTGAAAATAAGTTTGTTATTGCAGGTCTCAGACCGGGAACTCCCTAGGGTCCTCAGACCACATTATAAGAACTACTGACTTAGATAGTTGGTAATGATTTCCTGAGCACTGTGTGCTGGGTTTGCCAGCTATGGTGATAGGGAGGTGGGAAAGTATTAGAGAGCTTTCTTGGTTTCCAGGAATTCATATCACATGTGGGTTCCTGCTCTATCTATGCATAAGACAACCTGTATATCTGAAAGATGAGTTTATGTATATATTCTGTGACAATGATTTGCTCTTTCTTTTATGGCCATTAAAGTCTCAATCAGTAAGGTTACAATCTGTATATTTGATACTCAAACACTTGAGTCACCAGCCTAGCATCACCACAGAACAGTCTTGTGAAATTGAGCCTTTTGATATGATCACTACCAAGAAAAACTCCAGGGGGTTCAGTTATGTTCCTATTATATGGTTAACCAAGGAAATCTTAAAGGAATATGTGTGAACAACCACATCCTCTTTTCTATTTATGTTCCAGCCTCTTTCAAAAATCCTTTTCTTATAAAAAATGTGGTGTAAAGGTATCATTTACACTCAGTGAGACTATGTTAAATAACATCATTAATCATCATTTTCATAGAGCTTTCTGGATTTCTCCACCCTTATATCCAAGAACTCGAGGACCAAAATGTAATCACTTGCTTGTTCTTTTCAGACAGTTTTGAGGATGCTGGGCCACCAAATAGCCAGATGGTCTCAGAACCTGGAAAAAACATCACGCTCACCTGTGAGCCTCGAGAGAACCATCTGTTAGAAGAAGTGTCATGGGAAAAGATCCAGCCCCAGCAGATTGACCTCTTAATAAGCTGCAACTTGTCCCAAGGAAGAAATTACACGTCCAAGTACCCAAGACAGATACTGAGCAACTGCAACAAGGGCATGAAAAAGGCCTTTGTCACCATGCCTAATGTTATAGGCTCTGACTCAGGACTCTACCGCTGTGGCTTCAAAGCCAGCACTGGGGAAAAAGAAACCTTCGTGATGAGATTGACCGTAACCAATGGTGAGTGGGTGGCACCTGTCTCCACGTGTCAAAAATGGGAAAAGCTCGCTGCTGTGGGTTGATTTCTTTTGTCTTTCTCATGACTTTCTTATACAAAATACCTGTAATGATTGAATTTGGTAAGTTGTCAGTTACTGAATGTTATTCTTTATCTTGCTGATCCGTCAATCACAGATTTTTTTTGGATCTGTCATATTCCAAAAACTTTTAAAAAATTCAGTGCATCTGAAAAATATGTGGCATTAACACCCAATATGTTTTGACTATATAATTTCTTTTTTAAAAAGTGTCTTTAAAATTTTTTTTTATTAATTTAATCAATTTATTTCTGGCTGTGCTGGGTCTTTGTTGCTGCACAGGCCTTTCTTGAGTGGCAGCGAGCGGTTCTTGTTTTGG
>NW_011494932.1:411575-411802 GCF_000754665.1 Bison bison bison
TTTCTAGTTGTGGCATGCGGGCTTTTCATCACGGGGGCTTCTCTAGTGTGGACATGGGCTCCAGGGCACAGGGGCTTCAGTGGTTGTGGCTCAGTTCTAGAGCACAGCTTAATGGCTTTGGTGCCCGGGCTTAGTTGCTCCTTGGCATGCGGGATCTTTCTGGACTAGGCATCGAACCTGTGTCTCCTGCATTGGCAGGCAGGCTCTTTACCACTAAGCCACCAGGG
>NW_011494932.1:411902-428788 GCF_000754665.1 Bison bison bison
AATCAGCATTGAGTAGAATGTAATACATGTGTGGTAACGTGCTTGCTCCTTTGCCAGATCAGAGCTTTGGTTCCCTCACTTGTTTTCAGACCTGGGAGCAGGAACAGACTGGCCTTGAAGCTTTGCAACTCGCCTTCAAGGCTTCTCACCTGAGCTGGCTCAAGGCCCAGTGCTTATTTAGTATTAGTCATTTGTCTGCTGTGTCATAATGAAGCCCTAAAACCTGTGTGAGAGTAAGAAAAAGTGGTATTTCACCTGCTGAAGTGCAAATACAGAGAGACCTGTACGGACCTGTGTAGAAGTCAGTCCAGAGGCCCGAGTTACAGCCTAGCGGGAGGAAGGCCATCTCAGATTCCCCCTTCTGCCTCTGGGGAAGTCTGTCAGAGAAAATAATGTCAGAGGAACCTGTCAGAGAAAATAATGTATATTTACTGATGACAGAAATTTTATTTCACTGTATTTTCACTCTTTACTTTCCTCCTCCTCCTTCCTTTCTGCTTTCCTTCCCTCCTTTCCTCCTTCCTTCCTTCTCTCCATCCACCCATATCTCTTTCTCCATTACTTTCGTGTGCTTCCAGCCACCTCGTGTGCTTCAGCCTGTGTGTAGACTTTTGAGCTGAGGCTTCCTAGGACGTGGCTGCCCTACATACCCGCTGCTCACGCTGCCGGCCAGAGTGCCTCCCTGCTTCGGGAAGAAGAGGAGGTTTAGTGTGTACAGCAGCCTCCGCAGCTGCGCCCCGGCAGCTGTGTGTGCAAAGGATGTTCTTGGCCAGAGGTTAGCAGTTGTCAGTACATAATCACCTTGGACAGCATCAAAGCTTTCTTTGCTTCTCAAGTGAACTAGAGGGTTAATGGAATGTTGAGGAGGGAGGAAATATTCAGGGGAGAAAAATTAACAGAGGTTCTTCATTTTAAATGTTGACTTCATTCCTTCATACATATAGAGAAAATACTTCTTGCCTTGAAGAAATACTCTTGCATTATAGAAGTGTTTTTAACACCTGGCCAGAGAAAGAAAGAATAAAAGCAATCATTAAGGCTTCTCTGGTGTCTCTGTTATAAAGAACCCACTTCCCAATGCAGGAGATGCAGGTTCAATCCCTGGGTGGGGAAGATCCCCTCGAGAAGGAAATGACCAATCACTCTGGTATACTTACTTGGAAAATCCCATGAACAGAGGAGCCTGGCAGGCTACAGTCCATGGGGTGGCAAAGAATCGAACATGACTTAGCGACTAAACAATAAACACACAAATCTTCTCTCAGAGACCAAGGTAAGAGAATATTCTCTTCAGAAAATGTCATAACCATTTTCAAACACATCTGAAATAAGATCTTGGCCATTATACGTTGAAAAAGTTATTATAAACATCTTAAATCCTAGAGAAAAATGGATTCTTAGGAGGTATAGTTATTTAACTCTAAATAATTAATAAAAATGTCTTTCACTTATCCAAACATGGCTAAATTCCTTGCACACAGCTATTTCTTTTCTCTGTAAATAAGCCACAGACAGTGTTGAAAATGACTGAATGTAATGATCAGTATAGTTAGGGTTCAAGTGTTATGAATACTTAAAAAATGGATTTTTGACATTCGATTGACAGGTTGAAAGAATATCAACTGGGCCCATTAGTAAAACATTATAATCGACAGAACATGATAGCTGTTGACTCAATATTTTGGTTTAATTCTTTTCAAAATAACTGTAAGTAAAGATTGAAGGTTAAAAAAAATCAGATGGAAAGCAAAAATAGATCACTTGTATTTCTTTGATATGATTTGATTATTTCAAGTCCTAGGGCTGTTCGGTCAAAAATCAATGTAGGGATGAAAGCAGAGAGACAGGTATGAGATGTGGAGGCGATCTAATTTATTTCAACTGTCAAGGGAAAGGTGATGGTGACGCAGATTTTGTAAACTGCTGGGCATCCTTTTGTGAGCTCCCATCAACTTTTTTTATGGGATCCAAAAGAGATTTTCATGACTCTCGTATTCGACACACACGCACATGCATGTATACACACACATGCACGCACACACACACACATGTGCATGCACACACATGCACGCACATACACACATACACACACATACACCCATGCATGCGTGCACACACACACACACACACACATACACACACACATACACACACATGCCTCTTCCCCTGATTTTGCCCACTTGCGTTCATCTTCAGACAAGTACCAGGTACTGAGAGGCCACCAAAAAGATGATACGCTGTCAACTGATACATCGTATATCCAGGCCTTGACTTATTTTGAACAGAGGCAGAAAGTGGCAGAAACATTTTCTCTGCGGAATGAAATGTTTGTTTCCCCTTCTTTGTACTCAAGACCTGGTAAGTAGTCTAAAATGGATCCAGACTGAAATTTCTGAATTTGGAGCTTGTCTGGACCAAGGAAGGGCTAGGAACAGGGGAAAATGCAGGTATACGTACAATGACCAAAATTAATTTGGACCCTTAATATCCTCTGGATTTTCACTAGTCATGGGAAAAGTATTTTAACTTTCATCAGAAGGATTTTTGAGGTCTTCTAATATTAACTAAATAGCATTCTGACTACAGTTGTTTTTGATTATAAAAAGAAGGGGGATCAAAGACGTGAAAGCAGTCGTCTCAGAAAGTTTCTGGAGAAGACCTGTTTCTAACTCTGTTAAGAAGTATTCTTCTCCAATCTTTTCCCACTAATGAGGGTATTTAGCTGAACCATCAAGTTTCAAATAAGACTTTGATGATCAGAGCAGAAGAAAGAGTTAAAACAGAATCTGGGGACTTACACAGCACGTGTGGGGAAGGAGGAGTTGTGTGTGTTGGGCTTCCCTGGTGGCTCAGATGGTAAAGAACCTGCCTGTGATGCAGGAGACCTGGGTTCGATCCCTGGGTTGGGGAGATTCCCCAGATAGGGAATGGCTACCCACTCCAGTATTCTTGCCTGGAGAATCCCATGGACAGAGGAGGTGATTGCAATCAAATAACTAGGTTGGTGCTGAGATTCTGAGTTATGGGTTAATACAGGAGGTAGTCTCAATTGAATGATAGCTTGGTGAAATTCTGGATGTTGTATAAGAGCAATGAAAGTTACTCTCAATTCTTTATCACAGGTGGCACAAGGTAGTATTTAAGGATGTGTCAATCAAGTAGTATAGAAAAAGAAAGAGGCATTGGAGACAAAGGAAATTAGCTAAGAGTTGGTTGCAACAGTCAGGGCATCAGTGAGGGGGCTCTCAAATGGACTGCCACTGTCACATTCTGGGTCTTTGGCCCACAAACAGGAGCCCACAGTTTGATAGACAAATTACAAATGGCATATAAATTAGAAAAAGGTTCCCCTTCTCTGTACCAATGCAGATCCAAGCTCATGTACAAGTTGGTGATGGGCCCCAGGTCCCCTACCACTCGGCTGGGCACACGTAGCCTGGCGAAGCGGAAAGATGTTGGTCAGATGAGAATGTCAGCCTGTGCTTGTCACCACCTCCACAGTCACTCACACCTTCCTACTCTCTCTTCTTTCTAACCCATTTACTCATTCTCACCACAGTTACCTCGTTTCCTTTAGAGTTTCGGTCAGATCTCACCATCTTCATGAATCTATAATTTCAAATGATTCCCTGACATTGAACCATTAAGCAGCTTTAATTTTTCAAACTTTTATAGCAGGAAAGGTGATAACCTCAAGTTATTGAATAACTGCATCTATTTGCAATGACCCAGACCCTTACATTAGAAATTACTTGAGATTGAGGATCATGATATCTCTGCTTAGAGATGTCAAAGTATCCTTCCAGAGTATGCTTAGTAAGTGTTCTTGACCCATGCTGTGCATGCCGATATTCCTGTGTGTTCTAGTACAAACTGTGTCCATTTCATTTTCCAGTTTTCTAGCTGGATTGCTTCTGGGTTTTCTTCATCAACACTTAACATTTGAGATTTAGTGATTGCTAATCAAAAGAAACCTGAGCTCTCAGAAGATCCATTGGAATGTTTGGGGAGAAAATTCTCATGAGCTTCATTTACATATATATCTTTCAAAAAGTATATCTTCTTTTTAAACTTCTCTTGTTGTGCATATTCTGTATTCAGTTCAGTTCAGTCGCTCAATTGTGTCCGACTCTTTGGGACCCCATGAACTGCAGCACACTAGGCTTCCCTGTCTATCACCAACTCCCAGAGCTTGCTCAAACTCATGTCCATCGAGTCGGTGATGCTATCCAACCATCTCATCCTCTGTTGTCTCCTTCTCTTCCTGCCTTCAATCTTTTTCAGCATCAGGGTTTTTTCCAGTGAGTCAGCTCTTCGCATCAGGTGGCCAAAGTATCGAACCTTCAGCTTCAGCATCGGTCCTTCCAATTCTGTATTAATGGTGTGTAATTACTAATTGATAGACGTGGAGGATGGAACTTGTAAATGAAGATTGCAGAAGTTTTCACTAGGAAATCATGGGCCCACAGCCAAGAGACTCTTTCCTGATCTTTGTGAGGTATGGGTCAACACAGGGGTAGTGTTGAGGAGTAGCTTCTCTAGGTTCTAAATCTTGCCTCTAATGGCTTGTGGAGATCACTGACTCTGGACTCTGTGCTCCTGAGTTGGACTATGAGACTATTAAGGAAGAGGAATTAATTTCATTTCTTTATTTGGGCTTAGTTTCTGCTAAAATTCACTCCGTTTTTTTCCCAGCTGATTTGGATTTCTAAAGAGTTTGAAGTTGTAGATAAAATATGATTTTTAGGGATTTATTAATCCAGAACTTTCTGTCTGAGTCTTCTGAATTTATAATAGATGTGACTATTGTAGGCGTTGGAAAAGACCCTGAAATGGTAGGCATGGTGGCTGTCTGAGCTGGTGCTCGCCAGGCTCCCAGGTACATCTGTTTCCATGACCTGATATGGTGAACATCTGCCTTTTATTATCTATTCCTGCAGAGAAAATCACGTCACGGCAGCTTATATGCTGGAACCACAGGACTAGAGTCTCAGAGCACCGGTGTCGCTGCCTGCAAGTTCAGTATCTTCTACCAGTACAGACCACCTATGGTTTTTAGCCTGTTTAGTCGTTATTAAAATTCTGGATGATAATTGGGTATCCAGATGAAACATACTGTTTCCATCATCTCAAACGAGTTAGCTAGTCAGTCAGGGCCCTCTTATGTCCTTGTAGCTTTACTTTGAGAGGAGGAAACGGCAACCCACTCCTTTATTCTTGCCTGGAAAATCCCATGGACAGAGAAACCTGGTGGGCTACAGTTCATGGGGTCGCAAAGAGTCAGACACGACTGAGCACACATCACAGCTTTACTTTACATTTGCCTCTGCCCACATCTTTCTTTTACGAGTCATTGAATTAAAAAAAAAAAAGCAAGCAGTCAGTGAGTTTGTTTTATAAGCCCTACATCTTGATTTATTCATCTTTCCTAAAGCACACAATCCTGGAATTGCAGCCTGAAGTCATTTTTTGTACATACCCTATTTGTGTAGATAAACAAGATATTGAGCTGAATAATGATAGTGACAAGTTAGTATCAGAGAGAAGGAAATGTTGAAAATCTCGTGTTAAATGATCTGATGGAGCTCTTGCATAAGGAACCTTGTTCATTATCATCACTACTGTACACGAAGCAGCTGGTGGTATTGTGTGTGTGTGCATGTGCTCTCAGTCGTGTCCGATTCTTTGTGACCCCATGGACTGTAGCCCGCCAGTTTGCTCTGTTCATGGCATTCTCCAGGCAAGAATACTGAAGTGGGTTGCCATTTCCTCCTGCAGGGGATGTTCCCGACCCAGGGATTGAACCTGTATCATCAACATTGGCAGGTGGATTTTTTTTTTTTTTAACCAATGAGGCACCTGGGCATCCCTGAGTTGATGGTATTAGAAAGCAGCTAATCCTAAGAACTGTTTTTCTTAAAGTGGATCTTTATCCTCAGCCTGAATTTTAAATAATTTTCATAACGCTTTCCTCTCCCTAGAAACTCAGAGTTCAGGTAGGAATTCAAATTCAGAAAAATGTACTGATTTTCCTCCCACTTAAAATCCATGACCACATTTACCTGAGAGACCTGTCTAATGACTCCAACTGCAAAATAGCCATTTGTTCTTCCGTGTCATGTGTGATTTTTTTTTTAAATTTTAAAACATCTGAGAATCGTTAACAGCTTATAATGATCTCTTAGAGCCTTATTAGGAACCAAACATAGATGATGGTGTGAATTTTTCCCCAAAGGCAAGTAGAAAACTTCTTAAATTTTTAAAAAGACAGTTCTTTGTATAAGGTTAATGGCATTTCATTCTTAATAGAAATTCTAGTTTTAAGTATTGCAGTTCAATTAGTCAGACAACTACTTCCAACTTCAACTGAGATATTTCGAACATGTTCTGACCTGACCCTTGATAAGCATTCAAAGGTGACCTAGTTCGTTTTCAGTAGTCTATATTATTTGAAAGAAAAAGAAATGAAGAATAAATGCAGGCCTGTCAGCCGTAGAGATACATCTTTGAACCCCCCATTTGTATTGTAAAGTTATGTATACTGAAATGATTCAGAGTTTTCTTTAAAGGTATTTATTCAACAGCATAGGGCTTCCCTGGTGACTCAGATGGTAAAAAATCCACCTGCAATGCAGGAGACATGGGTTTGATCCCTGGGTTGTGCAGATCCCCTGGAGAAGGGAATGGCAACCCACCCCAGTATTCCTGCCTGGAGAATCCCATGGACAGAGGAACCTGGTGGGCTACAGTCCACTGGGTCACAAAGAGTCAGACTCGACTGAGTGACTAACCCTTTCACATTCAACAGAAGAATATGCTTGGATAAATTTTTATAAAATAAATATTTTTCAATCCCCATTGATCCCTCTACACCTTATTTTCAGAATTAATTGAATGTAGTTCACTTTGGCTAAAACTCAGAAGTAACTATGATGCTCATAATCTTTTAAATATTAAAGTGGTTTTACTTAATTAACCCACAGGAGGCAATTCTTCCTTTCATGGATATAGGGTTGAGCTGTTTTAAGCTCTCCATAGCGCTGGTCAGGAGTGTGAAATGGCTTTAGTGAAGGTGAATAGTGAGTGATGAAAATCCTTATCATTGCAATGATGGACATGGGCAAGTCAAGAGTAATTGTTGATGAGAAGAAACGATGTTAACAAAGGATAGGATGTTTTTGTGACTTCAAATCAAAGAATCTTAAGGATGTGGTGGATATGCAAATGACCCCCAAATCAGGGCCACATAGGAGGCAAGTTTACGAATATAAAGCAATACAGGCTTGCAAAGTGTAATTATTCTCCTGTTGTTTTTCATGTTTTATAATGAGCATTGAGATAATTCTTCACTCTTTTAGTGTGCACATGTGTGTGTATGCATTTGTGAATTAAGATAACTGTGAATATTTGTTAGGAGGAACAATCTGCCAGATGGCAAACATTCAATAAATACATGTGCTTGTGTGGGCAATTTTACACTCACAGGAAACTCACAAATCCCAAATACTTTAATCAAAACAAGTTGTTTTGCTTTTATGTTGATGACTGTCTTTTCTTCCTGGTCTAGTAAGTAAAGATATCAGCTTTGAAATCCAATCATGCAGTTCTTTTTTTAATAAAATCACTGGCTATTTTAAAAATGGAGAGAACGGATGAATAGTTAAACTCTAGAGAATAAAGCTGTAGATTTTGAAATTATTACCAGATCCCTTGTTTCTTATAACCAGGCATTGACTTTTACATGTTTTGTAGAGCAATTAGTAAATTTTTTCATGTAACATAACTTAAAGTTGGACAGAAAAATTAATCTTCAGCCCAATGCTTTCTGTTTCATATTCTGAAACTATCTGTATGACATTTATAGCACATTTATATATACGCCTTTATAAATGTCATAGAGTTTGAGGTATAAAGTTTTCTAAGGACCCAAGGGAAAAGTTATAAATAGCAGTTATAAGGACTAAGTGGCACAAGGCTTTGTCTTGGCTGCTGTATGACAGCCTTGCATATTATGTTTATGTCTGTGCCAGTCACTCTAACACTTACTGATAATTAGTCATGCCGTTGTCACCACAACTCTATTATTATCTACATTTTATGGATGAGGAAGGTGAGGCATGAAGAGCTTAAGAAACTTATTTCAGGCTTCATAGCTAGTAAGGAGCGGGGCTGGGTTTCACAGCCGTGAAGATGGGCTCCAGGGTTCTTGTTCTTAACCACGGCACTGAATTACTTCTCCAAGCAGAAGGAAAAAAAACATTACTGCCATCAACAGCAGCATTATAGGAGAAGCTGGCTACGGTAGAGTTCCACAGCCTTGTGCTCTTCCTTTTGGGAAGTGAGTAGGTATCATAGATCACCTACTGAACCAACACGTGGAGCAGGGGTAGGCAGAGGAAGCGGGGTTTGATCGCCCACTATTTTCTTCCAGCCCCTGTGCTTATGTGTGCTCAGGTCATCCAGGTGCTGTGTCTGTGAGTTCCCCACTGACTCGTCCCCTTTCCTGGGGCTTCTGAGTATTGTGAAGTCACGTGAGGGAGGGTGTTCACGCAGTCTCACGTTCTTCAGTCACTAAGTCATTACTGACACTTTGCAACACCCTGGACTGCAGCACACCAGGCTTCCCTGTCCTTCACTATCTCCCGGAGTTTGCTCAAAGTCCTGTCCACTGAGTCAGTGATGCCATCCAACCATCTTGTCCTCTGTCGCCCCCTACTCCTCCTGCCTTCAATCTTTCCCAGCATCAGGGTCTTATCCAATGAGTTGGCTCTTTGCATCAGTCTCATGAAGGACAAGTGAAATCAGGTAGCAGGTATTAGGGTGTGGAGGTGAGGGCTGGTCCAGTCCATGCCAGGAACTGATAAGGGGACTTTAAGAGTAACCCCTGAGCAAAGGCGAGTGAAGGTTCTTGCTGAAGAGAACTGGTGAGAGCTCAGCTCTCCGGTGGCTTCTCAGCTTTGCAACCACCTGCCTCCTAGGTCTTCACCAGACCCACCCAGTACACTCGTCCCGTGGGAAAGCTCCGTTCCCTTGAGCAACTTCCCTGGAATCAGCTCAGAGTTCCCCACATCGCCCTCCTTCCATTTTAAGTCTCTCCTCCGCCTCTTCCTCTGAAATCCTGCTCTTCCTTTAGGTCTTGTAGATGATGAATGACCACTGAACCCAGAGCTGGAGTTATTAGCTATCAGAATTAGGGCAGTGAAGGCTTAACCCTTAGGATCTCCCAGGAAAAAACAAAAGTTTCTTTTCTATGTTAAGTATTCTGAAGAGTTATAGTCTCTCATATTTATGGACCTTTATTTGAACAGCTAAATACATAAAATATTTCAATGGTATGTTACGCCCACCATGTCTTATTGCATGGGTAAAATGTTCATCTGGATTTCAGTGGAACATTTGAAAATTTTCCCATTATATCCTCTTGGATTAGCATAATAGTGACACCGTAAGGTAGAGTTACACTTGGTTAAACAACAGTAATAACAATGTGTTGGGGAATTAGAATTAGAAACAAAATCTTCTCCCTACCCAGAAAACTGCTCCACAAGGGTAGAAGGGAAAGAAAACAATTTTATTATTGAATAAGCATTAAACCAGAATTGTGATATGCGTCACAGGCAGTCCACTAAGAGACTGCAAAGATAGAAGGAAATCTTAACTTCTCATAGAGTCCCGCAGATGCAACTATATGTATGTTTTCAAGGTAAACAGTAACTTGTGCTCGAGTAGGAGGACTCGGTAGCATCATTTGTCTCGCATAGCTCCTCCTAAATTCACCTGGCATCTGGAGTGACCACTTGTGTTGGCTAATTGGCTTTATCCAAAGGAAAAATGAGCTTTTTACATCTTAACAGCTGGAGGTAGTTTTGCACCTTGAAGCATGGTGCCCTTGGACCTTAGACTCCTGTCTTCCCATAGAACTGGAAGATATGGGCTCTCTCTTCCTTGATGATTGCATTTCAAAGAGATGGCCCTGATTTAGTAGAGCGAAAGGATACAAAGCAATATCAGCTAATGGAAAAGATGGGTGGGGCAAAGTCAGGATTGGCTGAATCCCAGAAAGAAAGCAGGTGTTTAGCATAAACCACATTGTGTCAATAGTTCAGATTCAACAAACCACCTTGGCAGTTAAGAAAAGGTAAGAATGCTCTCCAAACCCAACTTCCCACTCATCAGCCAAGGGCATACCTTGTGAGCAGGGCTTTCTAAGGATGGGGGTCTTGGGGCTGCTACACTGACTCTTTTTTGCACACTGATTCACCACGGAAGTGAGCAAGATGTATGTAGGTCTTAACATTCTTGTTGTTGTTCAGTAGCTCAGTCGTGTCTGACTCTTTGTGACCCCATGAATCGCAGCACGCCAGGCTTCCCTGTCCTTCACCATCTCCTAGAGCTTGCCCAAACTCATGTCCATTGAGTCAGCGATGACATCCAACCACCTCATCCTCTATCATCCCCTTCTCCTCCTGCCTTCAATCTTTCCCAGCATCCGGGTCTTTTCTAATGAGCCGGCTCTTTGCATCAGGTGGCCAAAGTATTGGAGCTTCAGCTTCAACATTGGTCCTTCCAATGAGTATTCAGGATTGATTTCCTTTAGGATTAACTGGTTTGATCTCCTTGCAGTCCAAGGGATTCTCAAGAGTCTTTTCAAACCACAGCTCAAAAGCATCAATTCTTCGGTGCTTAGCTTTCTTTATAGTCCAACTCTCACATCCATACATGACTACTGGAAAAACCATAGCTTTGATTAGACAGACCTTTGTTGGCAAAGTAATGCCTCTGCTTTTTAATATGCTGTCTAGGTTGGTCATAGCTTTTCTTCCAAGGAGCAAGCGTCTTTTAATTTTGTGGCTACAGTCACCATCTGCAGTGATTTTGGAGCCCAAGAAAATAAAGTCTGTCACTATTTCCATTGTTTCCTTATCTATTTGCTGTGAAGTGATGGGCCTGGATGCCATGATCTTAATTTTTTGAATGTTGAGTTTTATGCCAGCTTTTTTACTCTCTTCTTTCACCTTCATCAAGAGGCTCTTTAACTCCTCTTTGCTTTTTGCTGTACAACAAAGGGATTCAGTTATATTAATACAAATATATATATATATACACACACATATATATTCTTTATATATATATATATGTATATATATTCTTTTTTATATTCCTTTCCACTATGGTTTTTATAGAATATTGAATATAGTTTTCTCTGCTATACAGTAGACCTTGTTTATCCATTCTTTGCATAATACTCTGCGTTTGTTAACCTGAACTCCTAACCCACCCCTCCTGCATCCCCGCACCCTTGGCAATCCGTCCCTTCTCTGAGTCTGTGAATCTGTTTCTGTGTCATAGATAAGTTCATTTGTGTCGTATTTTATTTTACTTTTATATTTTTTTAGTTTCAGCATTTTATTATACTTGTTTTTAATTAATTTTTATTGGAGTATAATTGATTTTCAACGTTGTGTTGTGTCGTACTTTGGATTCCACATGCACGATACTTTTATTTTGAGGAGGAATAGTTACTATTCACTCTGAAGAAAAATTAGAGGTTGATGTCATGGTCCTTTAATTCTCTGCAAATAATTTATTCCCTAGGACCTTCTTGCTATAAAACAGGGAAAGGTTTCTGAAATACAGAGAGTATAAAATTGATTTGCACAAAGAAGTTTGACCTTTGAAAACTTGGAATCATATTACCATGCCAAAACCCGCTTGATGCATATTGCAGGCATACAGGAAAGTTCAACAAACTCAAGGCTACTGTTATTTCCAGGGGTCCCCAAAACGGACAGACATCCTGTACATGTTTATCAACACCCCTTTTACCTTTCCCCAGAAAGGTGAATCTAGTTCCAGAAACAAACACCCTCTGTTTTACATGACTAGAACAACATGGAATTTCAACATGAAAGAACAGAAGTTAGTTACTTAACTGATTTTGAATGCATGCATACAAAATATAAGCACACTCTTGATGATTTACATTATGTGGTGCTTAAATATATAAAGCATCTCTACATGTTTTATCTATAGCCACCGCCATAGCCACTCTGGTGTTGATTTCATCATCATTTTGCAGTTGCTAAGAAAAGTGTCCAGAAGTTCAAGTGTCTTATACTGGGGTCTTCCAGGGAAAAGACTTAGAAGACAGAACTTAGACTCCAAGGCTTCCCTTCTCAATCTGTGCTTTTCAATATCTAGCTTGGGACAGGTTGGATATTTGCATCATACCGTGAGCCAAAAATTGGAATCGACCTGATAATGCTGAGTCTGTCCACTCACACGTGCATCCTGTGGGAACACACACACCCTGAATATATCCCGTCTGAACCTAGAGTGAACTTGAATACTTCTCTTTTTTAATAGGGCAATTCAGCACAGATTACTTTTACTGGTATCTACCATGACCTATCCAGGGCTGGCTAGAGAGAGGGTCAGGACCTGTGAGTTTTTCCCAGCATGGGAAAACTGGGAAATGTTCATTATTTTGACCCAGATATTTAGGTTTGGAATTACCTGGTCTCCCCCCTCCCTGACCCCACCCCAACCATGATAAAGGACGAACTGTAAACATCAACGCCTGCTCTTGCCCGCCTGGCTCTGAGGAAAGGACCAGGAAGCATTTCTATCTGAGCCTTTCTAAAGAAAGGTTTATAACTCAGCCATAAATACTTGTCATCGGCAGAAACGTAGCCGGGAGGGCTGCAGTCCTGGAGTAAATTATTCATTTATATCTCTCACTGACGTGCTTTAAATTGTTTTAACTGTATTTATCTTTTCTGATGGGTGGGAAAATAATGGCTTTATGGTTCACGACACTTTTGTCCTCCCATGAATCAACACAGCATGGGGATGAAAGTTGAAAAAAAAAAAAAAAAATCAGCCAAAAAGTGGCTGCCTGAGATGAGACAGTAATTCTTCTTTCTTTAAGAGAGGGGCTTGAGGGCTGACATTACTCAAGCTAGGATCTAGTAGCAGAATTTAGGAAAAAGTGAGCATTAGGAAATATTGACTGACTCCCTAAAGTTTCCACCACTGTTTGCTTTTCCCTTTTGTTTCTGGTGTTAGTCACAGAGGGCCCAGCAAGTTGTGTGGTTACGCTAGCCCCATCAATTATGGTTCACATTAATGCAGCCGAGGAGTGGGAGGCGCAGAAGAGGTAAAAGGTAGGATTACCTGTGGACAGCCCTGGCAGGCCAGTGGTTAAGACTCCATACTTCCAATGCAGGGGGCACAGGTTTAATCCCTGCTTGGGGAACTAAGATCTCACATGCTGCACTGCCTGGCCAAAAAATTAAAAAAAAAAAAAGAAAAGAAAGAAAAATTTTAAAAAAGTAGTATTGGCTTTAGGCTGAGATATCTGGATTGTCATACCTCTGGAGTGTGATTGAATCTCTACCTTTTTGTTTTTTTGTTTTTTGTTTTTACCCACCATTCCATCTCTAATGCCAAGTATGCACTGTGCCTTAAAATACTACATGTTAAAAAATGAGTAAGATGGATCTGAGTCCAACATTTGCTAGAAGAGGTTAAAAAGAGCCAATATACTTCACATGAAAGAATGTGAAGAATCTGAAATTTTGATTTTGGTTTTATAAGTGAGCAGCATGAAACAAATCACCATACTTTGCAGTGGTTTCTACTTAATTATCATAATGTAGAGCTTAACAAAGAAAGCCATTGTGATTCTTAAGGGTTCTGAGTACAGTTCTGCAGAGAAACTCTCTACGTCCTGCACTTTAAATATAACCATTAAAAACTGGCAGAGTATTCTGTTTTAAGCAGGCAGACCTCTAAGTTTTTCTACTGTTTTTTTTTCTGATTATTATCATTTAGTACATTTGGAAAATAGCAAAAAGCCTAAAGAAATAATCACTTTTAATTCTCTTCCCTGAAGCTCATCACTTTAAAACTGTGGCATGCTGTTGCCTGGCAGACTTTTTTTCTCATAAGTTCTATCCTCTATTGAGATATCTTAGCATGCGCATTTGTGAATTCTGGCTTTGAAATTTTACTGAACTTTCTACTTAGAGTCAACAGTTTTCCATTTCATTGTAATTCTTTACACTCATCATTCTAACGTCCACGCCCTGATTCTCAAAGAGGTGGCTCCAAACCAGCATCACACAGGACCTGCAAATTCTGGGACCCTCCCAGACCTGTGTGCTCAGTTGCTTCATCATGTCCAACTCTTTGTGACCCCATAGACAGTAGTCCACCAGGCTCTTCTGCCACCAGGTTCTTCTCTCCATGGACTTTTCCAGGCAAGAATTCTGTGCTGGGTTGCCTTTTCCTTCTCCGGGGGATCTTCCTGACCCAGGGATTGAATTCGAGTCACCTGTGTCTCCTGTATTGACAGGAGGATTCTTTTTTTTTTTTTTTTTTTTTTTTTAATTTTATTTTATTTTTAAACTTTACAATATTGTATTGGTTCTGCCATATATCAAAATGAATCCGCCACAGGTATACATGTGTTCCCCATCCTGAACCCTCCTCCCTCCCCATACCATCCCTCTGGGTCGTCCCAGTGCACCAGCCCCAAGCATCCAGTATCGTGCATCGAATCTGGACTGGCGACTCATTTCATATATGATATTATACATATTTCAATGCCATTCTCCCAAATCATTCCACCCTCTCCCTCTCCCACAGAGTCCAAAAGACTGTTCTGTACATCAGTGTCTCTTTTGCTGTCTCGTACACCGGGTTATCATTACCATCTTTCTAAATTCCATATATATGCGTTAGTATACTGTATTGGTGTTTTTCTTTCTGGCTTACTTCACTCTGTATAATAGGCTCCAGTTTCATCCACCTCATTAGAACTGATTCAAATGTATTGTTTTTAATGGCTGAGTAATACTCCATTGTGTATATGTACCACAGCTTTCTTATCCATTCATCTGCTGATGGACATCTAGGTTGCTTCCATGTCCTGGCTATTATAAACAGTGCTGCGATGAACATTGGGGTACACGTGTCTCTTTCAATTCTGGTTTCCTCGGTGTGTATGCCCAGCAGTGGGATTGCTGGATCATAAGGCAGTTCTATTTCCAGTTTTTTAAGGAATCTCCACACCCACCCATGGAGGAATCTTAATGCATATTGCTAAATGAAAGAAACCAATCTGAAATGGCTACATACCATGTGATAACCTGGAAAAGGCAAAACTACGCGCACCACCTGGGAATCCCTCCCTAGCCTACTGAGTCAGAAACTCCGAGGGGACCACTCAGCCATCTGCAGTTTAACAAGCCCGCTAGTGATGCTAGTTACGTTTGAGACCCTCCGCTATGTAGTCTTGCTTTAGTCTGCTCTCGGAAAATAAAGTTTTTTTTTTTTTTTTTTGCTGTTATAAATGTTTCACAAAACTCTTTGTTCATATTTCTGAACATTTTTGTAGAGAAAAAATTAATCAAATGTGCAAGCAGTTCATGAAAGGATGGATGTACAGAGAATGCTTTCTTCCTGGAGGCTGGTCATGGTAGATTTCGCTCCCTAGATTGAACTTGAGGTCATCCATCTTGCCACTGGCTTCCTTTCATGCAAATTTAAGTGCTTTGGTTAATAAGTTATCCACATCCTTCTCATTGTCTTGCTTAGTTTTCTCTTAATAGCAAGGGTATGTTAAAGATGCCAACTGATTTTTTTTGTTTCTGCATGTTGTTTGTGATGACTTTGACCTCCAGATACTTTTCATTTTGACCCAATTGATCCTATGTATTTGCTTATTAGTATAAACTGGAAAGTCATTTCTCATTTCAGAGATTAAATAATACTCACATTTTTCTCATGTTTACATTTAAACATTTAGATCTCTGTAGTCCACCCAGATTGGTTTTCTTTCTTTCTTTCTTTTTTTTAGTGTAATTAAGATCTAAAAAATATTTCAAAAAGTAGGTAAATTATTTTCCCAGAGTACTGTCAATGAATTTTTTGATCATAACTTTCATTTTTTTCTTTCACAATTGTTCATTTGACTTAACCTTAGCACCTACTATATTCAAATTATGTCAGCATAGCAACTGTGGTCCTTTCATAAGGCTGTGTTATAATGCAGAATAACTTCAGATATTTTGTTTACTTTAAAAAATGTGCCAAGAACTGAAAAATGCTAATTTCTTATTTGATTGGGAGAAAATTCCCTTGTTCTTTTTGCAGTGATGATTCAATGTATTTTTTGCTCTGAATAAATTTCAGTTTCCTTCTCCCCATCATATCTGAACAAAACCCCATCTTAGATGCTACGTACGAGGTCTTTAAAGTGTTCATATATTTTGCTACCTTTATTCACCTTATAGGTTAAACAAATTTAAAAAGTAAAAATAGTGTTTATTATATGATTCAGTCTCTCTTTGCAGTAAACCTTACCAAAGAATGAGTGGAGTAAACTTTGAGCTCTTATCATTGATTATGACAAAGCCTTTGACTATGTGGATCACAAAAAACTGTGGAAAATTCTGAAAGAGATGGGAATACCAGACCACCTGACCTGCCTTCTGAGAAACCTATATACAGGTCAGGAGGCAACAGTTAGAACTGGACATGGAACAACAGACTGGTTCCAAATAGAAAAAGGAGTACGTCAAGGCTGTTTATTGTTACCCTGCTTATTTAACTTATATGCAGAGTACATCATGAGAAACACTGGGCTGGATGAAGCACAAGCTGGAATCAAGATTTCCAGGAGAAATATCAATAACCTCAGATATGCAGATGATACCACCCTTATGGCAGAAAGTGAAGAGGAACTAAAAGCCTCTTGATGAAAGTGAAAGAGGAGAGTGAAAAAGTTGGCTTAAAGCTCAACATTCAGAAAACAAAGATCATGGCATCCGGTCCCATCACTTCATGGGAAATAGATGGGGAAACAGTGGAAACAGTGA
>NW_011494932.1:428888-443206 GCF_000754665.1 Bison bison bison
AACTAAAAGCCTCTTGATGAAAGGGAAAGAGGAGAGTGAAAAAGTTGGCTTAAAGCTCAACATTCAGAAAACAAAGATCATGGCATCCGGTCCCATCACTTCATGGGAAATAGATGGGGAAACAGTGGAAACAGTGAGAGACTTTATTTTTTTGGGCTGCAAAATCACTGCAGATGGTGATTGCAGCCATAAAATTAAAAGACGCTTACTCTTTGGAAGGAAAGTTATGACCAACCTAGATAGCATATTCAAAAGCAGAGATATTACTTTGCCAACAAAGGTCTGTCTAGTCAAGGCTATCATTTTTCCAGTGGTCATGTATGGATGTGAGAGCTGGACTGTGAAGACAGCTGAGTGCCGAAGAATTGATGCTTTTGAACTGTGGTGTTGGAGAAGACTCTTGAGAGTCCCTTGGACTGCAAGGAGATCCAACCAGTCCATTGTAAAGGAGATCAGTCCTGGGTGTTCTTTGGAAGGAATGATGCTAAAGCTGAAACTCCAGTACTTTGGCCACCTCATGCGAAGAGTTGAGTCATTGGAAAAGACTCTGATGCTGGGAGGGATTGGGGGCGGGAGGAGAAAGGGACGACAGAGGATGAGATGGCTGGATGGCATCCCCCACTCGATGGACATGAGTCTGAGTGAACTCCGGGAGTTGGTGATGGACAGGGAGGCCTGGAGTGCTGCAATTTGTGGGGTCGCAAAGAGTCGGACACGACTGAGGGACTGAACTGAACTGACATGAAAAAAAATCTCAGCTAAATAGTGAGTCAGGAAGGAAGAAATCATCTGAATGAGAGATTGGGAAGACTGCTGTGAAAAGCATGGTTTTCAGGTTGCCATGGGATTCCAGACAGCCTGGGAATCAGGAAATTAAATCTCAGTTTCAAGAGGATGGGCAGTTGTGTTGGTCTCTGCCATAGCTGCCCCTTTTCTGCAGGAGGAGGGCCTGGAAAATTTGCCATCTAAAGAGAGATGGGCATAAAGACAGCACCTTGGTTTCCGTTCAATCCCACTTCCATCGACAACACATTCTGATATCTTCTTGCAAGGAGCTCTGTGGGTGGTGGTGGGTGAGGTGTGCTGTGGGCAGGAGGACATCTGAAAGATAAGATGGTCTCTGATCTCACAGGATCTCAGTCCAGAGGGGAGCAAATATTGCTCATTTGAATATTGCCTCATTAGACTCTTATCCCAATTCCGTGATGTAATTAGGAGTGTTGGCATCACTTGACAGTTGGAGGAAGGCTGGCAGAGAAGGTTAGGAATTTGCTGGAGGTCAAATAGCTAAATAGTGAAAGAATCAGTGTGAAAATTTCAGATTTTCCTTTTACCCCGATCGCTGGTCTGTCCAGTTAATACCTGAGTTGGAAAAGTAACATACTTTTCTTGATTATTTTTATCCTAAACTACCATTAAGTAGCCAGTATTTCTTAAGCAAAATTCCACTTACAGATATCAAAGTTACATACTGTTGTGATGTACTTATTATTATCAGAACTAAGGAGTAATCTTCATTTTTTAAAAAAGATTTTTTTTTTTTAACGTGGACCATTTAGAAAGTCTTTATTGAATCTGTTACAGTATTGCTTCTGTTTTATATTTTGGGTTTTTGGCTGTAAAGCATGTGGAATCTTAGTTCACTGACTAGGCATTGAATCTGCATCCCTTGTAGTGGAAGGCAAAGTCTTAACCGTTAGATCACCAGGGAAGTCCCAGCAGTAATCTTCATTTATATACTAGTTTGATAGTTTTTTTTTTCCTACTAAAGATTTTGTGTTTCTGATTGGGAGTTCATTAGAATGAAGTGCTACCTACCGTGAATAAATGCTTTCTATTCTTATTCTTCTTAAGGTGTCAAACCGACTATTAGATCAAGGAAGTAAGGAAAATCTGTGAGGAGTCAGAGATATTTAGGAGACTCTGAAAGAAGAAATCTTTTCCCCCTACTCATCCTATGTTTTTTAAATTGGATTCTTTGTTTTACATACATTGTTATTCTGTGATGATTAATGTACACTTTAAAAATTTTCCCAACTTCCTCTCTATTCTAGCTTTAGCTGAGTTCCTAATTCCTCCTATAATTTATTTATTTTTTTTCCTCCTAGGTGAAACCAAGAACTCATACATCCCCTTTGTGGCTGGTGGGGCAGTTCTTCTGTTCCTATTGGTTATCCTAATTACCACCATCACTGTCATTACTTACAAGAGGTGAGTACTGCAGCTCCTCCTGAGTAATTCTGATGCTCGAGTTTCTCTATTAATGACCCAGCAGCTGGCTGAGCTGTCTTAGGACTCATGTACTGAGGCCACGTCCTTTGAATGCTGTTCTTAAAGGTAGAGGAGGAGCAGGGGCTGTGGGGGTGTTAGAGGAGAAGGCTAGAGCAGTTCATCTCAGAATTAGGAGGAGTGGGCAGTCCGCCCCCTCATCCACAGGTTCAACTGCCTGTCTGCAGCTATATCTGTCTTCTTCCTCCTGCAAACACAAAAGGCTGGCAGATGGGGGGGCGAGGTGTGTGTGTGTGACAGAGGGGTCGGGGAGGGGTGGATTCAGAGGCCAAAACCAGGGCTGAACACTCATTACATGTATGCTCAGTCATGTCCAACTCTTTGCTACCCCAGGGACTGTAGCCCGCTAGGTTCCTCTGTCTATGGGGTTCTCCAGGCAAGAACATTGGAGAGGGTTGCCATTTCCTCCTCCAGGGGATCTTCCTGACCCAGGGATCTATCCTGCATCTCTTGTGTCTCCAGCATTGGTAGGCAGGTTCTTTATCACTGCACCACCTGGGAACCCCCAACACCTTCATTTATTTATTTATTCTGACCACAGTGAATGAGATGTAATGGCATGCGCATTCTAATAAGCAAACAGTGTGATTTTAAATGGTTATATAATGTCTGAAACAAGTAATGTAGGTGCCTTTATTACAGATTATTGAGAAGAAAGGAGTTGGGAGGGGCTACCCTAGAGAGAGCAGGGGGCCACCTTGCCTCTTCTAAAGTCTCCTACCTTTTATTGTCTGTGACACTCTTGGGAATTTTCTAGGGTGTTCTTGGTTGACCCTTCCCTCCTAGCTGCCCCACATTCATCGACTCACCAGTCTAGGTATTTGTGGCAATCTTATTTGTAGTCACATTGGGTTGGAATCATTCCTTATAACTCGTGATTCTAACTAATGTGTTAATTTATTTCCTGAGTTATTTTTAACTGGATAATCGCTTTACCATGTTGTGCTGGTTTCTGCCATGAGACAACCTGAATCAGTTACTTGTGTATGTATTCAGTTCAGTTCAGTTGCTCAGTTGTGTCTGACTCTTTGCAACTCCATGGACTGCAGAATGCCCTCCCTGTCCATCACCAACTCCCGGAGCTTGCTCAAACTCATGTCCATTGAGTCGGTGATGCCATCCAACCATCTCATCCTCTGTCGTTCCCTTCTCCTCCTGCCTTCAATCTTTCCCAGCATCAGGGTCCTTTCCAATGAATCAGTTCTTCGCATCAGGTGGCCAAAGTATTGGAGTTTCAGCTTTAGCATCAGTCCTTCCAATGAATATTCAGGACTGATTTCCTTTAGGATGGACTGTTGGGATCCCCTTGTGGTCCAAGGTACTCTTAAGGGTCTTCTCCAACACCATAGTTCAAAAGCATCAATTCTTCGGCACTCAGCTTTCTTCACAGTCCAACTCTCACATCCATACATGACCACTGGAAAAACCATAGCTTTGATTAGACAGACCTTTGTTGGCAAAGTAATGTCTCTGCTTTTTAATAAGCTGTCTAGGTTGGTCATAACTTTTCTTCCAAGGAGCAAGCATCTTTTAAGTTCATGGCTGCAGTTGCCATCTGCAGTGATTTTGGAGCCCCCCAAAATAAAGCCTGTCACTGTTTCCATTGTTTCCCATCTATTTCCCATGAAGTGATGGGACCAGACGCCATGATCTTCGTTTTCTGAATGTTGAGTTTTAAGCCAAGTTTTTCACTCTCCTCTTTCACTTTCATCAAGAGGCTTTTTAGTTCCTCTTCACTTTCTGCCATAAGGGTGGTATCATCTGCATATCTGAGGTTATTGATATTTTTCCCCTCAATCTTGATTCCAGCTTGTGCTTCATCCAGCCCAGCGTATCTCATGATGTACTCTGTGTATAAGTTAAATAAGCAGGGTGACAATATAGTCTTGACATACTTCCTTCCTGATTTGGAACCAGTCTGTTGTTCCATGTCCATTTCTAACTATTGCTTCTTGACCTGCATATAGATTTCTCAGGAGGTAGGTCAGGTGGTCTGGTATCCCCATCTCTTTCAGAATTTTCCATAGTTTGTTGTGATCCACACTGTCAAAGGCTTTGGCATGGTCAATAAAGTAGATGTTTTTCTGGAACTCTCTTGCTTTTTCAATGATGATCTAATGGATGTTGTCAATGTATTCATATCCCCTCTCTTTCAGCTTCCCTCCCACTCCCAATCCCACCCCTTGCATTTAAGTCTCAGGGAAAGAAGGAACCAAACTTTTGGTGTCTGCTTTTTGAAAGTCTGACACATTGTAACCATTTATTATATGTTTGTTGAGTGAATATCTACATCCATCTCCACTCCTCTCCCCCAGTAATATTAATGTACACACACACACACACACACACACACTCATGTGTGCTTATTGGTAGGGTTTCCCGTAGGTTTCTCCATCTTGTTGCCACGCCCCCAGCCTGCAGCTCTCCAAAGGCGGCCCTCACTGCTCACCTGCCATCTGAGATCCCTCCAACTTGCTTGCCTGCTCCCAGGTATCTCTCTCCTTCTAACTCATCTGATGTTTCCTGGTTCCTCTCTAAAAGTTAGACTGACCACCTTGTCTCCCTGTTTAAAGACTGTTTATGTTTCCACTGCCACCAGAATAATGCTAAACTCATTAACCTTGTGTCACAGGTACCCTCTGTTCAGCCTGATTAATCTAATCTCAATCTAATATTCAGGAACTTCCCTGGTGGCTCAGATGGTAAAGTGTCTGCCTGCAATGCTGGAGCCCAGGGTTTGATCCCTGGGTTGGGAAGATCCCCTGAAAGAGGAAATGGCAACCCACTCTAGTATTCTTGCCTGGAAAATCCCATGGATGGAGGAGCCTGGTAGCCTACACTCCATGGGGCCACAAAGAGTTGGACATGCCTGAGCGACTTCACTTTCTTTCAATCTAATATTCATTCATATTTTCTACTTTACTTACTCTCCTGATATTGACCAGTTGTATTGAAATACAACTTTTATTCTGTGAACACACCCGACTCTTCCCCTCTGTGATGCCACCAAAATGCTGGTTCCCCCAGATTTAGCCTCAGTCCTGTGGATGTTCTTGGTGTGGGGAGCATGTCCCCTCTGGGGGGCTGCCCTGCATTCCCCCTCCTGCAAGCAGACGTGAGGTCACCATCCAGAGTCCCATTGCGCCTCTCACCCTCCACACCTCTCAGCCTGCTTTGTAGTTTAATCATTTCCTCCTCGCTTGTCTTCCCTGCTATTCATAATGGCAGGGGTTGTGTTTTATTCATTTCTTTGTGCTTGATGGCATTTAGTGCTAATCTTTCCAAACAATGGATGGTCCACAAGCATTTGCCTAATTAAGTTGAAACATGAAACTGTCGATGTCCCTTTCTCTGCATGGCGGGCTGCCCTCCAGTCGATCCCTGGTCAGAAATAAGCAAATCGAGGTGCGGAAGCCAGGTTGTTAGTGGCAGTGAGGGTTTCTCCCCTGCTTCACCTTGGTTCATAAAAATGTGCTGAGGGCCAACGTGACAGCTAGAGCGCATGGGAACACGGGAAACACAGCGGAGAGAGACTGAGCGACAGGCAGGTCTCGGGAGGGTCACAGGTGTCAGACAGGATGGATTTTGAGTCATGAGAATGCATCACTTTTACGTGAATAGCTAAATGGAACTGTAGAATATATTGTTCTACTTGGTTAAATGTGATAAAAAGAAGATTAGTGGACCTGAATGCACGATCATGGCCAAAACCACAAAGCAAAAATTGGGTCCTCTTTTCTACCCTGTCGCTAGTATCGGTTTGTGGTCATTGCTTAGAATAGAAACGTCTTGAAAAATGACCCAAGGACCTGACAATGACCTTCTGAACTCTGTTTTAGCAAACGTTTAAACTAATCCTGCAGCTTCAGCTTCAGATGCATTGACCTGGAGAGGAGCCATAATACATCACAGGGTGCCTGGAGGAAACGAAATCCTTCCTTCATGCCTGGCACACACCCAGAAGCCCCTGGGCACCAGGCCCCCTTTCCTTTTCCAGGGGATCTTCCTGACACAGGGATTGAACCCACGTCTCCTGTATTGGCAGGCAGATTCTTTGCTGCTGAGCCGCCAGGAAAGCCCATACAGTGCTCCATGTCAGTTATATCTCAATAAAACTGAAAGAAAAGAAATCATGTTCTCTTTTCTTTCATCACATTGTATACACTAAGGCTTATGTTAAAATATATTTCTTTACACATGTATACACACATACACACACACACACACACACACACACACACATATATATATATTTGGACCTACTTGGAAAGTTAACTCTATATTATGATATAACAAGCCTTGTGAATGATAATTTAACAATGAATCAAAGGTCATGGATCTGCATATATTTCCTCACTTGTGAAAAGAGTTTGATCCCTGAGTCAGGAAGATCCCCTGGAGAAGGACGTGGCAACCCACTGCAGTATTCTTGCCTGGAGACTCCCATGGACAGAGGAGCCTGGCGGGCTACGGTCCATAAGGTTGCAAAAAGTGGGACGCACCTGAAGGGGCTCAGCAAGCAAAGCAATACAGATGGTTTAGTGAAGTGCCTGAAAGAGTCTGTAAAGCTTAGTTCTTTTGTCATTGTCATCCAAGAAGTTACACTGTGGGCATTTAAAAGGAACTTTTAATTGTGGGAAATGTCTGAAATTATTTGGAGAAGGTTGTCAGTCATATATGTAACAACCCACTCTGCAGCATTCTTTAGTAAACTCCCTTTAATTAATTACTAAGCTACACTACTGGATATCCATTTAGCTGCCTTTGCCATTTGTGAGCACATTGGAGAATGTAGGGAAAATGGAAAAATTTAGGTCAATGGAATTTTGAGTGACTGCATATAAAGCAGCCATGAACAACTTCAGCTTAATCAGTAAGGGTTGGGGTGCAGGTGAGGTATAGAGCGTTTGAAATCATGAGAGTGCTGGGACATCCCTGGTGGTCCAGTGGTTAAGACTTCTCCTTCCAATGCAGGGGGCACAGGTTCAGTCCCTGGTCGGGGAGCTGAGACCCACATGCCTTGTGGCAAAAAACCAAAACTTAAAACAGAAGCAGTATTGTAACACATTCAATGAGGACTTTAAAAATGGTCTACATCAAAAAAAATCTTTGGAAAAAAAAAGAAGAAATACTGCTAGTGCTGACATGTCATTCTTAATTTCTCTTTTGTACATGTATTCCCAGAAAGAAAAGGCAACAGAAAAGAGGCCTATTTAAAGACGTCTGGATCACACAGAATAGGGTAAGTGTTCTCAGAATAGTTACTCCCCTCTCCCCCCCAACTCTTTTGTGCATCCTGAGTGTCTTGTCAAGTCAGTTCATTTTGCAGCTTGCAAGCTTCTTTTTTATTCTCAATAACCTAACCACACAGTCGCCTGTTGTTCAAGTCTCAGCTATTTGATGAAGCAGTTCTTTTCTGATTTAGTCTCCTATGATTAATACCCTTGGACACTGTTTTACATCCATATAAATAAAGGAGCAATTACACTTAATAGTCAACATTGCACGTTTAGCTACCGCCATTGGAGGCCTGCAACGACAAAATTACCACAAAGTGGGTGACTAGAAACAAGAGAATCCTGTTCTCTCACAGTTCTTGAGGGCTTAAATCTAGAATCAAGGTCTCCGCAGGGTCGAGTCCTTTTTGGCACGAGGCTCTGCTCCATGCTTCTCTCTCCGTTTCCGCGGCTATCAGCAATCTGCAGCTTGTCGACACATTGCCCAAACCTCTTCCTCTGTCTTCACATGGCGTTTTTCCGCATGCACACGTGAATGTCTGTGTCTCTTCTCCGTTTCTTTTAAGGGCACCAGTGATATTGAGCTAAGGGCCCATGGTTCTTCAGTATGACCTCATCTTAACCAGTGACAACTGAAGCAACCCTATTTCCACATAAGGTCACATTAATGAAGGTCTAGGAAGTACTTACATTTGGGGGAGATGCTCTCTGACCCGGTGCAGGGCATGACGATATTCTGTGTCTTGAGGTTTTTGTGAGGGTTAAATTAATTTAAACTAACGCATAGCAAGCACATAAAAGGATGCAATACAGGATATTCATTACTGAAATGATATTTGGATTAATTGATTAATTAATTGATGTCCAGATTATGAAGCTAGAGACCCTTCTGCTGGGCAGGACACGGGTTAACCGTGACATTGTCTTTCTACCTGCTCCTGCCCCTTCATGTTTAATTGAAAGAGGAGGTTTCTGGGTTTGCAGATAAGATGTATGCTTATTTCCGTGCTCACTCATTGTCTCCACTGTAGGTCAAATATTCCCTCTAATGCACATTTTTCTGTTTACAAAATCTTACAATAAAACATTTCCCCGAGTGTTATCTAAAATTACATCCATTTCTCTTCAATTAAATTATTTGCACTTGAATGCTACATGGCCAAAACATCCAGTTCTAAAAAGCTTCTGACAATCCAGTGTGTGTGCTTCAGACTTCTTAATAATCTCTCAGTTTAGCTTTCTTCTTCTATTAAGGAGTTACTCTTTGCAAAACAAATTTTTGTCTTCCTCAATAACTCATGGTTTGCTTCTGGGCACCAAGTGCAAAGGCTGGAGAAGTCTGGCTTTGTTCTGTCACATACAATTTTTGGGTCTCTTCTCTGTCCTTAGCTGTTGTCCACTCAAGCCAATGCAAAGGTACACTTATTGCTCTGAATTCCAGGGGAGGAAAGGCGCTTTGCAACTTCCTGCCCTAGATATTCAACGCTTCCAGGCTTTTGCAGGCTTTTTAATATTTTGAGTGGCAATTAGAAAGTTAGTCAGCTGGTCTGTCAAAGTTAGACTTCCTTGATTCTTTGGGGGCTCTTTTAAAAAAGACAAATTGAGTAGATAGCAATACCACTTGAACTTTACTTTTACTTTCTTTGTGCAAACACCAATACCACTCTAAATTTTCAAGCTACTCACTACTCACCAAAAGGCCTCTCTCTCCTCCTCCTCTTCCCTTCATTTCTGTCCCCTGCTCTCTCTCCCTGCTCTCACTTATGCCTCTGTATCTTCTGTCACACACATGCATACATGTGGTCAAAGTGACTTGATTAGCTAGAGAAGATTAATGATTGTAAAACATCGTCTTGAAAGTGAATGTCCTCTTGCTTTTGTAATTTTTAAGTTGTGTTCAGTTGCTTATTCCTAAGCCAGGACATGGTGTACTTTAAAAACATGTATTTAGTAATTCATCCGTTCAACAGAAATTAATGGTTATCCACTATGGGAAAATACTGTACTAGACCTTCCATATAAAAATGCGAATTATTGTTCTCTTTGAAATAGCGTAACATCAGGAGAGAGAATTTTACATCTAAAGAGGTAATTTATATCCCTCTATATCAAGTGATAATCAAGACTAGTCTCTGTTGTATCTCAGAGTCATGAGATCAAGAATGTGATTTTCTCGTGGAAAGTCCATGCAATGAAGAGAATGTTTTATGAAATTAATTGTAATAGAAATTTGACCTATATTATGGTTGAATTGAGGAGAAATTTGTTTTGAGTGTCTTGATTAAGTGCTGAAATGCAGTGAATTATTAACATCCTCTGTGTTTATCTTTCTAGGCAACCAACAACTACAGAAATCCCTTCCCTCCCAATCCACTGGCAGGTGGTGCAGGAGAGGACATTTATGTCAACCACCCGGTCTTCTGTCTTGGACCAAGGGCTAGAGTCTAAGCCCATCATGGGAGAATGTAAATGATAACTATTATGTAAATGGATTGTCATACAATTTCTTCCCACTATTTAATGTCTACCTTGGATATTGGTTGACCAAATTTATTTCATTCGACAAGAAAAATACTGCCTAACCATAGAGAGCATTCTTAACAGATATGTTTTAGAAAACCTGACTGTAATTAGCTTTTACATGAAAGGAAACATTGAATCGTGTAATGGGACAATCCAGGGAAGATCAAGCTTCAGGGAAGGGTTATTTTCCAGGGCTTAAAGATTATGTCCAGAATTAAGAATGGACAAAAGACAGTTTCTGGATCCCCTTTCACAGCATCGGATCTACTTCCCTTGATGTTAGCCTCACTCCCCTTCAGGCTTTCCGCTTGTGTTTCCAAGATGACTGCCGACAACTCTCAGCAAGTCATAATCCTTGTTTCTGCCTGGTAGAGAGCAAGCACATTCGATGACTTGTCCATTGTTAAGCAGTCATCATGGCCAGAAAGGAAATCAACCCTGAATATCAATTGGAAGGACTGATGCTGAAGCTGAAGCTCCACTACTTTGGGCACCTGATGGGAAGAGCTGACTCACTGGAAAAGACCCTGATGCTGGGAAAGATTGAAGACAAAAGGCAAGGAGGGCAACAGAGGTTAAGATGGTTAGATTGCATCACTGACCCAGTAGACATGAATTTGAGCAAACTCTGGGAGAAAGTTGAGGACAGAGGAGCCTAGTGTGCTGTAGTCCATGGGGTCACAAGGAGTCGGACATGCCTTAGTGACGGAGCAACAATAACAACAACACGGCCAGAAAGGGTGGATGGGCTAAGTCAGTTAAGGGCTTGCTAGAGCTGTGTAGGAGTGGGGCCCAAGTCCATTACTGGGAAGGAGAGGGGAAGAGGCTGAGGAGGGTGTAAGGAAGGAGGAAAAGGGATCAAAGAGTAGGAAGGTACAGAAAAACTTTTTTTTGCCTCAAAGCTTTGACAGGTACCCAGTTTGGCCTCATGATATGACTCTCAGAGCAATTAGACCATGCCTGTTGTTGTCCAAATTCTAGATGGAAGCAACAATGAAAAGTATTTGTGAAACTCAGTAACGGTCATGGTCACCTTGAAACCACAGTGGTTTGGTAATGGCAAAACAGTGATCATTCCTGTCTCATGCCCTTATTACTCATCTTTAAAAGATCCTTATTTCTAAAAGACTCATCTCAAAGATTCATTTAGGTTTCAAAGTTGGAGACTTGGCATGATAATCTGAAATGAACCCAAAGCAAATCCTCACATTGTCTAGATTCTTAAGCTGTAATTTACAGTTTTAGCAAGACAGTGGATATGTTGTGGTTTTATCTTTAAATACCATGCACACCAAATAGTGCAATTATTCTGTGAATTATGGAAACTGTGAGTGCCCCTAACTGTTTCAGAAGGGAAAGAATGAAAATGATCACTCCCAGTTGTACTATGTACATGCAATGAGAGTTAGCTGTCATTTTTATTTGTTTGCTTATAGATACTTATATCTGGATTCAAGAAGTGTTTCCACAGATATATTTGTAACAACGTGGGCAGGCAGTTTTACAAGAAAACCGTCTACTGTTTTGTTAACTAGATCAGATCTATGAAAGTGTCCATGGCTGACTCTATCCATGGTGAAGCAAACTTGGCATCCTTTAAAAGATAAATGACTTCTTCCTAAAAGTTAATGAAAATATTACTTTCTGGGAGATTCTGATAACCAATCCTCAATGACTAAATGACATAGGGAGAAGTAAAAAATTTCTACCATGGCAACATGATTTCAGGGAGGATTTTTATGTAATCCACTTAATGTGCGGTTTATGGAAACCACAATATTTGAAGTTTGTCTCTTTTGCCATGGATGTTTTAAACTTTTTAAAAAAAGTCTCTCAAAACACTTATGAGAATTATTTACTCTGTCCCTTCTTTTCTAAATTCTTCATCTCCAGGGTTCAGAATTTTTAGGGATTTGGAACCTTCTTAAGTCCTGCTGAAATTTCTCCAACCTCCTCTGTAGATCCTGCTGCACTGTCATCTGTTAGCCTTTGAAACTCTGTTCATTCATTTTCTTTGGACATCTTTACTTAACAAAGCACTTTGATTGTAGTCTCTTTAATATTATACCTAACTTGCTAGAATTGTCAACTGTACCTAATATATTAGGGTTGACAATTCTAGCTTTATATATACATATATATATAAAAAACTATGCCTACTGTATATGTATACAATATATGGTATCCATAGTAGGTACATGGTATATATAGTTCGTGTGTATATACATGTACACACACTAGCACACACACATATGTATTTCCCTAACCTATTGTACCTACTATTCCAGTTGTTACTAAGGAAACAGATCCACAGCATGAAAGGTCAGAATTGAATTAAATTATGTGTTAAATCTTTTCTGCAAGGTGCTATTTAGGAAACAAATGCTTCCTAAGGTTCTTTTTTACATACATAATTTTTATTGGTACTATATTAAATAAAATCTATGTTTTCTTTGAATGACATTCTTTTAGTATCTGCATTAAAGTAACCAATTACAGGGAGTTGCTGTGTGGTGACAAGGTAGGTAAGTTTGTTAAATGCCATCATAGAGTACACAGTTTTGTCAGGGGAAGAAGACATCTTATTAGCCTACAATGATTAGGTATTGATTATATTATCATCAGAGAGACCTTGAAACATTATTTAAAAGCCTTTATGCACACTGGGAAAATAGAATAGGAATTTCATTAACTTGAAATTATGCTTATAAATGGGAGGCAGGTGGATGAGGGTATAATTTTCAGCTAGTAAATATTTATACTTACAGAAGTTTTAAGTAATTAAGTTTATTACTAAAATATACATATACACTTAAAAATATTATCCATTTATACAGAATGAAATAAAAATGACTTAACTTTTATTGTAAACAACCAAATTATGTTTGTTTTTCTAAAACTGTATTAAATAAAAGGTCCAGCTGCGTTGCAGTAATTTTCTACTTTGGTAGAGTCCACAGTGAAATTAGAAATCACTGTAATCAAAGCGCTTCTCCTTGGTTTTTAATAATACGCTGTGTTTTGTACCACTTGTATGAATTTCAGCAAGACTGAAGATATTGTAGAATACAGATGCTTATAAAGTGTGGGTGGAGGTGCTAAATTGTGAGTACAAAGTTAATCTTTTTTTCCACAATAATGATAAGCAAATATCTTTGAAAAAATATAAAATAGTATAAACACGTCTTACCACTGTTTTATTATCATCATTAGTTAAGCCATCGTTAGACTGTCTAGAAAGTATTGACCTTCACATGTAGGCTTTTTGCATAAATTTGTATACTTTTCCACTGATCTGTCATTGGATTGTTCTAAATCAAGTCTCTAAGCTCTTATACATTTTTCGTTTGCTAGTCATCCAATAGGTGGAACTGTAGCTTCTAGAATTAACTGCAATGCTTTCTAAAATTATTTTTTACAAATCGTCAAGGTTGGTTTATGTATTTTACTGTCCCAGATTTAAAGCACTAACTATGTTGTAAGAAAAGATCTGATTTGTGGGTATGGGTAATAAATGTCTGAAAGAATCCCCAGTTATTGTCTGTTTTCCCTGCTGGAACGATGTTGTATAGTCACCCTCTTTAGAACATTTTTTTTTCCAGTTTTACGTGTAATTTTAGACTCGGGTTTTGTAGGGCATGTGAATGTTTACCTTAACATACTATATTCTGTTGTTTGGATGAATAAAATGCAGAGCTCCACTATCATTAGTTTCACTTATCAAAGAATATTAGGGGGAAATTCCTGATAATATTAACATGAAGATTAAATGCAGAAAAAAAAAGTCAAATGAGTGACACTTTGTAGCTTCTCTCCATGCCGCATTCAGTGTGTTATGTAAGTGCGTGTAGTTCAAAGAGTTGAAGTGTGCTGTACAAGGGTCATTTTGGCAAAAAACAAACAAACAAAAAAACAAACAAAAAACCTGTCCTTCTGATTTTACCTCCATTGAGACAAAAACTGTCACTTCTGATTATTTATTTTTCTGCTGTTAGAAGAGTTTGTTTGGCTGCACCCGGACGCCCTGCACTGCGAGCACGGGGTCGTAGCCACTGCACCACCAGGGAAGTCCCTCTGCTTTTCTGAATCGTGTACATATATCACTGCTGCTGCTGCTGCTGCTGCTAAGTTGCTTCAGTCATGTCCAACTCTATGTGACCCTGTAGACGGCAGCCCACCAGGCTCCCCCGTCCCTGGGATTCTCCAGGCAAGAACACTGGAGTGGGTTGCCATTTCCTTTTCCAATGCAGGAAAGTGAAAAGTGAAAGT
>NW_011494932.1:443306-444486 GCF_000754665.1 Bison bison bison
CTGCTAAGTCGCTTCAGTCGTGTCCGACTCTGTGTGACCCCATAGACGGCAGCCCACCAGGCTCCCCCATCCCTGGGATTCTCCAGGCAAGAACACTGGAGTGGGTTGCCATTTCCTTCTCCAACGCAGGAAAGTGAAAAGTGAAAGTGAAGTCGCTCAGTCGTGTCCGACTCTAGCGACCCCACGGACTGCAGCCCACCAGGCTCCTCTGTCCATGGGATTTTCCAGGCAAAAGTACTGGAGTGGGGTGCCATTGATGTTTTTCCATTTTAGATATTCTTTATTGATTTCGATATCGTCTTTTCTACAAACTCACCACACGCACACACCTTTGTCATGTATCCATCCTTCCAAAATATTTACATTAAAGTTTTGATTATTTCAATATTTGTTTATTTTTTCATGATCTTGCCAATGCTCTTCTTAGTTGAATACCACGGTAAAAATGATTGTTCATTCTCTCCAGAGTTAATATCTTTTTTTCTGTCTAGCATTAACAGTTGTCTCTTTTCCTAGTTTACTGTTTTGGTATTTACCATAACTTTATCTCAGACTCTTCACCCATGGTCTAAAGGCTCTCTTCAGATCCTCTGAGACACACTGGATATTTAGACAATCTTGTCTTCCTAGACCAGAACCTTGACCTGGGCTGATAAACAGTGGTTATAAGCACAAGTTATGACTGCATAACTGTCATCCCGACATCTCTCTTCATCCAGGATAATAGTGGAGAGAGGACCATACAAGCTGGAATTGATTCTACAAAATTTCCCAGTTGGGCTGCTATCCAAAAGTCTACAAGCAATAAATGCTGGAGAGGGTGTGGAGAAAAGGGAACCCTCTTACACTGTTGGTGGGAATGCAAACTAGTACAGCCACTATGGAGAACAGTGTGGAGATTCCTTAAAAAACTGGAAATAGAACTGCCTTATGACCCAGCAATCCCACTGCTGGGTATACACACCGAGGAAACCAGAATTGAAAGAGACACGTGTACCCCAATGTTCATCGCAGCACTGTTTATAATAGCCAGGACATGGAAGCAACCTAGATGTCCATCAGCAGATGAATGGATAAGAAAGCTGTGGTACATATACACAATGGAGTATTACTCAGCCATTAAAAACAATACATTTGAATCAGTTCTAATGAGGTGGATGAAACTGGAGCCTATTATACC
>NW_011494932.1:444586-452450 GCF_000754665.1 Bison bison bison
CAGCAGATGAATGGATAAGAAAGCTGTGGTACATATACACAATGGAGTATTACTCAGCCATTAAAAACAATACATTTGAATCAGTTCTAATGAGGTGGATGAAACTGGAGCCTATTATACAGAGTGAAGTAAGCCAGAAAGAAAAACACCAATACAGTATATTAACGCATATACATGGAATTTAGAAAGATGGTAACAATAACCCTGTATGCGAGACAGCAAAAGAGACACAGATGTATAGAACAGTCTTTTGGACTCTGTGGGAGAGGGCCAGGGTGGAATGATTTGGGAGAATGGCATTGAAACATGTATATTATCGTATGTGAAATGAATCGCCAGTCCAGGTTTGATGCCTGATACAGGATGCTCAGGGCTGGTGCACTGGGATGACCCAGAGGGATGGTATGGGGAGGGAGGTGGGAGGTGAGGTTCAGGATGGGGAACACGTGTACACCCGTGGTGGATTCATGTTGATGTATGGCAAAACCAATACAATATTGTACAGTAATTAGCCTCCAGTTAAAATAAATAAATTCATATTAAAAATAAAAGGATATGAGGTGGCAGATTACAGATTTTTAATCAGTGCCCAGAACATGGCAGGATAAGAAGGCTGTTATGTTTGGGTTTGTGTCTGTTAAAGTTGAGGGTATTGGTTTTAAGCATTAGAAGCAGATGCTGACTGTGTTATAGGAAAAAAAAAACAAAACAACCACAAAAACCAATTAATTTATTTGAGTGATACAGGTGACTCATAGCAGTTCCAGGATGTTGATGGAATAAGTTTGGAAAACAGAAAATAAGAGGCAACTCCAGGGGTCCACAAGCAGGAAACCACTTTGAGCTATGATAACTTTCTTTACTCACTCCAAAATTTGATCTCAACTGATTCTGTATCTTTCTGAAAATTCAGTCTTAAGATGATCTTCTTCTTATTTAATCATTTATTCATAACAGCATTTATTCCAGATATTTAAAAATGCTTATAGTGAATAAGACCATTATCCTTTAAGGGCTCCCTTGGTAGCTCAGTTGGTACAGAATCTGCCTGCAATGCAGGAGACCCCGGTTAGATTCCTGGGTCTGGAAGGTCCGCTGGAGAAGAGATAGGCTATACACGCCAGTATTCTTGGGCTTCCCTTGTGGCTCAGCTGGTAAAGAATCTGCCTGCAATGCTGGAGACTTGGGTTTGATCCCTGAGTTGGGAAGATCCCCTGGAGAAGGGAAAGGCTGCCCATTCCAGTGTTCTGGCCTACAGAATACCATGGACTGTATTTTTTAATATCCCAGATATTAAAAAATACAGTGAATAAGACCATTACCCTTTAATCTCATGACTGAATAAGACTGAGCTCTCCAATTTACTCTCAATATTATTAAAATTTCTTGCTACAGTTTTTGATGTGGCTTCAGTTGAACTAATTTATCTTACTTTTAAATTTTATCATTTCTAATGAAGATCTTCAGAAGCAAATTTGAATTTCTTCAGCTCACGTGGTAAAATGACAAAGAGATACAATGGCTCAGTAGTTTGTAGAGACATACAAACTTCTTCGAGCCTTTTTATAATCTTGGATGTCTGTTTGATCATCATTTCAATGGTTAATGAATAGCAAGCTATTATAAATTTGGTTTATTGACAAAAATATCATTATATTCTTTTGCTATGCACTGTCATTCTCAAAGCACTTTCTTACGTTATTCCATTTAATTTTTAAACAACTCTAAGATGTAGGCAAGATAAATATTATTATCCCAATTGACAATTAAGGCAAAAAAATCCAGAGACACTGTGTGCCCAATTGTGTTCTGTCAGTTGGTTTAACTGAGGAACTCTTACATCCCAGAATCTCCTCTTTTAATGCGGTTATGGGTTAGAATCGGCCTAAATGGAGCTTTAATGAGATGTGGGCCACTGCACGTTGCTCTCTGTAGGTCATTTTGGGCAATGTTGATGAACAGTTGGAGAAGGTCTAGCAAGTTCTAGTTTGCCTTTGCCCCCCTCTATTGTATGTCTTATTTTTCTTATCTTTTCAAAGAATCAAATTTTTGTTCCATTGATTTTTTTTCTATTATTTTCAATTGCATTGATTTCTGCTCTGTTTTTAAAAGTATTTTCTTTATTCTGCTTGCTTTAGGTTTATTTTGTTCTTTTTCCTCTGGTTACCTAAGGTGTAAGCTTAAGTTATTGATTTTAGATTCTTCTTCCTTTTCAGTCTTGGCGTGTGTGTGTGTGTGTGTGTGTGTGTGAGTTTCTCAGTCATGTCTGATTCTTTGCAACCCCATGGACCACAGCCCACCAGGCTCCCCTGTCTATGGGATTCTCCAGGCAAGAACACTGGAGTGACCTGCTATTCCATTCTCCATCAGACTCGGCATATAATGCTATAAATTTCACTTCATCCCCCAAGTTCTCTGTGTGTGTTAGTGACTCAGTTGTGTCCAACTCTTTGAGAGCCCATGGACTGTAGCCTATGAGGCTCCATGGAATTCTCCAGGCAAGAACACTGGAGTGGGCAGCCATTTCCTTCTCCAGGGAATCTTTTCTACCCAGGGATCGAACCCAGGTCCTCTACATTGCAGGAAGATTCTTTACCAGCTGAGCCACTCTGGTAAGCTACAATTTTATTTTTATCAAATTGAAAAATTTTGGATTTCTCTTGAGGCTTCTAGGGTTATTCAAAAATGTGTTTTTAAAATCTCTCTATATTTTTGGATTTCTCTGCTATATTTCTCTTATGGAACTCTAATTTAATTTTATTGTAGCCTGAAAACATTATTTGTATGATTTCTCTTCTTTTAGATTTATTAAGGTGTGTTTTATGGTCCAGAATATGGCCTACCATGGGGAATATTTCATGTGAGCTTGGGAAGAATGTACATTCTGCTGTTGGATGTAAAATCCTGTAAGTGATCAGTAGATCAAACTGACTGATAGCGCTGTTCAGGTCACCATACTCTTTCTGATTTTCTCCCCGTTTGATGGATCACATGTGGATAGAGGCAGGTTGCAGTCTCCAACCATAGCTATGGATTCACCTGTGTCACCTCGCATATAAGAATTTATAAATGTCACACAGACATCAGCTTTTGCCTCATGGATTTTGATATTTTGTTATTAGGAACATATGCTTTCAGGATGGTCAATTTTTTTTTTTTTTTTTTTGAAGAATTGACAACCTTATCACATATGATGTGCTTTTTATCCCTGGTAACATTCCTTGTTCTGAAGTCTGCCTTGTCTGAAGTCAGTCGCTCTGGCTTTCCTTTGAATAGTGGCGGCATGTCCTGTCCACCTCCAGCTGCAGACTGAATCATGGCAAACACCCGCCAGGAGCCCTCACAGTGGCCTGGATGCTATGCTCTGGACATGTGCATACATGTCCCCCGCTTGGCTGTGGTCATTCCTGCCCCTGCATGTCCTTTGGCCTAGAGCCTGGTCCCCACAGCTGGCTGTGCCTTTGAGGTGAGACTTCAGGGCTCCGTGATTCTGACCAAGGGTTGGGAGGCCTTGGCATTGACGGGGGCTTGCTTGAAAGATGGCATGAACCAGCTCCCGTACTGACAAGTCTAGAATGAGGGCCTCTGGCAACTGGTGGGGTGCCCTGGTGTTTCTCATTCAAGGGCTCTCATTCTCACCCCACCCCTCACCCCACCCAGGAGCTCCTGGGATCAGGAGACATGGGCCTCCGTCTGGGATGAATGTTCCTGGCACTGACTTGGGCCTTTTCTGGGTTCCCCTTCACTGCCCTGACCCTCTGCACATCCCAGCTTGTTCTCTACCTGAGCTTCTACCTGGACCTGCCTTTTACTCCCCACCAATACACAACCATGGTCACAAAGTGTGCCCTCCTTCCCTTCCTGGGGGGGGCTTCACAAAGAAGAAAAAAGACAAAAATGTACTGAGTACTCCTGGGTGCTCCTCAGAGAGATTGCCCCCTCCTAGCTCTGTTGTCTGCAGTCAGCTGTGGTTACACTGGATCCCTGCTGGTGCGATGGTACATGGTGGGGAAGGGGGTTTCTACCATCGTATGATTAAGTCTCCATCTTTCAGTCACCCTGTGACTTTGTAAGGTTCACAGCTATGTCCCCAGTGGAATCTCTTGCCCCCTACCCCAGGTCCTGGCTGCAGAGTTTCCAATCTATTTGCATGATGGCCTGGCACCTGCTGACTAGGTTATTACGATTATGATCTTTATTTCTCTCCCTTAGGTGAGACAGGAAGACTGCAGGAGCTGGGAGTAGGCTTGAGAATTGGGCTCTGATTGTGTCCTTTCCTCTGGAGTGTTGTTGTTCAGTTGTTAAATCATGTCTGACTCTGCGACCCCCATGGACTGCAGCATTCCAGGCTTCCCTGTCCTCAACTCTCTCCCGGAGTTTCCTCAAATTCATGTCCATTGAGGTGGTGATAATATCTAACCATCTCATCCTGAGTTGCCCTCTTCTCCTCCTGCCTTCAGTCTTTCCCAGCATCAAGGTCTTTTCTAATGAATCAGCTCTTCGCATCAAGGGGTCAGAGTATTGGAGCTTCAGCTTTGGCATCTTTCCTTCCAGTGAATATTCCTTTGGAGTGTAGGTCTTTGTTACAGAGAAGGCTCTCAGCTTATTTCCCAGTTTGATCCTGTTCTTTCCTGAATAGATCTGTGAGGGGGTCTTGGATCCTCTTGGTGAGAATTTGGTGGCTTTTGGGTCCCTCTCAGACTGTGGTCCCCATGAGTTTCTCACACTCATATTAGTCCACAGCTGTATCCAGCAATTCGTCCAGCTGACTAGGTGTCCCTGTTAGTTCTCTGCCACAGCACTCTGTGTGAGGAGATGCTGCTTGCTGTAGGTCTCTGGATGTGTCTCTCTTGGCAGATTTTGGGGCAGAGGTTTGCCTTGGAACCTCAGTTTTCTGATAGGTTCAAGAAAAAAGAGATTTTAGTTTGTTCAGCTTTTTCTTATTGTCGTCATGGCCATTGCCAAGTGCTTTCTATGTTGGCATTAAAGCCAAAGTCCTTACCTGAGTGCTTTTAATACGTATGTTTCCTGCTATCTTGGTTTCTGACCTGTTTTTCCATCCTGATCTTGTGATGCTTCAGTAGGGTGGTCCACACTTCTGACTTTCTCTGTTCCATACTGATTTCTGGCTTCCTTTCACAAGCTACAGATCTAGCTGACAAAAATTTTTATGGCATATTAAAATTGAACACAAATAAAACATAGAATATAATCGGAAGGTTCGTGTGGATCATATGGTCATACTCAGTTTCCCTGACTATTCACATCAACATCAGGCCTCCTAAATTTTTAGTCCAAAAAGAATCAAAAGGGGAGGGAGGTTCAAGAGGGAGGGGACGCATGTATACCTATTGATGATTCATGTTGATGTATGGCAGAAACCAACACAATATTGTTAAGCAATTATCCTCCAATTAAAGATAAATTAAAAAGAAACAAAAGGTAGTAAAGAGACAGTCTATCTCAAGTCACAAAAAGACAGTAACATGTCAAGTCTACCAGGCAGCAAAAACTAGGTCAGAGGCCCTGTCAGAAACACCTACCCAGAGAACACAGCCTGTCTGAGGCACCAGACTTAATGATTTTTTTTTTTTTTTTGGATTCTACTAAAATGAATGAAATGTGAGTCAGGAAAGTGTTTCCCTGGTTACATGTATTAAGTATTAATTTATTTTAAAGATTAGTTGCACAAAAGGTAAACGAGAGTCAGAAGAATGCCTGGCTAAGAAAAAAGAAGGCAGTCACAGCGTGATCGCGGTGTATCTATGAACATTTAGGTGTCCATGCAAGAAACACACAATGGAAAGCAAGGCAAACAAAACAGAATGGCAACCTGAGAAAGTCCATACATCTGGAGTTACACAGTCCTAGTTAGTTATATGCTTTTATAAATGGGTGAAAGAGTCACTTTAACATGAACAATAGACCCATCACAATTGCCTTATAGCTTCTTCACTCCATAGGGCCATAAACCAAAACACTGCAAAGATTTTTCTCAATAGATCACTGAACAATTTCTTCTAAAACGTTACCCTCTTTCTCTTTACATGTTAATGGAACGGTATTGAAGTTGAACATTTCTATTAGACTGAAAAACAGACAACCCACTACTGCCCAAGTCCTGTTACCATCACTTCCCGATCAGAGAACAACATTAATAATGACCACCAGTGGTTACTGCAAGAATCACATGTCATTTAAGCTTTAGGAAGAGATGGTGTCTAGACAGGAAATAAAAAAGACAAAGATGATGTCTTTTACTCAAGAGTCATCAGCAATGACCTAAATTATTTGAGAGCTCACAGTGTTCTGACTCATTCAAAATAATGCTCCCACCTCTACCCATCAGCCCAACTTAAACACTCAGTTAAATATAGCATATAAATATTATTGCTTAAAATATCACACATCATAATATAAAGTCTCTTTGGGGCTACAGTGCCTCTTGGATAAATATACATCTTACGTCTATATTGAAGAGCTGGGAAGGACAAATGTAGCACAAAGGATGGAATTTCTACATTTTGTTCATGTATGTAGTGAACAGTTTGTACTATAGGCAATGTTGATTTTACCTGAGATATCAAATATCACCCCGTCTAAGTTGTGCAGTGTTAAAAGTAGCAGTGGACAAGCTTTCCTGTGTCATACCTAGTCCTACCACTTACTATTTCTAAATTTATGATGATTTTAGTTACATTCCTTAGAACCCTCAGTGGTCCATGCAATTTAAAATTTAGAATGTCGTTCCCTGTCAGCATTCAGGAAGAGGGACCAATGGTGAGGAAGGGGGTGGGGGTGGGCAGCTGAGCAGAACATTTCCAATAGCTCCTTTGTGGCATTGTTACTTTAGATTATATCCTGACAGTGAGGTGGCTGTAGTTAGAGTGAGCGAAATGGATTATTTCTGGCTAATGGACCTAATAGGCTTCCCTGATGGCTCAGAAGTAAAGAATTCACCTGGAATACAGGAGACGCAGGAGACGTGGGTTCAATCCTTGTGCTGGAAAGATCTCCTGGAGGAAGACTTGGCAACCCACTCCAGGATTCTTGCTGGGAAAATCCCATGGATGGAGGAGCCTGGCAGGCTACAGTCCATGGGATCGCAGAGTCAGACGTGACTGAAGCAACTGAGCCCAATGGCCCTAATATTTATCATTTTGGATATCAAACTCTACTTAGGTCTCTGAAATAAAAATGTATTTGTTAAAAAACTATAAACTTCAAAAATAGCAAGGTACTTAAAACATTTTTTTAATGAATATTGAAACAAGGAAGGATCACGGGACATTAGCTGAACAGCGCTAAACTGAATATACCTGCTTCATGACTTGAAATGCATCCATTTCCTTAAATACTGAGTTCCTTAAAGGAGGATCCAAGTCTTATTCTCTTTTGAATACCCAGCTCTTAGAAGATTCAGTTAATGTTTCTTAAAATTAAATTTTGAGATAGTAGGTTTTTTTTTTCTTTTAGCTACCTTATAATCAAAGTTTGCAAATATTCAGAAGAGTATTAGGTATGTAGAACAGGTCTCTGTAAAATTCACACAAACATAGAAAGTGATGGAGAGTGTGTATTTGTCTTATGTACATATTTGCATCAGGAGGAATAGGGAATTTTAGAAAAAGTGGTTTAACAAAATTTATATGACTGAAATAGCAAGAAGTAATTTTGGAGTTATGTTAGAATATGTTGCTTAATAATTTCCTGTGATTAAAAAAAAAGGTGGGTCTAAATATTTAGAGAGAGAGGGATAGAAAAGAAGGAAGAGGAGGCGGGGGAAGAGGGAGGGGGAGGAGGGGGAAGGTGGGAAAGGAAGGAGAAGAAAAGAGGGTGGAAAAGGAGGGGAGGAGGAGAGGGT